>NC_067166.1:22762450-23088700 GCF_903995435.1 Acomys russatus | reverse complement strand
TGTGTGTGTGCTAATAACTGATCCACATCCTCAGCAGATTGTGGCTTTATTACAACCTCATCACCTTATGGCTGACCACCTCTTTGTGTGGCCTCTCTTAAAGATCATAGAAAGCAATGCCCTAAATGGAAGCTCAAGTCCAGCATGGTTTTAGACAGAGAAAGGGTCATGTTACCCCAAAAATATGCCACCCACTTAACTGTCATCAAAATGTCTTTCAAATTCACCATATAGAACCCACTAAACTATTCCCCCCTCTTTTGGGCAGCCCACTCCAATCTCTCATTGGAGTCTATACTTTGTATTCAATAGACATCTGCTTCAACTGTATTTTCACTAAATTCTTTCTCTTGAGAAGACTAAAATCAAGAGTTTACCAATAAAAATCTATTGCATTTCATATTATTGGAAAACTCCCAAGAGAAGAGCGGGCTTTTGGCCTGAACTGTTTTTCAGTTACATAGAATTTTACTGGAATTCCCTCAAAAATGCTAGATTGTATTAAGAAACAATGTGATCAACCCTAATTTTACCACAGGGAGACTGGAGAATGAAGGAAGTGAATGTGTCATGATGAATTTGAGGCTTATGACTATATTCTGAAGGGCAAGAGTCAAAGCTCCAAACTGTTTAGAATCTGAAGCATGGTGAGGGATGGAAAAAGGGCAAGATGCTTTGGTGGGGCCACCCCTGCATCCATTCTGCGCATTCAGGATACAGTGGAGAACAGGTGGGGCCACCCCTGATTCCATTCTGCACATTCAGGATACAGTGGAGAACAGGTGGGGCCACCCCTGCATCCATTCTGCACATTCAGGATACAGTGGAGAACAGGTGGGGCCACCCTTGCATCCGTTCTGTGCATTCAGGATGCAGTGGAGAACAGGTGGGGCCACCCCTGCATCCGTTCTGTGCATTCAGGATACAGTGGAGAGAACAGGTGGGGCCACCCCTGCATCCGTTCTGTGCATTCAGGATACAGTGGAGAGAACAGGTGGGGCCATCCCTGCATCCATTCTGCATATTCAGGATACAGTGGCCTGCAGAGTGAAGGTCCTGTGTTTTATACTTTACTCTCATACTGTACTTATTTGAATAGTGAGAAGCATTTAGTTCTATGAGCATTACATTCCAAAATTTGAGCTGGCTGGAACAGTCCCTGTATCTACATTAATTGTAAGGAGACTGGGTACTACTCCTGTCACATGGGTACAATTTCTGTCACAAAGGAAGTCCATGAAGCTCATTCAAGATTCTTAAACAGGAGACATCCCTTTCCCCATCATAGAATTCTCAATATTTTCATTTTCAGTTGTAAGATTTATATAGGAAATGCTTTTCTGTTCCCCCCAGATCTCCCAAATGTCACATTGGCTTTACAAGTGTTACAGGTTATGACTTGCCATGAGCAAGTTTGTTTGCAAGAAGATTTTTTGCTTTTTAAATACTTGCTTTGATTTACATTTTGAGAGCCAATTTGTCCTGAGAGGATAGGAATTTCATCACTGTCCAGTTAGAGGCCTCTCTACTGCTTTCCCTCCTCTCCTTGTCCTAGGGTGACAAGTGTGTAAAACTGATATAATACACACCTAGCATTTGGGACTGTGGTGTGCAGATTTAATGGAAGAGCACTTGCCCAGTCGGTGAGTGATCATGGGTTTGTTCGCCTGAGTATTATAAGAATAAGTAGGGGGAGGTAATCCCCCTCAGGAACAGTCATAGGGGAGGGGAATAATGGGAAAATGGGGGGGGGGGAATGGGAGAATACAAGGGATGGGATAAACATTGAGATGTAACAAGAATAAATTAATAAAAAAAAATAAAATTAAAAAAAAAAGAATAAGTAAGTAAGTAAACCAACAAATAATAAATAAGAGGTGTATTTGTCCTCAGGTATGAAAGCAGTGGCTTCAAGGTCCATGTTCTGGTCTACTCATCCATTACCAGGCCTAGGGGGAAGCACTTGTTTCTTTTTGTCTGGTCCCATCTTGTCTGATATTTCTGGAATGGCCTTGTCAGAACACGGGACTCTTTCCTTCTGGTAGAGAAGCCATGTTGCTTTGCCAGCTTGTCTAAGTTGTTTGTCTATCTTCTGAGTCTCCAAATTCTCTAATGACCTGACATTTTTAGAACATAAATCCTGAGTACTTGCACATTATTTCTCTGCATTTCCTCATCTCTCTTATCTCTCCTTTGGAGCAGTGATTGCAAATCCAGTGACCTACTTGGTGAAGAAAAAAGAAGAGGGGGAACTGGGAGACATGGGACACCCAAGGCCAGAGTCTCAGGTGACTGCCACACTCCTCCACTTTGCACATATATTATTAATGTTAATGTTCGCCACTGTGGCATATACCAAGGTCATATGTTGTAAATGAAATGTCTGGCTGAATTTATCATGTATATGCAACTCAGCAGAAGGAAACGTGGAAAGTGTGAGTTTTGTTTTTCTTGGAATTGACCAGGACTGTATTTACTGACTTAACAACTTTTTAAATCGCCCTAAAGTAATAAAAGAAGGCTCATTACACAGCCCAGCTAGGGGAATCTTGAAGTTAAAATTGACATACCTCTCTCAGAGAGATACACAAGGCCCAAACATTATGCATCTTTGGAAAAATAAGCCCTCTGGTGTTTAAGCTTTGGCTGAAGGCCCAACTCACACTTCCACAGTATATTTCCTTTACTTTTTCCTGGACAAAACAATTCTGGATACAGGATTTACCAAGAGAGGAAAAATGTTTACCTTCATCCCTATGGTCTGCTCTTATAAAATATGGCTTTCCAGTTTCCTGTTTACTTTGTGCAATAACAGTAATTGGGAGGAAAGAATTCAGAATCTGGTTTACAGAGGGGACCAAAGGGCCAGGAAGCATTATTTACCTACCCAACTGAAGCAGACCTTGGGGCCCATCTGGTGCACCATGTTTTTGAGTAATTAGCATGCAGCCACATTTCTATTTAGTTTTCCTTCTGAAGGGAATCTGAAAATGTGTGCTAACAGACTGCCTGTTACACAAAGGAGCCAATGTTAAAAAATGATTATACTTGTCCCCTTTCAGAAAAAAAATAACAATGAAAAAATACAAACCCAAACTTTGTTTTGCCATCAATGACAGAAGCTCCCTCGAGAGCTGCCAGGGGCTCTGGGTCCCAGACAAAATTGCTTGTTCTCTTTAGTCACCACAGTTGGTGTGCAATGTTGTCTGGCCCCAGCCACCCCCTCCCTTCCTGTCAGGCTTGTCAAGCACAGCCTTTGGGGGTGCATTTACATGATCAAATGTTCACAGCAACCGTGCTGCAGCCCATTCATGGACTGACTTGAATATGGGATTAATTGTTCAGCTCAAAGCAGCTTGAGTTTGTTTTTCCAAATGTTTTTTTATCATAAGTATAAATTCCCGTGAGTCCATCTATTGGGTTGTAAGATTGGGTATCTGTGTATTGGCAGTGTATATTTGATTTATTCTATATAGAGAGGAAATTATTCTTCCTGTTATAAGGCCTTGCAGGAGAAATAAGCAAATAGTTTACATAAACAACCTGAAACATTTCTTGTTGAAAAACTTTACTTGGCAATATGTCAATGAAATTGCTTCATCTGCAAGATTATCTGGATGCTGTTTAAGTCAACTTGAACGAACAGATGAGGAAACGCGGGCTGTCATGACAAGTTTAGGTGAAATACGTGTTACATGAACATAGATTGCAGGTGAAAACACGGTAAAGGGGTAAGGATGAGGGTCAAATGGGATCTCACGGAAGAACATTCAACTCACAGCGTAAGCCTTGAAAATGAAGTTTGTGCCTTCTAATAGAAATTGATCATTATTGTTTTATTTTCGAAAATGTGGAAAGGTTGGTTTTGGTTGGATACATTTTTGTTTTACCTAAAAGCATTTGTTAGTTTAGATTTTTATACAGCATTCTACGGAATGGAAAATAAACACTCCTAAGGCATTATTGCAAATCTCTTGTTACAGATAAGAAAACTAATGTGTGGAGACAATGACTTCTTTCTGTTTGTTCATCTAGTTGAACTAGAATGGGAAGAGACAATTTCGTCACCTTTTTCCTCTCTTCCTTTCCTCCTTGAATTATTTTCACATGTGCCAGGATTCTACTGCAAAGATGGGTGCCGGGACACAAAGATCCTCAAGACAAAAACAAGCTTTAATTTCAGCACACCTGAAAAAGAGAGATGAAAAGCCATTAAGACCTCACAGCTGTGGGTATGGAGCCCATTGGGGTAAAGATAATGAGGAAGAACGGTCTATACCTGTCTGGGATGTTGGGACAATTTCCAGAACAAGGTATAGCTAGCTGTTGCTCTCTCACTGTGTACCCACCCCCTTTTATCAACACACTCCATTCCAATGGGACCAGAGGAAAATGTCATGGCTGTGACTAATGCTTAAAATAACGTTTCTCTACCAGACCTTGATGAGATCTTTAAATAGGAGAAAGATTCCGAGTCTACACTCAGAATGGCTGGGCCACACCCCCACAACAGCTTAACTGTGTATCGCCGTGCAGAAAATGCCATGAAGAAACTGCTCGGGCCTTCTCGTTGCTATTTAAAACCCACAGAAGCCCGAGCTGTTCTGAAAACCATCGGAATTAAATTTTAGAGCCTTCTCTCTAGAAGAAGTGATTCATTTTATTTGCACAGTTAACTTTCATAAGAAGAGGAAAATTTTCTTGCAGGTAATGGTGGTATTAAATCTCTCATTCTGATCTGTGCTTGAGTTAGCGGAGAAGAAATAGCATGTTTCCCCCTCAACCTATAACTGTTCACTGTCTCTATGGATGCAAAAGTGGCCCAGTTTCCTCTAACTCTCTATGGTGGCCCAATTTTCAGTGATAAATATGCATGAGATAGTATTAGTGCAACATATTATATACAGTATAACTATATCTATTATAAATATTTTATATATTCTAACTCAATATTAGAGACATACAGGCACACACACACACACACACACACACACACACACACACACACACACACACACACACCCTCCTCTTGAAATATAGGCAGTGATTTGTTTGTTATGCAGAGTTGGAATCGAAAAATCCTGGAAGACAGGATCTATGGGCTAGTGATCATCCCAAAATGCACTGCAAAGCTCAGTTGTGAAAATAAATGCACTGTTAATAGCCATAAGTGATACGGAACCAGCTGTATCATCAGGAGAGTCCGCTGTAAAATGAGGAGCTGGGTGAGCTAAACTCAAAGTCTTTCTCTGCCCAGAATCTTATCATTGTCTTCCAGATGTCAAGACCCGGAACTGTGGATCTCATGGAGATGTCATTAGATTAAGGGAAAGGCACCCAAAGAAAAGACCCAAGCAAGTCAGGGGCCAAGCTTCCCAGTTTCTACTTCAAGCACAGATTTTAGCTGTTTTACATGTTTGACTCTCACGTTTGCTATTTCAAAGCCCTTAAATTTTGCGAACATCTTTCTGGTTAAAAAGGAGGGACTTGGCAGAATCATAGGTATAAATATTCTGGAGGGAAAACACCTTAATTTTGGTTGGTATACATTTCAAATATCTTTAAAGAGCTTTTTGAGTTTCTTTTTCACATGTTATCTTTTAGTCAGCTATCAGAAATATCCTTCAGTTGACCTTGCTACTAAAATTTATGCTTTCTTGAAGAGCTCTTTGTAGATCTTCAAAAAACAAACAAACAAACAAACAAAAAACGAAGGGAAAGCCCTTCTGCTTGTTGAAAGGCTTTTTCTGAAACCCTTATCTGGCACCACATTCGGTGGTAGGATGCTGTGTGCTTTCACTTTAAGAGCAGGAAGAACTCTAGCATAATTGTATTTGTCCAGTGGAGGTTCCAGGCAAGGGATGTGGACAGGGAATATAAAGGAACCCCCTCTATGCAGTTTGCAGAGCTGTAAGGGGATATTGGACAGAAGCAACTTATGGGGACACAGACTGATTTTGGTTTCTGATTTGATTTCATCATAGTAAAGAAGACACGACAAAAGTCACAGAAGTGGAAGCATGTGGCAGAAGCTTCCGACAGTCTGGCAGATCAGTAGTGATGAGACTGGAAGCAAGACTGGGCCATTGCCCTAAAAGTCCTGGACCACTGATCCACCTTCGCTGGCTAGTCCAGCATCACTCTAAAAAATACCGCAAGCTGGGACTGTGCAAACATAAGAGCTTGCAGGAGATCTTTCACACTCAAACCACACGAGTCCTGGAATTGGAAATAAATGAACAAACAAAGCCATTGCCTTCTGCAAATAAGACAATCTCACATATGCAAATTAGGAAGAGCTGCTTTTAAAGCCCTGTGAAATAAACTGAGATAGCAAGAGTTCGGAATGGAAGATCAACATGTTGAATTATTCTTTTTCAGTGAGCAATCGGAAATGAGACGAAGAAAACAATTGTACTTACAACACCACTAAGAGAATAAATTCTTAGGCATAGGTCTGAGAAAAGCAGTGTAAGACACGCACAACTATACACATTTATTAAAAGAAAATTTAAGAGATAAGTAAAAGTAAAATGGTATTCCATAGTCCTGGGCTGGATGATTTAATATTTTTAAAGTGGCAACATTTCCTGAAAAATGTTCTACTGATTGACGGAAATCTCTAACAAAATTCAAGCTGCCTTTTCAGTAGGGATTGGACACCGATCTTATAATTCCAATAAACCCAGAATAGGACTGGAGAGATGGCTCAGCGGTTAAGAGCATTGACTGCTGTTCCAGAGGTCCTGAGTTCAATTCCCAGCAATCACATGGTGGCTCACAAACATCTATGATGTGATCTGATCCCCTCTTCTGGCCTGCAGGGGTACAAGCTGATTGTATACATAATAAATAAATCTTAAAGAAAAACTCAGAATAGCCAAAAATAATGTTGAAAGTGAGAAGTATCACTGTAATCTTGGTCTTCTATGAAGCTACTATAAAGCCACGCCAATCACATGCCACAGGAAATAATACAACATGTTACTGCCATAATAAATACAGCTAATGAAATGGGATTTAGCACACAGAGACTAATTCTAACATTTATGGTCATCTTATTTTCAACAGGGTGTCAAAATTACTCAGTGAAGAAACGACAGACTTGTCAACAAATGACATCCATTCCAAAAGAACAAATGTGATGCGCCTCACCACACACACACACACACACACACACACACACACACACCGCACATCATCTGCAAACGTCTACTCTCCAAAGAGAGCACGGTTCTCAGAGCTCCATCTCCAAAGCTCCCAGACACAAGTGTGGTGGTAAACATTTTTTGCGACTCTTGTTCAGGCACTGGTTTCTTTAATGCAACCTAAAAACCACAAAAAGGAACATCGCACTTCATCAGAATTGAAAATGTCTGTGCTTCACTGGACATAATCATAAAAGTGGCTGGAAAAGGCACAGGACAGTGGGGAGATGTGAAAGTTGTATATCTGACTGCAACTCTTATCTTTGGCCATAAAGATTTTAAATAAAAAGGGTAACCCAACTTAAAAATGGAGGGTTAGGACTTGAATGAAATTTCTGCAGGGATGGGGACCAGTAAGTTTGTGAAAGGTGCTCTGTACTGTTAGGCTCAGAAAGATGCAAATTAAAGCAACGGGAGAGTGTTTTGTAGTGTCCAGAAAACCAAAACGTTTAACAAGGTTTAAGAAGACAGATTAAAAAAAAAAAAAAAAAAAAAAAAAAAAGGACAGAGGGTTTACAGGAACTGACAAGTTTATGGGAACAGCGATACTTCATATATGGCACGTGGAAACATTGCTAAACGCGGTTTGGCAGTTCTCCTAAGGGTACCCTCTAACTCAACAATTAAAGTCCCAGGTAGTGAAGCCTTAACAAAAATCAAACAGTTCAGGTCAAGACCTTGAACGTGAACGATTGCAGAAACATCCACCTGAAAAACAAAATAACCCAAATTATCAAATAATGAATGAATAACAGTAAGTCACAAAAAGAGATGACTTGTTCTGATTTGAATATGATGTGACCATCATGGAGTCATGTATTGAAGGCTGAGTTCCCAAGTGGTAATGACACTTTACGAAGAGGGAGACTTAAAGAAACAGAACCCAGGTGGAGGAAAGAGTTAGTGGAAGAGAGCACATCTTGGGTAGGGGGTTCTATTGCTTCTAAGGTATTCTGTCTCCTCTCTTATTTTCTGATTGCCAGGAGGTTAGGCACTTTCCTTCATCATATCCTTCTACTGTGATTCCTGCTTAATCTCAAGCCTCGAAACATAAAACCACTGGAATAAAACCACTGGAACCGTGAACTAGAATGACTATTTCTGTTGGGCATCCGTCAGAGCAAGGAGAAGCCTGGCTGGCGTAATTACTGCTGCACCCTGCAATGTGGGTGAGCAGCGTTGGAAACACAGTGCCAAAGACACGAAGGAAGTTCCAGGCCACCAAGTATCGTACGATGATTCTCGAGACGAGATGTGCCAAACGCTCAAATCTAAAGAGAGGAAAAGCCAGAGGGCAGAAGGGAAGGAGACAATGGGCACGTGGCTAAAGCACGCAGGGACTTTACTGGGTTGGAGTTGCTAATCTAAAATCGGAGGGCGCTGGTTGCTGTTCCACTCGGTGGGCGGGTGTACTAAAATTCCCTGAGTTGCTCGCTTTAAAAGTTGAGGTTTGATGTCTTGCTATTTAAACCGTAATCAAGCCATGGTGCAGAGAGTGTACAATATGGGAAGGTGATTCTCTCTGGACTCACCCCATAGTTTTATACATGGGCCTTGTGTATTTTACCGCTTTTCCAGCTGAAATTGATTCTGAAGGCGGTGAGAGCCTATTGCTCCCTTAGAATACTTTTGGGTTGCTCGTCTTTTCATTATGGAGAAGGAGGTATTCCACACTCGGCTTTCCTTCCCCCTGCCTCCCCCCCCCCTCCCCAGCCATCAGTTAAAGCGGTAGTCCTGAAAAGTAAAACCCTCCATGAACTAACTGGTGGACGGCAACTCCTTTGGCATTGAATGACCCTTTCACACGGGTTACCTAAGACCACGAGAAAATGCATATATTTGCATTACTGTTCATAACAGTAGTAAAATTGCAGTTATGAAGTAGTAGCAAAAATAATTTTATGCTTGGGGGTCACCACAACATGAGGGACTGTAGTAAAGGGTCGCAGCATTAGGAGGGATGAGAACTACTGAGTTACAGCGTGGCCAACTAATCACCCTTTTCTAGCACACGGAAAATGTACCCTAGGCAGAAGAACCATACCTTTTGCTACAATCCTCTTATTATAATGTTCTAAGTTTGCTGTATACATTTTATAAACAACAACAATGACAACAACAACAACAACAACTCAAAGATTAAGAACATTAGGCCAGGCGTGGTGGCGCATCTTTAATCCCAGCCCTCGGGAGGCAGAGGCAGAGGCAGGTGGATCGCTGTGAGTTCGAGGCCAGCCTGGTCTACAAAGTGAATCTAGGACAGCCAAAACTACACAGAGAAACCCTGTCTTGGAAAATAAATACATACATACATACATACAATAAATAAATAAAATAAATATAAATAAAAATAAAATAAATTGATTTCCCCTCTTTGTCATAATCCAGGTTACTGGCAATAGCAACAGTAAGAGCCTCCATCAAAAATTTTGTTTAGGGTTGCTAACTAAGGCAAAATATCTGAGAATGGCATTTTTTGGGGGGGGTCTAACAGGCACTCAGTCTCAGGGTTGCCATATGTTTTTGTTTGTTTGTTTGTTTTGTTTTTTAATAGGAGAGCATTTATTTTTTAACACTGTCCTCCTGGCTAACTAGGTTGGCTTCTTCCATCGTGGCTGGCTATTTGCTTTTTGCTTTTTCAGGGTGGTTTTCTTTGAGTATACAGAAGCTTCTGTCCCACTTGGGCATATGTTTTAACATTAAGAGAAAAGAAAAGTACAGAGTTTAATGAGCAGAGGTATTCATAGCTTTCAAATGAGTTGGAAATTTATCCTCTCCTTCCATCCCCCACTGCCACACCAAGAGGCACCTGCAAACAGCCACAGTGATGACGGATGAGCTGGCAGTGCCTTGCAGGGGCCATCCATCACCTGCAAACTCAGCTCAGTGCTGCTTCGTTTGTGCTAAATGTGGCCTCTGGGACTAGAGCTTGGCTGTGCTCCAAGGCCCCTTTCTGGCTTCTGTCTTGGTGTTTTTTATATATGATCTGCAGGTGTTACTGATATAATTTGTCCAGGAATGATGTCCGATGTCATGCTTACTTGTCTAGATTTTCTGAGGGTCAGTATGGTATAGGAGAACCGTCCCCCCAGCCCCACCCTAAATGGAATCACTGCTGATTGCATAATAAGTCACATCCTAGAAATAGCTTTGCATGCCTGTTGCTGAGATGCGAACATATGGTTATCACTAATTTGGAATCGCCTTGGAGAACTAATTCAATTTGGAATAAGAAATCTAACCAGCATTTAGCGTCAAACATATGACTATAATTTTAGAATTATGGAGAGATGATTCAATCTCTTGTTCATTTTAGAGGAAAAGTATTTTAAAGGAGTTGCCGGGGTGGGGGAGGGCTGGACATAGGATGATGGACAAGTAAATGCCACAGGTTGAAAGGAAGGATTTTACTTGTTTGTTATTTATAATTAATTAATTAACTAATTAATTTGGAGCCAGTATGTAGCTGAGAATCCCCCTGACTCCTGGGATGACTGGCGTGCATCCTCATGCCTAGTTACTGTGGGCTCTAGTCATACTCAGTGACAGTCTTGCCTGTGACTGTTGCATTGAATTGTACAGATGTGCAGTGTATTCCAAGCAGTTAGGACATCCCTGCTTCTTTTCCCTTCTCTGTAAAAGACTCTAGTTGGTTGCTAGGCTGTACCAAGCAGCACCGGTAAGGGAAGGGTGTTTTTTTTCTTTCTTTCTTTCTTAATCTTTCTTTCTTTCTTTTTTTCTTTCTTTCTTTCTTTTGAGACAGGATTTCTCTGTGTAGCCTTGGTTGTCCTAGACTCGCTTTGTAGATCAGGCTGGCCTCGGACTCACAGTGATCCACCTGCCTCTGCCTCCCGAGTGTGAAGGGTGTTTTCTGAAATACAACATGTTTCCATGGCCATAGTTCTCAAAGATAAAAAATTGTTTCTTTTTGTAACATGTGACTATAACATTGCTTTATCTGGGAATTTCACTGCATTAGGCTTAGACTATGGAAAAAAGTCAAAGAAAATTTAAAAAAACTAGCATCACAAAATTTAAGTCTCAGTGTAGCATGTGTGTGTGTGAGAGGGTGGAGAGAGAGAGAGAGAGAGAGAGAGAGAGAGAGAGAGAGAGAGAGAGAGAGAGAGAGAGAGAGAAAGAAGAAGAAGAAGAAGAAGAAGAGAGAGGAGAGAGAGAGGAGAGATTTTCTTGTAGCGAAATGAAAACAGGAGGAGAAAACAGTTTTGAGGTTTTTGAAGTTGATGAGGGACCCTTGCCTCTTTCAAAGAGCCATAAGGAGCCTGGTGAAAAACTCAGCAAAGCTGGGTTAAAGGAAACGTTCTGAAAATAAGCCAGGCCATGACACTGGATGTGTATTTAAAGTAATTCATGCTTGTTTTCACTGCTCTTGTCCTCTACTGTGGAGGAGAAAAAAAAAAAAACCAGTTTTTGTTTAATTTTTGTTTTTGTTTTTAAATAATGCTTTCCTTATTTGTGTACTTGATTGGGTGTTTCCAGTTGTAGCACTAACAATGGAGTTAATATGTAAAATGTACAGAGTATATTCTCTGTACGGAACATTATCGAATGCTTTACATCACGAGTTTTTAATTCTTAATAACGACTCTGCAGCTGGTGGGTTGTTTCTCCTTGTGTTTTCAGAGTGCAGAGTCAGTAAGGGATTTAGCTTGGTCTCAGACAACTGGTAAGTGATAAAACAGGAATGTGAGTGCTCCGCCGGGCTCCCACTCTGTTTCTGCCAGCGCGCTACTTTCTCCACAGTAGAGAATCGTATCTTATCTCCCCCACAGAAAGCAAGCATACCACACCATCTCAGCCAGCCCTCAACAAGCCTGCAGACACCACTTCTGTTTTAGAGCTGGGGTAACTGAGGAACTGATTTTCAAGGGATTGAGTGGTACCCTCAATTCACCCACGGAGAAAAGGCGCAGTTAGGCTCTGCGCTGAAATCATCTGGCTCCTCTTCGTTGCTTCTGTTAAGTAAACTCATTCTCGCCACCAGACTGGAGATACAAAGGTGACCCTAGATAAAATGTGTGCGTTAAGTAGTAAATGCCACTGTCCCTTCAAAAGCAATCAAACCATTAGGAGAAGGAAGCAGTTCACAAGTAAGTACAGTCGGCCTCCTTTTCATCTCGAAGTCAGTTGAATTTTAGTGCTTAGTTTGAGTAAAATAAAAATTAAAAAAACAAAACAAAACCACGTTGACTTTTAAAGACAGGTTTCCTTTCAAAGACATGCTCCTACAGCATAAATTAACATGAAGCCAGAAGGAATCCATGGCTAAAGTTGTTTTGGGCTTTTTTGTTTTTTTTTTTAGGGGATTTTTGTTGAGGTTGATTTGTTTAGGTTTTTTTGTGAGCCCAGGAATACACTGCATTAAAAATAAGTTGGATTAAATAGGCTTGACTCTGTCAAATGCACTCCAGAGTGTAAATGGCACCATGCAGGCCACATCTGCAGAGCTCTGTGTTTATGGAGTGGACAGCGTGTGTGCAGGGCAGCCTGTTCTAGGGGATTCAGCATGCCGTGGATGTTTTATGGAGAACGAATGTTTGTTGTATGCATAGATTCCTTCTAAGACAAGTGTTGGTAACTTTATGGGTATGTGTAAACTGTAGGAAGAAAGAGGAAATGAGTGAAGTAATGGAGAAAAGTAGAGAGGGAGAACTTGTAAGGGAATTCTGCACATCGCTGGTGTTGGATTTTCTTTCTTTCTCCTTTCCTCAGCTTGGTGAAGATGTAAGACTCTTGCTGACTTAAGAACTGAAAAATCAGTCTCGTCTCAGCTGCTTGCAGCTTCTTAAGCTTATTGAAGAACGTCCATCTTTGTCCACATGTTTTACCCTTGGTTCCTGCGTCTCCTGTTTCTCCACTCCTAATCTTCATGACAGGCTGTGTGAATCTGTCCATTCCAATCTTCTCCAATAAATTATTAATAAATTAACTTTATATTTAGCATTAGCCCAACTATGATAGTAGGAGCAACTGTGAGCGATGATAACTTCATGAATAAAAGACACAGATGCTCAAGTTAAAGAACAGCAAAAAAAAAAAAACCAAAAAACAAAAAACAAAAAAAAAACCACTAAAAACTAAAGGAAGGCTGAGCTGTAGCAGACAAATGCTAAGAACAAATAAAAATGGTGTGTTAGCATAAAAGATGGAGATTATTATGAAAATATATTTTATATTGATTGAGCATCAAATTTGTGATAAAACATGGCAATCTTCACAAATAAATACATTTGAATGTGTTTGCCTTCTTGCTTTATAGACTGGCTGTCTGACTAGAATATAAGAGAAGGGAAATTATTAAGAAACGAGGTGAAGCTGAAAAATCGTAAAGCAGAAGTGTGATAGAGGATTATAGCTTAGTCTTTGGTTGAATGGACAAAAGCAAACAAAATACAAAGAAAGCGATAGATAACATAGTGGCTGGGTTTTTTTCCCCCCAGATGTACATCCATGTCCCTTGCAATAGAAATTAACTGATTTGTTTCACAGACCTTTAGCGATCACCTGCTAGCTGAAGAAACACGATGCTAGTGGCAGATGTTCTGATTTGCCTTTTACTGCTGTGATAAAGCAGAGCGTAGAACAAACTTGGGGAGGAAAGAGCTTAGTTTAGCTTATGCTCCTAGGTCACCGTCCATCACTGAGCCAAGTCAGGGCAAGAGCTCAGGAAGGAGCAGAAACAAGAACTATGAATGATGTTGCTTACTGGCTGACTCCCAGCCTCCTAGGAATGGCACCACCCACAGTGGGCTGGCCTCTGCTACATAAATTAGCAATAAGGAAAATGTTCCAGAGTATGCACATAGGCCATTCTGATGAGGGCAAATCTTCAATGGAGCATTCTCCCTTCACAGGTGTGTCAAATGGAAAACCAACATTACCTGGGGCATTAGGAAGCCTAACCCAATATGGAAGAAAATTGAACAGTAGACCAGGCTGGCCTTGAACTTACAGAGATCCACTGGCTTCTGTCTCCTGAGTGCTGAGGTTAAAGGCACACATCACCACATCCAGCTGAAGAAATGGTTTTTAATCTGAGACCTGATGATCATTCAATACCCGCGTAAACAGTCGGAGAAGACTCTTCTATACATATAGAAGAATGTGTGCACTGTGAAATAATATGGAAAGGATGAAAGTTATAAACTTCATGGTAAGATCAAATACTTTATACAAGATTGCCAACAGCAATTAACTCTCCTTCACTGTTTTCTCTAATGAGCTAAGCAGGAGGGTTATTGTCGAGTATTAATACTCCAAAGCCCACAGAAGCCAACTCCACTCAATGCATATACTAACCTAAGGGTTAAGGGGTTAACAACGTAGGTAAATGTTAATGGAAGGTATCAATTTCAGAAACCCGATCTGTGGAGTTTCTCAAAAGGCTTTTCTGTAAACTTAGCAGACATGCAAGTCATCCTAACAGCATAGAGAAAGACAGATTATGATTCCATAGGTCTGGAGTTTAGCTTGAGAATCTGGGTTATTAACAATCTCAGCTGCTGCTGGTATTGCTGGTACAAGGAGTTCAGGCTCAGTGAGCAGAGTCCCTGGTGACTGCAATGGACTTCCAGATTTGAGAAGTACTTAGCTATAAGTGTCAATGTTAGTGTCATTCTGTCTGCCTTTTAGCCACTAGCTAACCTGTTTCTCCTCTTTGATTCTCAGCTCTCAGAAGTCTTTCAGCTCAGGAACGTTGTAGGTAGATACCGTGCAGTAGTGTGCCTCCCATGTGGCCCAATAGCAGTTTCTCAAACTAGTTTGCCACAGTATCCTTTGGGGTTATTACCTTCTCTGGAGGGTCCTGCACTCACTCCAAACATCACCTAGGATACTTTCTAGAAATCTTTAGATTTCCTGGGTCTATGGATTATAACAAAATTATCTTTTTTCTTTGCAGCTAATATCCACTTATAAATTAGTGCATACCATGTTTGTCTTTTCTGGGGTCCCTCACTCAGGATGATTTTTTTCTAGTTCCATTTATTTGCTAGCAAATTTCATGATGAGTAATACAATGCTGTGTAAATATACCACATTTTCTTTATCCATTCTTTACTTGAAGGACATCTAGATTGTTTCTAGTTTCTGGCTATTGTGAATAAAGCTGTTATTGACAAGTGTCCTTGTGGTAGGATGGAGCATCCTTTGGGTATGCCCAGGAGTAGTATAGCTGGGTCTTGAGTAAATTGATTTCCAGCTTTCTGAGAAACTGACATATTGATTTCCAAAGTGCCTATAAAAGTTTTTACTCCCACCAACAGTAGAAGACTGTTCCTCTTGCTCTACATCCTCACCAGCATGAGTTGTCACTTGTGTTTTTGATCTTAGCCATTCTGACTGGTGTAAGATGGAATCTCAGAGTCATTTTGATTTGCATTTCCATGATGGCTAAGGTTGTTGAGTGCTGAGTTTCTCGGCCATTTGAGATTCCTCTGTTGAGCATTTCTCCTACTGGGTTACCTCGTCTAAGACTTGATGTGATGTGCCTGGTCTTACTGTAGCCTGCTGTCTGTGTTTGGCTGATGTCTCTGGGAGGCCTGCTCTTTATTGAAGGGAGGGGGAGAAAGGGGGAATATGGGGGAGAAGAGGAGGTGGTGGGGGTGAGGCTGAGGGGAGAGGACAGAAGAAGTGGAGACTCCAGTTGGGATGTAATATATGACATAAGAATGAAAAAATAAAGGAAGAAAGGAAGGAATGAATGAAGGAAAGAAGGAAGGAAGGAAGGAAGGAAGGAAGGAAGAAAGAAAGAAAGAAAGAAAGAAAGAAAGAAAGAAAGAAAGAAAGAAAGAAATCTGTAGTTTCCAAACACACAGGTGTCAAGAATGGTCCTCCTGTGGGTGGTTCTGGGACCAGTATGAGACGTATATAAGATCTTACCTGTCAGCAAGCTTGGTGCACCAGAGGCAGTGTTAATTCCATCCACCTCTTTTCTATCGTGTTAAAAGTTATAAATGTTCTGTCTAGAAAATAGGGGCATAGAAAAGTACTAAAAGTCAAGACTCATTCTTCCACTAGAAAGCAAATTTCAAAACTACTTCTAACTATTTTTGTCCGTATAGTTTGTTTTACTTAGCTTAGATTATACTATGTTTATTTTACCAAAGTTACTTTATGGAAGGAGGAGGAGGAAGCAGCAAAGAGTGTTTCATAGTATTTCTAAATTATTGTAAGAGTATTATAGCCAGTTAGTTGGTCTATCCTTCAAAGTTTTCATTTCTTCTATCCGCTCCTACTTTCTTAGCAGAATAATTTACCAACAAAAAGAAAAAAAATCATTGTCGTTCTTTACAGTTTAAATGTCTTCCATAAGCTGCTGTGTTTGAACAACTGGACTCCAGCTGGTGGCATTGTTGGCAGGTGGGACCTGGCTGTTGGAGGAGAGTGGCTGGGGTAGGTCTTTGAAGTTATAGCCAGCTTTGCTTCTGATCCCATTCTCTGCTTGATGCACCAAGATGCAAACGAACCACGCCACAAGCTCCCCTGCTGCAAACTCCATGCCGTGCACAGCCACCCCAGGCATAACGAGTGGGCGCGTGCTGAATCTCTCCCTCCCTTACATTGCTTCCATCAAGCATTTGGTCACAGTGACAAGAAAAACAACACTTATGTTATGTGGTATTCGATTCCTGAACTTCATATTATTAGTTTCTATTATTTCATCTCTCAAAAGAGTGTTCCAAGTGTAAACAACTTCATATTTCCTTGACATTTCTGAAGTACTTAAAGACGTATTCAATTTCATTGTCATATAGTTAAATACAGTGACTTTTGCAAACTACACGAGGTTAATATGTTCTCTTCTTGATATCTTGTCAAAATGTGAAGATGTTTACATTTTCATAGAGGGGTTATAAAGTACCTGTACACTGAATATCTAGTATTACATCTTTTGTTTAAAAAAATAATAATAATAATAGAATAGTACCGGAAACATCCATCCTCTTTTGGCTTTTAAAACCATGTTTACCTACTAGCATTCAGCAAAGGACAGAGGACATAAGAGATATAACTTGGAACTAAAAGTGTTTTTTTTAATTGTAGGGAGCTGATAAAGTCCTGAATGAATGTGTATTGTTGATATGAGAGTGGCCAAGTCAAGGACTCCAGAGCCTCAAACTCATGTGTTGGTGTGTCTGTCTTTTCTTCATTTTCTTGGTGTCTCAGTCAGGTTAAACACAAAGCTGTACAGGCTGTGGCATTTTCTACTCATCAATACCCTTTTAAGTACACTATTTAATGCTTTATATCTTAACCTTTGTTCTTTCTTATGAAAAGAAAGCAGTTCATCCACGATTCTTACTATGTATAGGGAAGAAATTTTAAACCCATTTTAAATTTGAATTTATAAACAAGTATTAATTGGAAACAAAAGTACAAGCTGGTTCCCCACTACACACCTTCCACCCCAAGAAAACTGTTTAATAATCAAGTAATAAGGATCCCAGTAGAGGTCAATCTACGTTTCATTGGTTAATTAATTCTATTTTAAAAAAGTAACTCAGACCCTCAGTGAAAAGTAACTCAAAGAAATGTCAGTCTAACAAAGTATAAACTCTATCTTCCCAGTCTTGGGAAAATTGTGGGGTCATGTGATCACAGGTATTTGTCACTACTCAGCCTTGATAAACATGGAGATGTTTTCTTCTCCACCAGGGCACTGTGTAGAAAAAAAAAAAAAAAAAAAAAAAAGACTGAAATACAAAATATGTTTAGCCCTTACAGCACCTATCTAGAACTCTGGGTATTTAGAAAAGTTACAGTCAAATTCTTTGTGGCCACAAGAGGATGGAGTAATTATTAAGAGGAATGTGAGCGGTCACAGGGACGACTCATTCAGAGTTGGGCTGGGCAGAAATGAGCATCATTCATGTCTATCAAGACCTTCATCTTCAGTCGTCATTCTTGCAGAATTCCTGAAATGACCAAACCTGAGTGCACATCTCCACATAATTGCCACATTTAGAACTTCAATTTTCTTAACTTTATATGTTTAAATTGTGATTGCTGAAATCAACTGAGGACTAAAAAACAAGATATTCTCAAATGTTTCTGTTTGATCTTTTTATGTAGATGGTGATGTTAACAACATTAATTTATATTCTAGGGTCAGATTACACAGATAAACATCTCCATAAAACCATCGAAGACAGAAGAATTCTAAATATTTCTAGAAACACTCAAGAAGTGTGAAAAAATGATCAGGAAATTAATCATTGACAATAGAACTTTATATTTCAGAAGACTGCGTCCCAAACTTGGGAATCTGACTATCTGACTATAACAGCTCAAGGCTCATAAATATATTCAATTCTATAGTAGGGCTCATGTATTTCTATAGGTGACATATGGTGTAAGAAATTTAAAAAAATGTAAATACGCTCATAGTCTTCTTATATTTGAGAAGTACTTATAGACTTTGCTTTTATTTTTATCATTTTTGAATGTTTCCAGGAGGCCCGCCATTCTTTGATGTCTCATCTCCAGTTCCTTGGAGACAGAAATTAGAGTTAAATCTTTCCAGGAACCCGAGACCTCTATTTTTAGCCTCTGCCAATTGAGGTCACATTATCTAAATAGCAATGAATTTGAACTGAATGTACCCTTTACTCCTGAGCAGTCCTTGTGGAGCTTTCACGGCACTGACAGGATTTATCCTTGGATTTGTTGTGCAGTCGTGAGTTACCCCGTACTTGAATTTGTTGAGAAACATGGCTAGGCCAAATTGCCTTGACTTTTCTGAGAATTGTGCTTTTATTTTGAGGTCTACAAAGAAATTTCAGTTAAATTCATATCTTCCCCCTAAAATACCCATTTGCTAAGAGAACAAATTTAGTTAAGGTTAAAGAGAGAAAATCCAGGAGTCATCGCATATGCTGGTGAAGCAGACATCAGTTCTGGCACAGAAGCATAAGGGATGCTGGGAGTGAGACGGAGGGTATGGCAGATAGATGGTGAAGCAGGAGGTGGGAGTTGAGAAAAAAGACACAAATCTAGAGCTCTGGAGAATAAGAGGATGAGAAACAGACCGAGAGCTTCTCGGAAAGAAGAAGGAAAGTAAAAGGATGAACATGCCAGGGAAGAGAAGACACCGCTAGGAAAATAGTAACAGCACCAGAATATGGCAAGACAGACTGGGAGGACTAAAAACTATGTGGTTGTAAACTTAGAAATAAGCTTGGAATTTACATCTAGGACATTAGGAGAAATTTGGAGGAGGGGTAGCTGTTGTCTGTGCTTAAATGATAAGATAGAGTTGTGGGAAAAGAGAGAATGCTAGCAAAGAAGATAGGCTGGCTTTCTCTGAATCAACGCAGGAGGCAGTCTCAGAGAGCACACAGCTGCAGCTGACAAGTGTGTGGTAGCATCCGGAGGGGAAAGGCAAAGAGACAAGAAGAGACTTGATACCCTATGAGCATATGAAGAGGGAGGAGGACCCCCTCAGTCACAGTCATAGGGGAGGGGAATAGGGGGAAAGCGCGAGGGAGGGAGGAATGGGAGGATACAAGGGATGGGGGTAACTATTGAGATGTAATATGAATGAATTAATAAAAATGCCTTCTAGTTCAAGTAATAAATGCACAAAGTTCCAAGTTAAAAAAAACAAAAAACAAAACAAAACAAAACAAACAAACAAAAAAACGACTGTGCTGGGTATCTTACGTCTGTTGACCAGCTTCAATTCGATTCCTTTCTTTTCTCCCGAGACTTGTGATGTCCTATCGTGAATCTGCAGTTTCTTTAAACAATGACAACTTTCAAAGACTCCACATGGCTTTGGAAAAATTGAGAGCCATCATCCAAGGTGCATGGTGGGCCTTTGTAGATACCTCATGTGGAGCTAGTCCCAAAACTCTCATTTTTCTTTGCATTATGTCCTGAGGATGAGCTGCAGGGCCAAAGTTCAAAATAAAACAAACAGAGTCCAATAGAAAATATAGTCATAACAATAATAATGATACATAAATCACAAATCAAACAAAATTAAAAGTGAGCCAGCACTAATCTATATGTCCTCAGAAAAAGGAAAATGATGGGCTCTTTAGCTGAAAGTGACTGCAGCTTTATTGGCCTTGGTGACTACTAATCTATACCCTACATAGGGACCAAGTTAATATCCCACGCCTTGCTCCTCAGTTGCTAGTTTATAGCCCTGTCCATTAATGGCTTTGGAGCATCTGGAAATTTAACCCAGCCTTGCTTTATTGGGAACATATTAGAAAGATTCATAGATGTTTGCATTAGTTTTCCTAAAATTTTCTCTACTATTGTTAAAAGTCAATTATATATGAAAAAAGCAATCCTGGGGAGTTATGTTGAAATGAAGGGAACTATAAAATGTTTAGCCTATTAATGTGTATAAAAATGTTTTATATTAATTTTTCGGACTACCAAGCTCCGATTTCATCAGACACACTGTTAGAGTGTAACGCACTGGATGACACTGGATGAAGGATGGATAGAAAGGTCTTGGCCTTCCTTGGGCATAACGTTGGCCATGCTTAAACTTAGGGGCAAATAGATTATTTTTAACACGACCATAGCATCGGTATATCTTGTGTTCCATCTATGAACACGAGGCATGAGGGAATGGACAGATACTCCAGGGAAATATTTTATTTAACACCGCTTCAACAGCAGTGCATTTTGTACTCTATCTGTGGACACGAGACTCAAGCGATGGGCTGATAAACTTGACCCACTTGCAATTCTTTTGCTTCGGGATGAGTTTTTCAGCTGCTTCTAAGAAAGAAATAACAGCTTTGAGGCTTCTTACTAGAACTTCTAGCCTTTAGTGGAACAAAAACTGCAATAACATCTTCTGGTCACCATGGAGGCTCCTTGCACTTAATTTACACACAGTGTCAGTGTTATTGAAAGCACACTCATGTTGCTATTTTTGTATTTTCATGAATGTTTTCAAGAAGCTAAGGGAAGCTTGTAGGTTCATGGAGGACTTGAACAACACAGTGGTCAATAACAGACTAGCATTACTATGAGGAAGTGTTAGACACAGGCAGAAATATTCACCTGCAGTACACAGAGAGAGAAAAACCTGGAAAAATGGCTTTCTGGAGAAACCCATTATCTAATGATACTTGTCTCTAACAGGAAGAGGAAGTCCATGTCTACAAGCATCCTTCCTGTCTACTGTTGCACCTCTCAAATTTAAGATCACCTTTGTTGCTGTTTGTTACAGAGTCTCCCTTTAAATCTCCATTTGCTTACTTTTATGTGAAGCAACATAAATATGGGGAAAACAAACCATTACTATCAATTTCTGGCTAGGTATGATTGCCCAAGTGTCTGGCCTCAGTGCCACTCTCTGTTAGACACTGTCATTAAATTGAGACTTTTCCCCAGACAGACTGAGAATGAGCACATGACAACTAAATGGCATCAGCAGTGATATTTTCAGCCAAATTCCCGCCTTTCTTCCTAAGCTCTTACACAGCACTAAGGTGGCCTTTAACACCTGCAGGAATGGTGTTCATGCAGTGGAAAACCCAGGGGAGAGTGGAAGGGCAAGATCAGGGTGATCTCAAGGACACGCTGAACTGAGACATGGTGAGGGGAAACAGATGACCTGGCCAGAGCGACCCACCCCACAGCTGCCACCAATGCCACCAAGGGGGGGGGCACCAGATGTGCTTGACCAACAAAACCATTATTGGTATGGCAGCAGGGCTGAGACTGAGACCTGAGGAAATGCTAACACACAGGAGGAAGAGGAAGACAGACATCTTTACCTTAGCCTAAGGCTCAAGCCTAACCCCAAACCTTCCTCTCCCAACCTTTAGAGAGTCATATTTAGGATAAAGTGCTCTGAAGATTTCCTAGTTCTTTTACAAAAAATGTAAACGATCCTTTCCCTGATCACTTTACTTAAAATAACATCACCATCTCAATTCCTATTATATTTGTGTACCTTTTAGAATCCCATTACCCTTACTGTCATCTGGAATTATCTAAGCTTATCTATCTATGTACATAAGATGGTCTTATGTTTACACTGGTTTTGCGGCTTGTTCATTGGCTGATTGGGTCATTGTCTCCCCTTCTAGAATGTAAGGCTACAGTGTAATTATTTGTCTGGCGTGTTCACAGCCACAGGTAGTTCTCAGGATAGCATCTAGTAAACAAAAATGGGCTAAGTAACTATGATTTAATGACTAGGAATGAATAAAAGAACTGCCTCAACGGAAACGTCAATTCACCTACAAAATATTGGTATTTTTAAGAATTAATGTAATTGTGCTTGATATAAAAGAATTTGTCTTAAAAGCCCAATAGAATGTTGTCCTAAAGCTTGAGGTAATTTCCCTTTTAAAGGGTGGGAATGAAGCTCTAATGCTATCATGTAGTCACAGCTTTGTGGAGTACATGTATGTTTACTGGTGTTAATGGTCTGTTAGATGCTTAAGTATCAGGGACCTGTCGTGTATCCCAATCGCTGTTATTCCCAGTCATCTACATTGAGGTAAAAAAAAAAAATGGATTCACTCAATGGTGCTGCTGCTTTTCCAGGTACACCTAAGCAGAACACGGTCCTTTGTGGAAAGCTGATGCAGTTAACCAGATGCAGAAGAAATCCCTCAGTGACTTACTTCAGAGGTCTGTTCCATGATGTGCAACTCTGATGGATAATGGACAAAGGAGAAATAGAGGCAGAAAAATGGTCAAATAAGTTCCAGATACCTTGGGCCAAATAAAGTTAGGCAAAATTACTAGTTCTTCCTATGTGTTTTTTGTTGTTGTTGTTGTTTTCATTTTGAGAGTTCTGTTTTATCTCTCATTTCTTTTAGACAATATCTGTCACTGATCCCTGAACTAAGCTGGTGGCCACCAAGCCCCAGCAATCCTCTTGTCTCTCCTTCTCACAGTGGTAGGGTTACAGACACTTGGCCACATCTGCCATATCTTTAACAGGGGTTCTGGGATCTGAACTTGAGTCTTCACGCTTGCACAGCAAGTGCCTTATCCACTGAACCATCTCCAGCCCCTTCCCATGTATTTGATCACACGTTTGCCTCCTTTACGTCGCCTTCCTTCTTACCCAGGATCCCACGGGACTGATGATATTCCTGCCTCACTGTGGAAGCCTGTGCAGTGTCTGGGGACTCTTGTAGATAAAAAGGAGTCCTGGGTAAAACAAAGCTTGCTGCTCTTTTCTTAGAAGAAGCATTGGAGCAAAGACAAAGGCTGAGGCTATACACATTAGTGGACTCAGGGAAATGTTCAGACAGACATCATCTTCATGCAAGGTTAAGCATTTTGTGTATGAACCATTGGTTAATGAAAGCACTTCTATAATACAAAGAATACTGAACTGTGTGTCAACTCTTTTTACCCATGAACTTTAACAAATAATTTTATGGGTCTCTGTTTCCTTATTTGTAAACAGAGAGTTAGGTTAAACAGTCTTTGAAGTCTTGTCCCACTGGAACACTTAGTAATCCAATGGCCTTTGGCTGTGTACTCTGCTCTGTCTCCATAGTTGGTTCATTCCAAATGCCAAACAGATAAGACGCAGCATAGATAATCACTTAAAGCTCGGAAGTCACTGGCTTAATAACGATGCTGGTGCCTGGGATACAACTCCTTTAAGGAGACACCTTCCTCAATAAGGGCTAAAAATATAATAGGCCTCTGCAGAAAGCATTCAACCTTGTGTGTTTTATGTTCTGCATCCCAGGGCTCTTGTTTACAGAGCTTAGAATTTTGTAGCAATCTCTAGATTCTTAGAGAAGGCACACACTAGCCTTTTTGTTGTTGTTTTAGAGTTCCTTGAAGCAGTACCCTTGATCTAGCGCCAACAGGATTCCTGAATTTTCAATTGAGCGCCCAGTGACTCAGACTTTAATTGGACACATCTCTTGGCTCAGACTATTGATAATTAGTCATTAAACCTTAAGAAACTGCATGCCCCCAAGCCCTCAAAATAAATACTTTGGCAGCAAGAAAGAAGATGTAATATGTTCTAATAACCCTCACACGGTTGCACAAATGCCTGGGTCCCAATTACAGCGTGTTTGTCTCCAGCAGCTCCTTGAAGATGCTCTATGCTGCAAGCTGCAACATTTCAAGGGAGTGACAGTGTCATAAAGACGACAAATTCCTGAAAGGTGGAATGGTGACGAGGCCAGGGTAAAGGCAGTGTCTTCTGACTCAGACTAGGATGAGAAGTAGGACTCAACGATAACAAAGTGTTAACATCGTTCAACTTGCCCATATCACAACTCTTCTGGTGTCAAAGAACAAGGTGGGGATGGGAAACGTGGAGTACCATTTCCTGATTTAAAAGACAGAAAGCATCTTTTTAATGTTAAGAGAAGAGTGGTACTATGTAATGCAAAGTTTAATTTCTATAGGGAGACAGGATGTAGAGAGAGTGTGGGCTTTGGAAGTAATCCAGCTTGGTCTTAGTTCCATATATTTGCACAAGAAGGTTTACAATTGTTAAATTCAAGTAACAAAAAGGGAGCTTATGGCCTGGAAGATTGCTCAGCGGGTAGGAGTACCTGCTGCCAAGCCTGGTGGCTTAAGTTTGATCCAAGGGACCCACTATGTAGAAGGACAGGACAGATTGCTCTGACCTTCATACGTGTGCCTTAGCATATATTCCTTCACACATACATGTACGCAAAGCAAATAAATAAAAATGGGATTAAATCTTAAGGAAAGGTAGAATATAGTTGAAAACTTTGGCCCATGCTGATAAGCCCAATATTGGGAGGCTTAGGGTGGGAGGACCAAATGTTCAAGGCCGGCCTTGGTTGTGTAGTATATTTGAGGCCAGTCTGGACTATGTGAGAACTTGTTTCAAAATAATAAAAATAAGTAAATACTTTTAAACTCTGAAACTTGATAGTATGCAAATTACACAACAAAAAGAGATGGCTCAGGACATAAGAACACTGCCTCTTCATCTAGAGGAGACAGGGGATAGACACAGGGACATTGCAGATGATGGTAACATTTCTCAGGTTGTGTAAGTGGGCCTATATTATGTGGTACATCTTAAGATCAGATTAAATGAAGGTGATTGCGAATAATAAAGAAAACAGATTCTAAAACACTAAAGCACATCTTGTATATATAGTCAAACTGAATATGCTTGTTTGTCCACAGCCTGGTCTACTGGTATCATGCATTCTTCTTGGCTTCTCATGGCCTTTGCTTGTCAAGCTACCTTCAATCTCCCCCTCCCATCCTTGCCGTTCCACCTTCTCCTGTGTCCCTAGAATTTCTCAACAAGATGTTCTTTAGAGTGTCTGTCCCAATGTTGTCTGAAATGCTCTCACCCAACCCGAGACAGTTCTTACCTGTTCTGTTTCATCTCAACGATCTCCATGATGTTTTTTTTTTTTTTTTTCCTGACTCTCTCAGCAGCCTTGGTGCTTGAATATGCGTTGTGAATTTTTACTTAGAGCAACTGTATAATACAACAATTTTCACACTTTGTTTCTAAGATTGAATCCATTGTACATTCAAAATCCATCTAGCTGGGTAAATTAATTTGCCCTTCTGTTTTATTGTCTTGTTCTTTCTCAGCCTCTCTTTCTTTCTCTCTTCTCCATACCTTGGTTGGTTTCAAAATAACTAAAATAAATGCAGTAAATTCATAAAAAATAAACAGGAATAGGTCAAGTATTCATGAGTGCAAAGCAAAGGCAGGGTATGACAACAGAGTACTGGATAGAAGGTTGCTTGCTGAACAGGTGTGGAAGAAGTGTGGTTGTTGGAATCTGCACTTGATAACAGGGATTGCCACAGCTAGAGAAGGTGGTGAGCAGCCATCTTAATGATGCCATTGTTTGAGAACAAGTAAGGACAGTTCAGAAGGCATTAGACATTGGCTTTAGCCATCTCTTAACCACTCTTGATTATTCTTTTTGGCATAGTGGGTCAAAAGCTCAGATCAGCTCAATCCAAAATGTCTCTATCATGTCTTAGACTGGTTATTCTTTGAAGACAGGAGCAGGAATAGTAGACGAGAAGCAAAGCCACAATGTATTAAGTAATTTAGACCTACTGGCTGTAACTTAAGCATAATTATAATGAATAATCACATGTATAAGCACATTAATATGCATCCTTTACTCATTAAATACTCATTAAGACTTTTTTTTTGTTACTATGTGTTCCCACCTCATGAGAAGCCCAGCCTGGTATGTCTAAAATCACAAATAGACGATTGTGTTTCCAGGCTGGATGCCTCCTGCTTTGCGTAGTGTACAATCTTCCTGCTCTGTTTGAACCCCTACCACCTTCTCCCTTGAGGCCCTCGAGGCTACGGAAAATCTTTCAGCCCACACATTGACTTAAAACTCACTTCAAACAGGTTTGGACACTGCGCATTCCATTACTAAGGCAATTTTGCTGGTTTCAGTGGACTGTGCAGCAAGCTCGTCTCAAGCTGGGCACACGTGGGGAAGGGCTTCTTGTCGTGGCTGTGTGACCCTACACTTTTCTGGCATTTAATGTGAGAACAATGTGTTCTTTGCATGGCTTCTGGTTCTGGCCTCATGTGTTCTCAGCATATAGTGGAGAAGAGAGGAGTTAAACCCTGCTCTGTTTAATGAAGACCATAACTTTCCAGTGGGGTTGTATATGCAACAGGATTTCTCCACTAAGTGTAAACTTGGATGTCAAATGTAAACTTGAATAGCATGACCTTATCTCTTCCCTGAGCTCTGGCTGAACCCTGGGAATTTGTATTAATTATCACTTCTGTGTCTGCCTTTCACTCACAGACCAATGGGCAGAGGGCTGTGTTTTCTTTGCTTTATACCTCCAAGACCTTGCTGAATAGGCACAAAACTTGTGTTAACTCATGTCTCGTTAAGCTGTTGTCATATAGCTGAAATATCTACTTAGCCACTCCTGTTTGGTTGGCCTTTCATTGTTTACAAGCTCCATCTCCCTCTTGTGGATCACAGTTATCCAAAAATGCTTCCTCTATTGACTCAGTGCCAACAACGGGCTTAAATGTGTTTCTGTCCTATTCTGCAGAAAACTTCAAGGATCTATCTACACACTGAACTGTGATTTCAAAACTCTACTTTGGGAACATGGTGTGACTATAATTTTTTTTCAATTAGCAAATTTATTTATGTGAGTAGATTTATTGAGCTATAAATGCTCATTTAAACCTCTTTTTTTTTTTTTTAACTTGGCAAATTATACTTAAATGCATATGTCCTTTACAGCCAGAGAGTGATCTGTGGCTGCTGTACCTTCAGTTTCAGGAGTTAGTTTAGCACTTAGCAAGAAAAACGTACGAAGACAAATAGCTAGTAGCAGATAGATGAAGCAGCAGTTAACAAAATATCACCTCATCAGGGGATTATACCATTCAGAGATGGCTTAAGACATCCCGCAGAAACCAGCTGGAGGAGAAGTCAAGTCCTAAGAAGCTCATTGGTGGAGAGACTACCAATTAGGAATTGCCCATTTCTACAAATGGTATTAAAAGCTTTGGCTCCATGTGTTTGTGTGTGTGTGTGTGTGTGTGTGTGTGTGTGTGTGTGTGTATTTGCTAAGGTAAAACTAATGCTGCATTCATCAGAGATATTAGTTGATTTCATCCTTATAAGGAATTGCCACAAGAAATGGAGTGAGGTTAACCTCACCAGCTAAAGTATGAACTACGTGCATATAGATGGTGTTTTATTTTATTCATCACCATAACACACACACACACACACACACACACACACACACACACACACACACACCACATATAACAATGTAACTGGCCTTGCACAGACGTTTAATAAATAATTTTGAATAAATAAGTGAATACAAAGTCACTAGTTTTTTTTTAACTTATAAATGTGTCCCAGACCCCAGTTCTATATCCAGTGCCGTTTTTTTCATTTTGTTTATTTTTAAGTTGAACTATTATTTTCCTACTATTAGAATGTTTGAAATCCATACATGCTTTTTGATATTAATCCCTTATTGCAGCTGAAGTTTGCAAGCAATTCATTTTCCGTGGGCCATCTTTTCACTTTGTTTTCTGTATTCTTGGGGTGGGTACAGACGTTGTTCAATTTGGCAAAGAGCCATTTGTCTGGTTTTGGTTTTGTTGCTTGTACTTTTGACATCATATCTACAAGTTGTCACCCAGACCAGTGAGGCACAGCTTTCCTCAATGTTTTCTCCCAGGAGTGTTGCCAGCTTGGGTCTTATACTTAAAATTGTGATTCATCCGGGTAGATTTCTTTAGTGTGAGGAAAGAGTCTGTTCTCATGTTTCTAGGTGTACAGATACCTAGATTTCTCATCAAAATTCACTGAAGAGACAAGCCAAAAAAAAAAAAAAAAAACTTTGTGAAAGATATTTTTGCTGTCAATAAAGTGTGACCAACGACCAACCTTTTACTTTAAAATTACCATTCCATTCCTTTGTATCTACCACTGTTTATACTAAAGTATCATCCGTAATCCTTATGTGTCCATGAAGATACTTTATATTCAGGAATCCAATGGAAGTAGAGTCATGGCTTTAGAGTAAAGATGAATGTGCAGATCAAATTCTATTTCTTTTTGGTAGGAGGTTTACCCACAGACCAATGGAAAGATCCAACATCTATCATCTCAGTGTAATAGGGAAGCTTCTGAGGAGACAGTTTGTTGGGGGGACATTCAGATTATTAGCTCCTGCATCAAGCCAATAGGTTTGCAGAGGAGATAAAGGCTGTGATGATCTTGGGAATAGCACAACCCATATAAATCCTGTTACAGAAAAGAAAGAAGGAAAGCACATGCAGGAAGCACACAGCCTTAACCAGGAACGATGTTGTAGACCCATTCTCCATTTTCTATAATCTGAATGAAAACTGTGTACGTCCTACTTGCCACTTGGTTTCTCACAGTCCTGTGGAGAATGTTACTGTTCTGAGCACTGTGGAGTACACATTTTTAGGAGAGAACTATCAGGATAATGACACAGCCAGGTGGTGGTGGTTTGGGCCTTTAGTCCCAGCACTCAGGAGACAGACACAGACAGATCTCTGTGAGTTCAAGGCCAGCCTGGTCTACAGAGTGAGTTCCAGGACAGGCATGGTTACACAGAGAAACCCTGCCTTTAAAAACCAAAGAAGAAGAAAAAGAAGAAGAAGAAGAAGAAGAAGAAGAAGAAGAAGAAGAAGAAGAAGAAGAAGAAGAAGAAGAAAAGATTAGGATAAATGAGACATAAACAGTGTTTAACAGACTACAAGAAGAGTTGCTCCCGAGTGTGAAACAATGACTATATTTATAAGGTTCTCATATGTGAGTGTATTTATTCTTATTCTATACAAATTCACAGGTTACAGAAAGGACATAGGGATAAATAATCTAATTAGAAAGCCTTGCACTTAAGAGAACAGTTTCAAAGTTGTGATTTCTCTATTTGAGAGTAAACAGGCATTGGCTGGATGGTTATGTTATTTGGGGTAATGCTGGGAACTGGTAAGCTTTCTGCACTGAGTGTGCATGTGGTCAGGGGGAGTCCTGTTAGGTAGTCTACCTTATCCCTTCCTGGTTCCAAGTTCTTGGATTAGCAACTACTGAAATAGTTGTGAAAGTGACATGTGAGCCAACATACTGTAGACATAGAATAGAAACACCCTTCAGGCTGGAGATTAATGAAAGGAGAGAGAAGCCATCACTTGAGTGCTATCATATTAAGACTTTATACCTAGGCAGAAGAAAATCATTTTAATTATAGTATGCTAAGAGATGTCAGATGTAAAATGTATGGATGTTTTTATATATAAAAGATAGAGCATAACTGAGGGTGGATTTAAAGCATCAAGTCTTTTGCAGAATGGCACTCTATAGTCTAGAAGATTTTCCTTTAATTGTCCTTAAAATTGCTCTTAGAGCACACCTGAAAAGCAAGGACACTAAGTAAGAACTGAACAACTGGCAGGGAAGGGAAGTATCCGGACCATCCATAGATGCAGGGAGTCCTCGTCCTGTGGGCCTTACGGGGAACCACGTCTGAGAGATCAAGGACTTCCACTCGACGTCTAAGTAATGCAGAGTGCTACCACCCTGGAGACTGGACTCTGACACTTTCTAGTAGTCAGCAGAAACAACCACCACTTGACCTCCCTTTGGATTATTCATATCAATACTTTCAGCCATCTGTAGATGCCACCACTCCTTGCAATCTTGGCCTTCTTGCAAATTTGACTTGACTTAGGTTTTTTTCCCCTTTGGATTATTATCGCCCCTCCTGGGCTTTTGGAAACCATTCTAATCTTTTCCCTCTCAGCTTCCTAGTGTCCAGAAATTCAAGTGAGTCTCTTATACACAGCATATAATTTTATCTTTTAAAATTCACTAAACTCATCTCAGGTAAAGGAATTCTACTCATATTCAAAGAAAATAATTGCTGAAAGGCAAACTCTGACTATTGTTATTTTGTTAATTTTTTTGACTATTCTGTAGGTCTTCTATGCTGCTATTATGTTCTCAGATCTCTTTGTGATTTGATGATTTCACTGTGATAAGCTCATATGTTTCCATTTATCTACTTTGTATTTACTACAGTTTTTATTGGTAGTTGGTATGACAGTTACATAAAACATTTTTATCACAATATGTTCAAAAGCTGCACCATCCTACTCCCCCTGCATACTTTATGTTCTTGATATAAAAACTGACTTTCAACATTATGTGAACATTAACAATTTTGTGATTATAGATATTCTTAATATTTGCTCTGCTATAGTGGAGTTAAAATGATGTCTCCATAACACAGAAGAATTGGGTTACTTTGTATCTGTTTACTTATTACCAAGACCTATATATTATAATGATTCCTGCTTCTGTTTAACAGATTCTCACTTTGGCTCAAAGAATTCTCTTTAGTATCTCTGTTAGGGTAGACTTAGTTTTCTATAGGAATATTTTTGTGTGCTTCATTTTAAGAGGGCAGTTTCCCGTGTTTGGTATTTGAGGGTTTGTTGGTGTAGAAATACAATTTCTTGGAATCCGTTTGGTCTTGGTTTGGTATTATCAGGTGAGTATAGGACAGACTATATTCTAGCCCAAATTGATCTTCAGTACTAACTGATGCCTTTTTGAGGTAGCTGCACAATGCCCTATTTGTCAGAAGGTGTAGGTATTGGAAATATCTTTCCCAAGCTTTGGGTAAGCTTGGCCATGGTAGCAACTTCTTCCTGGTGGGTGCCACGTGGTTGCTGTGTTTTCCTTACATGTACTGCACAAGTCACCATCCAAATCATTTGCCCTTTAGGTGCGGAAGTCAAAACCAAAGCATTTCCCCTATATTTATGTGTAAGGCAACACCCAAGCATTTTCCCTGTATGCATGTGTAAGTCAACACCCAAGCATTTTTTGTACATGTGTGCCCATGTCAACTCTCAGGCAAAGACCTTACTTTTACTCTCTGTAAACTTTGACATCTGTCTAACACAACCCTCCTCTCCCTCTCCCCTCTCCCCTCTCCTCACTCCCCTCTCCCCACTAGTAGTTTGCCTTGATAAGTCTAAACACCTACTTGAATTCGACAGTCTTTATTCTCAACTTAGGGGAAGTACGTGGCTCTGACTGTGTTCCTGCTTCCTCTTTCTCAGACTGGAAAACGGAGCACTCATGGCATTTAATTTCTTTTCTCATTCCTAAGTATCAGTACATCGTATTGCCTATTGTCCAGTGTTTGAAACTAATCCACTTTTCTAGTTATTTAAGCCCATTAGTTACATAAGGGCTCTAATCAGAAGCTCTTCCACATCTAAGGTTTGCATGGAATGTTCTCCACCCTCTGAAGCTGTGATGCTTTCAAAACGCATGCAATTAATGCATTCAGCAACCTGCTGTTTCTCAGGTCTGTCATATATATGCTAAGCTATGCTTTTCAATGCTGAGATTTTTTAAGTGCATGCCACTGATGCACAACAGTAGAATGTACCTTTTATAAATGAGGTTTCAAAATTAACACACAAAATAGTGGGTTTCATTCATTATGCGGTCACGCATGGACATTGTCCTTGTCTCTCTCACTCCCCTACACCTCTTGTCCCCCTCATGTCCTCTTGTTGATCTCCTACCTTCCCATAATATACAAATTGAAACCTAAGATTTGCATAGGAGGAAAGAAATCTTACTTTCCAGAATCTGGCTTATTTTTTTTAACAAAATGATTTCCAGCTCCATGTAATTTTTGAAAAAAGTTGCAATTTTAACTTTTTATAGATGAATAAATTTCATTGTATATACATACCACAACATATTTAAATTTGTTTATGCATTAAAATTATTTTTTTTTAATTAAGCCCTTCCTCTTCTAGCAGTCATTTGTTGCCTGTAGTTTTTTGTCTAGGGCTGGACCTTCATGAAATTTCCTCCCTTCCACATCAGCATGTCTATTGATACTGTTATCATCCCATCTTATCTATGCAGTCATTTCTAGAAGAAGACAGAAGCCAATAGGGAATGAAACTAAAGCAGCTTCCATGAAGAGGGTACTAGTGGATAAATAGAAATGTAATTGCAGGTATAAGGTTATTGTATAGTTTAAATTCTGATTTCTGTCTCAATGCTGTGTAAACACTGCTCCCCAGTTGTTCCCTGGTATGCCAATAAAGCAGTTTACAGCCTATGCTGAGCAGAAGAAAGATTAGGCTGGACTTCCTGCTAGCCAGGGGAAGAGAAATTAGAGGAGGAAGTAGGGGATTCAGTCAGGAGTATAGGTCCAAGAAAGATCAGGAGGAAGAAGCTGGAGCCAAGGAAAGCTATAATGTATAAGTGTCTTTAGAATGTTTTCTGGGAGTAAGACAAAACAATAACACAGGGGGTTATGAGTAGACATAAACTGCTCAAGATTGTGTTGTGAAGCTTAATTTTAAATAAATATGAGAGTCTCAATTATTTGTGTAATAAGTGGGTTAACAGTAAACTCTTAAGAGAGACAAACACAGTTTTATAAAAATTACATCAACATGTAATAATACATCAGTTATTACACTTATTCTGGCCATTCCTAGAAAGTCGGTTAAAATACTCTTGGCTAACAGAAAATAATGCATTTATTCTAAATAAAGAGTTGATTAAAATACTCTTAGCTGAAAGAAAATAACGCATTTATTCTGAATGTATACATAGATATACCATTCAAGTATTCAAGGGCAAACTATTTCTGCTTTTTTTTCTTTTTTTCTGTGAATTTCATTTGTGTATCTTATGAAATACAATCGTATATACTACTCATTTGCCTCCTCCAATTCCCTCAATATAGGCCACTATGACCTCTCCCTACTTAGTGTCTTTTTTTATACCTCTGAAAGTCTAGCTATTGCTGTCTATATATGTGTGTATGTATGTGTATGTGTGTGTGTGTGTGTGCATGTATGTATATATATGTGTGTGTGTTTGTATAGACATATATGTATGTGTATTTATATGTCTATAGATGTGTGTATGTGTATGTGGGTTTCCTGGGAAGCCTACCACTAGTCATATCCTTGACAAAGAATGATTCTTTCCACTCTGGCAACTATCCATTACCAATAACTATTTAAGAAGAGTAGCGATGAAGATAATACACCCCATTTTGCCTTGATTTTTTTTCTGGCTTCACAGCTAGTGTGAGTTCTTGAGAGCACTAGCCATGCCATGTCTAAAAAGCAACATTTCACATTACCCTTTGGCTCTTACTTTTTTTTTTCTCAATCTCCTCTCCCATGATGTTATGTGAGCCTTGGCATTGATGGGGTTAATTTAGATGTCTCGTTTAGGGATGAGCACTCAATTGCTTATTCTCAGGTAATTCGACAGCATGGGCATTTAGCAAAATAACAATTAAGGGTTCTACCCAAGGGCCTATGACTTTCCTAGTAATCCTTTTGACAAGGATTATAATATTAGGCATGAAATTTCTTGCTAAATAATCAGAAATTGATTATTTGTCCCATAGTAGCACCCATGCCTCTGCTACGCCACTAGGCACATCTTTATTGGCAGATCAGATTTAAGCATGCAGGTTCCAGTGATGAGTAAAATTGTTGCTGCCTTTCCTCCTCGAGAAGGTTGCATAGCACCTTCTAAGATTATTTAAACTACCCAGAAGGGAGATTGCTTCCTGGTCAGTTTGAAATTCATTTCTCTGTGTCCTATAGTCAAAGTGTATAGTGTCTCCAGAAATAAAGTCTTCCCATGTGGAGAAAACCAGTGTATGAAGACGGACTCCCTTGCATTACTATGAGGCCATGACTGTTACCTAAAAAGTATGAAAAATAAAATATTTCAGTTGGTGAACAACCAACTGGTAAGAGGCAACACTGGCTTTATAGTAAACGTTGCTGATTAATGGCTATAAATACTATCATTAGGTACAAGGAGGATTCATACTCTGGTCTCCATTAAATCCCTAAATGACCTGGAGCTTGATGCAAAGTGCAAGTGCATTGACACGACTGCCTGAGGAGCAGAACAAGTCTGACACGAACACTTAGCTGTGGATTAAAGGTGAGTCACACGGGTAGAACGACACACTTGTACATGTCTTCTTCTGTCCACTTTATATCTGATGTAGAAAACATAATGATGCTTTTAATCACTCCATGGTTTTCAAGCTAGTCATTTTCAAATAGTGCAGGCTGGCTCTCCAAATAAATGACTTCAAGCTTTCTCAAGGGAAGAAAATATGAGAGTCCAATAAAGTTAGCACAAACAGGTTTGAGAGGAGTTAAAGGGTTATAGCTATAGAATCTGCGGTCCCCGCTGGCCTAGCGAAGGTGGAAGACACAAAGAGCACTTAGGAAAGACTAATACATCAAGAGATTAAAGTGGTAGTGAAAGTCATTGAGTTTAAACCTCAGGTCCAAAAGTTTGTGTAATATAATCACTGCTCACATTTATTTACTTACTATTAAAACTTCGCTAACATTGCTACAACTGTTTAGATTTTGATAAAGAACAGGCAGCATTTTCTCCTTCTAAACAGTACCAGATAGCATAGCAGATATCTGTACTTTAATAGCAAGAAGGAAAAAAGAGGGAGAGAGGGAGAGGGAGAGAGAGAGAGAGAGACAGAGGAGAGAGAGAAAGAGAGAGAGAGAGGAGAGAGAGAGAGAGAGAGAGAGAGAGAGAGAGAGAGAGAGAGAGAGAGAAGAAGAGAGAGGAGAGAGAGAGAGAGAGGAGAGAGAGAGAGAGAGAGAGAGAGAGAGAGAGAGAGAGAGAGAGAGAGAGAGAGAGAGAGAAATGGAAAGTGCTCATTCACTTTGGAATTCTATTTGTAAACAGACAAAATCAGATGGACCCTAAGCCAGAGAGTGGCCACATCTTGTTCACATAAACACACACATTCTAATCACCTTTAGATAGCATCTTTCTGACCTTTGTTTGGGTTTCTGCAGAGCAAAGTGCATGAGTTATTTAAGTTATTTATATTCCTGCCCGTTGGATATGATAGGAAGAACTTGTGGGTCTTTTTGCTGTTAACAAAAGGGTTCACCTTGATTAATCTTACCACAACCCTGTGGTCAGAAAGCTATTATCCCTGAAAATCTAGTGTATGGGGAGGCACTGCTCTGGATTGTTAGTGCTTTTATGATTGTTGCTTAAAAAAAATAAAAAAAGGTAAGTACTTTAATTTTGTTATTAGAAGAAAGCTATAAAAACACACATTTGGAGGTAAAATAACACAGTACCTGGCTGATACCATATTCTCATCGTGAGCCTTTTAATTTTTTCCTTAGCTAAACTAATTAATTCAGATTTTCTTCATTTATTACAGGAGGTGATGGGTACCTTATTTCCCCCGCCCCACCTTTGTACGCACATGTTTTTAATCATCTCAGGATTGTCCTCCCTTTTCCCCCTAGAAAAACCTTTTAGAAAGTATCCCAGCTAGTTGTTCAAGAGAAGCCTTTAGTTTTACACACGAGTTCACTCTCTGACTTAGGTTGTTTCCTGCTCCAGAGATCCCATCTAACTCAAACACTTCATCAAGATTTCTCAAACCTGAGTAGGGGCATGGGTCAGCTTCCTGCAAACGGTGCAGGCTACAAACAACACAGCTGAGAGCAATGAGAAGTCATGTCCCCCGCCCTTCACCAGAGAGTGGGATCTGGTAAAAGGAGTTACGTCTAAATTTGTTAGGTGCCTCACGTCATTTTCTGTGGTGATAATAGCATGCTTGAGATGGCAATGTATAAAGGAAAGGAGCTTTATTCTGTCTCGTGGTTCTGGTAGCTGTGATGTCCCTGAGCACGATGCTCACATGGGCTTTGTACTGCCTCAGGAAGTAGAAGGGCAAGTGGGAACTTGTGGAGAAACCAAGCCACTACGGGCATTCTTTTTCAATGTTTGAGAATCTCATTCATCCATATAGTCAACTTTGATTCAAAGCATCCCTTTTTCCCCCTCCTCCAATCCCTTCCCTACTCCTTACTACCATCTTTCTTCTCAAGCATCACATCATCACGTGCTCTTTTAAGAAAGAAATCCACTGCTTCTACTCACCGGCCCCTGTATGGGCATGGATGTAGTACCATCAACTGGGGCATGGGTAGCCTTTCAGGGACCCCATCTTTGAAGAAAGCTAACTATTTTTTTTTTCTGGGAGCTGTCAATTGCCAACAGTTGGGGGTGGGGCTTCATGACTCCTCTCAAATGCATGCTTGGACTTTTGCTGGCTAGATTCTATGCAGGTGTTACTATGAGGTCATGGGTGCCATAGTGTGAGCCTCTCTGATAAATACCATTTTGATGCAAATGCCTGCTACCTTTGACCCTCAACAGTCCTTCCACTGCCTCTTCTAGATCACACTATTAGCCTCGCTGAGAGGAGGGGGGGGGTGTAGCTGTCTCATCTAGAGCTGAGCACCCCATAGTCTCTTAATCCCTGAATTTGACCAGTTGTGAATTTCTGTATTAATCACCGCTTACTGCAAAACAAAGTTTCTATGATGAGGCTGGAGGGATACACCAATCTATAGAACCTGGGGGAGGGGCGGTGTATTACTATGCCCATTTAGCAGAATAATAGTATAGGTTCTCTCCTGGGGCCTATGATTTAATCAACCATGGGGTTTTGCCCCCAGTTGATGTTACCAGCTTAATTTCTTCATGTAGCGTGATTCAAGTATGTGTTGTCTTCAGCAATAGGTTTTTACCACCAAGTTCTGGTGAGTAACCAAGAGCAGTGGCAGTAGTGTGTCATATTTGTGGGTGTTTGGGGACCCCATTGACTAATAAATTGAAAAGGTTTACCTATACCAGGTTACTGGGTTTTTATTAAATAGTTTATGGTGTCTTGAAGATGCACCACCGAGTATGTGTGTGTGTGTGTGTATTTCTATAGTAATAGTTTTCCATATGGCATTTTTATAGGTTTTTGAGTGTTATCTCTCCCCCATACCTTCTCCTCCACATTACCCTCACATTTTCCACCCACATTTAGTCCTTCCTGATTCATTATTCCTCTTTCTCCCATCATACCCCCTGCATTCTACCTCATCCTCTTGAAATTCACACCATGGTTCCTTCCTAGTTCTCTGACTGCTGTTGGTACCCCAACTTAAACATATACACACCTCATGTTTCAAAGCTAGCATCAACTTATGAGAGAGTATCATCACATCAGTTGATATAAAGGTTTTTGTCAAAATTCAACATCCATCATAAAAATTCTAAAGAATCTAGGAATACAGGGAACATGTGTTAACATAACAAAGGTACTATACAAGAAGTCTACAGGCAATATCCTGTGAAAGAAGAAAAACATTTTCCACTAAACCAGGAACAAAACAAGAAAGTTCAATCTCTCCATTCCTATCAACACAATGCTTGATATTTTTGCTGTAGCTGTAAGAGAAAAAGAGATAAAGGGAATACAAATATGACAGGAAGAAATCTAAGTATCCTTGTTTGAAGATGATATGCTTCGATGTACAAAGGACCATAAGGATTATACCAGAAAGCCAGTATACCCGACAAACATATCCTGAAAAGTAACAGAATACAAAGTTAGTGCACAAAACTCAGAACAACAATAAACACACTGAGAAAGTAATTAGGGTAACAATCCTATTCATAGCAGCTTAAAAAAATATTGGTCCTTCCTGCTGTTCTCCACAGGTAAAACAATAAATATGAGTGTTCTGTTAGTAACTATATTTTACCTGCAGTATCCTGAGTATGTACCTTCCCTAGTCAAAATTAGAAATAAAAGAAAACAACAGAAAGTGTACTTAATAGTGTCAGGGGTTAGCTCTCTCCTATGGAGTAGATCTCTGGTTGGGCCAGGGATTGGTTGGACAGTCCCTCAATCTCTGTTCTTTCTTTATCCATGCACATCACGTAGGCAGGGCAAATTGTGGGTTGAAGTTTTTGTGAGTGGGTTGGTGTTCCCTACCCTCCATTAGAAGTCCTGTCTAGTCAGAGGGTGGCCTCTTTAGTCTCCATGACCCCTGCTACTAGGATTCTCAGATAGAGTCACTCCCTTATCTTTCCCAGGAACCTACCCTGCCATTTATCTCCAGCTTGTCACAAAGATACTCTGCTATGCTTGCAGACTGGAGCCTAGCATAGCCGTCCTCTGAGATGCTCCATCTAGCAATGGATCTAAGAGGACAGTCAAGGGTATGAAAAGAAACCCTGTCTTTAAAAACCAGAACGAAACCAAAACAAAACCCAACAAAACAGATGCTGAGACTCACAGCCAAACATTGGGCAGAGAGCAGGGAGTCTTGTGGAAGAATCTGGAGGGCATAGGAGTTCCACAACAAGACCAACAGAACCAATTAACCTTGGCCCAGGCCTTTCAGAGACTGATGCACCAACCAAGAACTATGCATGGACTAGACATAGGCCACCTACACATACATAGCTGACAGGCATATTGGTCTTCATATGGGTCCTCCAGACAGGGAGGTAGGGATGTCTCTGACATGGACTCTGTTCCCTGCTTTTTTTTTATCTTTTTCCCCTGGTGCCTCACCAGGCCACAGGGGAAGAAGATGCACTCAGTCCTGATGCAACTTGATGTGCTCCTGTGGGTTGGTGGGAGGAGCCTCCCTTATTTGAGAAGAGAGCAGGGATAGGGGGAAGAGGAAGGGAGGGTGGAACCAGGAGGAGAGAAGGAGGGGGATACGATCTGGAAGTAAAAGAAAGAATGGAAGAAGGGAGAGAGAAAAAAGAGAGAAAGAAAGAAAGGAAGGAAGGAAGAGTGAGAGAGAAAGAGAGGGGGAGGGAGGAAGAAAGAGAGGGAGAGAGAGAGAAATGGCGAAGAATTCAGCAATTTTCAAGGGCTTAAACTGACAAAAGGCTGATAATACTGTTATTTCTCTATTGAATTTGTTTGTATTGTCCCCAATGTAGGTGATAATTAGACTGTTTTAAAAACCAATCCAGAGATGTAGCACAAACCACAATTCACACACACACACACACACACACACACACACACACACACACACAGGAGAAGGACTTGTGGGATGGAGTGCAGTAGGATACTAAGGGTAAGAGAGAGATTAGAGAGGTGTGATTATAGTAAATCGAATATACTTTATATACGAATGGAAGTCTAGAGTAGTATTGTCCAATACAATTGTCTATAGTGATGGAAATACTAGTTTTCCAATAAAATAAACATGCAGCATGTGTGTCTATAGAACACTTGAAATGTGATCAGCATGAGTAAGAAACAAAATTTTAAGTGTCATTTAAAGTTAATTATTCTCTTAACGAGTGTCTCCCACAGAAGAGCACAGCCTAGAATAGGCATAGAGCTTTTGGTTCCAGAGGAGCAGTGCTCTTGCCAGGAGCCACAGTAAGAATCCTTGTAAACAGAAACCTACAAATACTGATTGGCCAGCCTCCCCTCCCAATTTGGGATTGGATCATTCTGCTAGCACAAAAGCAAGAAAGATGATATTGGATCCTGATCAAAAAGAGGAAGTAAATTTTGCTGCTGCCTAACAAAGCAGGGATTCCACATATTCCAAAGAGATTTATTGAGTCATTAGCCTTATCCATGAGCAGGATATTTTGTCAATGATAGAACAGCGATCATGGGTACCAGAGTTCATACAAGGATAAAGTCAGAGGTTACTGTTATACAAATCATTTAGACTGATAGATGTGGTAGAGGGAGGGGGAGCTAGACCCTGGTTGAGGAAAGAGAGGAGGAATCTAGTTCATTTCTCAGACTTTGACAGAAGTCTGTGTTTGGTTCCCAACATCTCCTGCTGTATTTGTATCATAGTGTCTACCCCATGAAGATATTGTGGCCAATCAACCTTTAGAAGAAACCAGTAAATAGCAAACTTCCCATGATTCCTAATGGATTCTTAGCAATGTTGTCTTGATAAAAATGTTGCTTACACAGGTGTGCTCACTTTATAAAAGTTTATTGATATATACATTTAGGGAATTTAAATTTTATTGCATGTATATTATATTTTAATGAAAGCCATTATAAAGTACAATTCACATAAACATGTCACCACTACAAGTAGCAATATGTATGCATATGTCATCATTTATTTTGAGTTGTCTAGCTCCCATAAAACATTCACTAAGGTAGACTACACGCTGGCCCATAAAGCACGCCGAATTGAAAAGAATATAAATCACAGCAAACAGAGTCTCAAGCTACCACAGAATTGAGTAAAGATGAAAAAGACATTCAGGTAACACCAAAATACTTGAGGATTAGGCAATACACATCTAATACATGTGTCACTGAGAACTTAAGAGAAACTTAAAAATACTTTGACTAAAAGAATTAAAATAACTCTTACCATCATTCATGCAGTACACTGATGACAGTGCATAGAGGAAAATTACCAGCATGAAGTTAACAGACCAGAGAAAGACAAGGATCTAACAATCAGAAGTCAAAGTTTCTACTAAAAAAGCCCCTAGATCAAATTAAATGTGATGTATGCAGTGAAAACGAGATAATTAAAATTAGAGTGGAAATCAATGAAATTCAGAATAACAAGTCAATAGAGAAAGTAAACTAAACCAAAACTGGTTCTTTCAAAAGATCAATAAAGTTGATATCATTCTAGCCAGGCTAGCTTAGATAAAAAACATAAACTGCTTTATCAGCCATGAATGAAGTGTAATAAGTATTGATCACACAGACATTAAAAGACACTGGATGAATATAACAATTGCCTCTATAAGAACAAATTTAATAATCTAGAAGCAAATCAATTTCTTGACGTAAAAAAGGTACAAAAGCTTAGATATGAAGAGATAGATCATTTGTATAGGTCAATACTTATTAAAATAAATTGAATCAATAATTAATAACTTTTGACAAGAAAGGACCAAACTTGATAGGATCGCTACTGAAGTCTAGGAAATACTTAAAGAAAAATTATAACAATATTTATTAACCTCTACCAGAAAAAAAGTAGAAGGACTGCTTTTTTATTTATTCTGTTATCAGTTGTATATTAAATTAATGCCAAGATATTAAAAGAAATAGAACAACAAGTGGAAATGTATCTCATGAACACACCCAAACACAGCAGTTCACAAAGTGTAAAAATCACTACACGTAATGACCAGGTGATGTTTATTATAGGTTTGCAAGGCTCATTCAACATTAAGAAAATCAGTGCTATCCATCATGACAAGAGACTAAAGAAACAAAACCCCTTTGATTATTTCAATAAATGTAGAATGTATACTCACCAAAATCCAAGAGCCATTTATGATTTTTAAAGAATCTGACATTTAGAGCCTCTGAGGAAATGGAAAACTGAGAACTATATAATGAATATTGTTAACCAACTTAATATCGTTAAAAGCGTGCATCATACTGAAAGTGGATGATTTTCTTCTAGGATCAGGAACAGGGCAAAGAATCTGGTCTTCTTGTTCCTATTGGACCCTATAGTTGAGGCTGTAAGGTAAGAGGAACATAAGCTATATAGACAGAGAAGGAAGAGAGAAAGCTGCCATTGTTTGTATAGAGCATGGTTGCGTAATTTCAGGACATTAAAAAAGCCGCCTAGAATTGACAGCTGATTATAGGCTAATGTACTATAATCAATTACCTTTTCACATACCAGCAATAAACAATTGGAATTAGAAATCTAAAGACTACATTCTTAGATATAAGCCTAACAAACAAGTATAGGATATGTGTAAGAAAAACTCTTTGGTCTTAAAAAAAAAAAAAGTGAAATAAGATTTAATACTATTAAAATATCATATATTTTTCCCATTTGATCTCTAAATTTAATTTAAAAAAAAAAACCTTCTCCATCAAAACCCTAGCATGTTACTTTGTCACAATTACCCATTTTATTTTGAAGTTTTTAAAGAAAGATAAAAGATTTAGGAAACTTACATGACCTGATTTGAGTCACTTTCCAGCAGTACAGTGAGACAGAGACAGAGAGAGAGAGAGAGAGAGAGAGAGAGAGAGAGAGAGAGAGAGAGAACAGTGTTGGCAAACAAAGATGAATTTGTCAACAGACTTGAGCAGAGACCTGAGAAGAGACACATGCAAACAGACTGGTCTTTGAGAAGAAGCAAAGGCAAGTCAGTACAGGAGGCTGCTGCAGTGGCACAAGAGAAAGCACACCGAGAAATGGCAACTTTCACAAAATGTAACTTGGGATGCACCATAGAGCTAAATGTTTAGATCTACAAAGCTTCCAAGTCCAACCAAATAACACAAAAGAAAGTCCTGGTGACTTTGGCTTTGATGCCAGGTTTTTAAAGACACCACCAGAAGTATGTTCCATGAAAGGCAAAAAAAGAGAATCTGCCACCTACACTTGATGAACAGTCAAGCCTTTGGATATATATATATATATATATATAATTTTTTGTTAGTAAAAAAATGAGAGACAAGCCACAGAAAGGAAGAAATTTCCTTACAGAGGGCATGTCTGATTAAAAGGGTAGTTTTCTATTTATATGACACTCCTAAAATTCAACACTAAGAAAATATATCACCTAATTAAAAACTGGGTCCAAGGTTAAATAGATGCAGAACCACAGAAGATAAACAAGCATCCAGTCAGCATCCAAAGTAATGTTCTGCATCTAGCAGCATTCCTGATCTAATACCCTATATCCAAATTCCCTAAAAGTGACACTTCCTAAGCACTGAGAGGAAGCTACACGTGGAAAGTTCCATCCTTAACCTCAGGTGACAGGTTGTCCTTAAAATATAGGTGCACTATATATATTACCCTAATTGTAGGCTATGTGCTTGTGAGTGTGATGGTATGAGTGAGATTAGACCCTGTAGTGATTTGAATGAAACTGGCCCCCATAGGCCCATAGGAAGTGGCACTACTAGGAAGTGTGTGCTTGTTGGAGTAGGCGTGGCTTTGTTAGAGGGGGTGTATCATTGGGGGTGGTTTTGGCAGTTTCAAATGCTCAAACCATGCCCAGTGTCTCACTCCCTCTTCCTACTGCCTGCCAATCCAGATGCAGAACTCTTAGGTCCGCTCCAGCACCATGTCTGCCTTCATACTGCACCACCATGCTTCCAGCCATGAGAATAATGGACTAAACTTCTGAACTGTACGCCAGCCCCAGTTAAAGGTTTTCTGTATCAGAGTTGCCATGGTCATGGCCTCTCTTCACAGCAATAGAGACCCTAACTAAGACAGACCCTATACGCTCATATATTTGAATGCTTGGTTTCCAGTTGATGGAACTGTTTAGGAAGGATTAGAAGGTGTAGCCTTGCTGGAAAAGGCGTTATCACTAGGGGCAGGCTTTGAGGTTTCAGCAGCCCACTCCAGACCCAGCATTTTTCTCTCTGCCTTCTGCTTGTGAGGCAGACGTAAGCTTTCAGCCACTGTGCCAGGTCCATGTCTGCCTGCTGCACTCTGAAACTAGGAGCAAGCCCCCAAGCAAATGGTTCCTTATAGAAGTTTCCTTGGTCATGGCATTTTATAGTAGCAATATGACTAATGGTTAACTAAGACAATGAGCAAAAAATAAATGAATTTATGCACATATGCAGGCCCCGTCTTTATGGTACCTGATGACAAGTGGACAAGTATTTCAAGCCCAAATAAATAAATAAATAAATAAAACAAAATTGAAGGTCTCAAACATTTCATTCAGATAAGGGATGCCCATTATAGATCACTAGTGAATTATAAATCAAACAATGAACCCTTATAATCCTGTCTACATGGATAAAATATAAAATACTGACAGTGTAATAAATGTTGGTAGGGTTTTATGGCAACAGAAACTCTCATTTCCTGATGATGAAAACTCAAAATAGTATAGCCATCTTGGGAAACATTATTTTTGCAAAATTAATATGCCCTTATCATGTGATCCAACATTTATTCCTCTGGATGTTTATCTAAATGGGCTGAAAAGTAAGCGTATTAATTATTATTACACCGTTATTCATGACCATGAAAATTTGGAAGCAAACAAATGTCCTTTAATAGACAGTGAAAGACTGTGCTATTTAGTCACACAGTATGTACTATTCAACAGTGAAAACAAATGATCTATCAAGTCACAGAAACACATGGAAGAAATGAACGCTTCTAAATGAAAGAAGCAAACCCAACTAGGATAGTTGTCATATAATGTCAACACTATGACTTTTGGGACAAAGCAAAACCATGACATAGTAAACAGGGGGAGGATGACAAACACAACAACAACAACAAAGAGGTCAAATGTTGCCAGCGGTCAAATCGTCAAAGAAATGGGGGTGGGGGGAAGAGGTAGAGCATAAAAGGTTTCTAGGACTGAGAACCTTCTATATGGCACCATAATATTTATATTTATAAGTACACCATGTATACTTATAAAAGCCTGTAGAATGTATAAAATAGTCAATCCTGAACTGGAGACTCTAGATAATATCAGTGCTAAAACAAACAATGTTGGGAGTTGGTCTGGTGCTATGTATTCTAATGCTAATCACTGGGCTCTCAAGTTCTGGTTGCTGCACAGATGAGCACATTCTCACACACACCTGGATTTGTTGTGTAAACCTTGCTCTAGCTAATTTAAAGTTGATTGGTTAATAAAGTTGCTGAAACATGTGACTGGGCAGAAGAGAGGTAGGCAGAGCTTAGGTTCCTGGCTAAGAGTCTGAGAGGAACCACAAAGCCAGGAGGAGGGCAAAAGGAAGGAGACAGGGAGGAGAGGAAGCTGGAGAACAGAAAGTCACCATGAGACAGTAAGGACCCTGAGCACCAGGCCAATGGAAGTTTGCTCTGAGAACCGACTGATAGAACGGAAGCAGCCCAGGCCGGAACTATTATGGCAAATAACTCGGGGTGTCTATGTGTGCAATAGCAAAATAGCTTAGAGGATTGATACCTGCCAGGTTACTGTTCCTTAAAGCTTTTATAAACCCAACAGGTCTCTGTCTTGAATATTTGGGAACTAGCTGGTTAGAGAAGCCCTCAAAAGCAAATAGTCTTTTTAAAACAAAATGTAAAAAAAAAAAGAAAGAAAGAAAAAGGAAAAAAAGAAAAAAGACACAATCAAGATAAAACCATAATGTTAGAGGTACTAAGTGGAAGAAAGGAAGTTACTTTAATTTCTACCCAGTTTTTCTATAAACATATTAGTTTCTTTTTTTATTGTTGTGGCTAAACACCATGACCAAGACAATTTATAAAAGAAAGTATTTAATTCAGCTTATGGTTTCAGAGGGTTAGAGTCCACGATGATAGAGCGAAAGCATGGAAGTATAGACAGCTGAGAGCTCACATCTTGATCCACAAGCACAAGGCAGAGTATACGGGAAATGAACTGAGTCTTTTGAAACCTTAAATCCAGAATCCAGTGACATACCTCCCACAAGTCCACAGCATCTACTTATTCCTAAACAGTTCCACCAACTGAAGAATATCCAGGTACCTAAGGCTTATGATGGATATCTCATACAAAGCTCCACAGGCATAAAATTCCAACAACCCTCTCAACATTCTCTACTGAATGTGCAAAAATAAGAAATCTCAGTAATATTAAATGTTCGTAATAATATTAAACATTTGTACAATGAAATGTTACCATTAGTGTCCCATAGTGGCTAGGATTTTTAAAACCTAGAATTAGTGAGTCTTGGTAAGGAACTTTGAAAAAAAGCAACTTTTCTTCATGAGATTGCAAAATGGTCTAGCTACTCTGAAAATCAGTTTGTTTCTGATAAAGCTGAGTATATATGTACCATATTTTATATATATATATATATATATATATAAATATATATATATATATATATATAAACCTACTGAGCCATTTGCCTTGGTAAATGAAAACATATGAACAAACAAAAACTGTGCAAAATGTTTATAGTACCTTCGTTCCTGAGTGTTTCAAGTTGAACGTACTATAAATGTTCAAATGACAAATGGATTAAAACGTTAGAGTGTATTTATACATGGGTTTAGTGCTCAACAAAAAACCCACAGAAATACAGCATGAAGGAGTTTCCAAGCCTTACACAAGCGTGAAAGCCAGGAAAAAAGGCTCAGGAAAAGAAAGCCCAATTTGTAATAGGAACAAAATATTTGTGCATTTCTTCAAAGAAGGTATAAAAAAAGGCCCGTTGGGACATAAAACATGCTTGACATCATCATTGATCATTAGGTGAATATAAGTGAAACTCAAGTTTAATTTATATGAACTTTCATTCACCAGAGTGGCTAAAATAAAATAAAAGGAAGGATGACAACATAAAGTATCAAAAGTTAAAGGAAGGATGGACCAACCATTTGGAACAAATTAGGAACCTACTTTCCTGGTGAAAATATAAAGTAGTCAAGCACTTTGAAAAATTTGTCAGTTGCTCAAGAAAACAAACACACCCCCAAAGAATGTAAAACATTTGCTCACACAAAAATTGGTGTGAGAATGTTCAGAGAAGTCCAATTTTAACCTCTGAGAACCAAAAATGTTCTTCACTTAATGCATGGGTGAAACAAAATTTGTTTCCATGCAATGGGATATCATACAGCCATTAAAGGGATGGACCATGGATTCTGACTACAGTATGGATGAAACCGAAAGCATTATGCAAAGTGAGAGAAGCCAGACACAATAGATTGTGTCCTCGGTGATTTTATTTATATGAAATGCTTAGTGTAACCAAATCCTTAGTGATAGAGATCAGTGGGTTCTGGGGACTAGGAGAGAGGATAATTGAGGGTGAGTATAAATAGAGTTTTTGTGGACTGAAGGAATTATTCTAAAAATACATATCTGTGGCGCCAGCACAGCCTAGTGAATATGCTTAGTGTTACTGCCCAGCACATATTTTTCTCTTTATTATTATTGTTATTGAGTCTCTTTCTGTACTTCCAGCTGGCCTGAAATTCCCTGAGCAATGTAATGTCTATCTCAGCATCTCTCCTGCCTCAGCCTCCAAAATGTTGGGATTATAGATGAGAGCCACCACACCCAGCAAAGAGTAAATTTTATTTCAAGTTTTTACGAGTCTTATAGTGTGTGATGACATTTATATGTTTTTAAATCATATTTTTGTTAATTATTAACTAGATTATAAATTATATATACATTAAACACTGCACAGCAGAGATCATAATGAAAAGAATGTCAGAGACAGAGTAGGGTTAAAATTGTACGTGTTTGGGTAAAAATGAAGGCACCGTCTTACAATGGTAAGTAGGGAATACAATAGAATAGCAAAGAAATACACTATGCTTGTGTGAAAGAATTACTCAAAAACAACTGGGGAAGCCCAGCTGGAGATGACAAAGGTGTTCCCTTGAGAAACCTCATTCTCAAGGCTCTAACGCTCGGTGCTAGGCTGGAGGATGCCGAGAACAGTGAAATGCTCACTAAACAGCCCACTTTCAATTTTTGGTTTTTAAAAGGCTAATAAAAAAAAAGTTCAAGCCAGGTAGAACAAATAACACCAGATTATATATACTCACTTATATCTGGACACTAGCCCAAGGGGCATGTCCCATGAAAGTCTTTACTTATCAGGAAAGTGGGAGAGAGGGGAGGACATCCTGTTGGGACTTTAGGTGAGAGAAGCATGGGAGAATGGGGAAATAGAAGGATCCAGAAGGTCCTAGAAACCTACAAGAAGAACATTATGATAGGCAGATCTGGGCCCAGGGGTCCTGCTCAAACTATGACATCAGCCAAGGAATATATATGTAGTAAACATCGAACCCCGTCCCAGATCTGCCAAAGGTCAGGACATTCTCCACAGTTGAGACGAGTGGGGTCTGACTTTCACACAAACCCTGGTGCCCCATATTTGACCATGTCCCTTGGATGGGGAGGCCTAGTGGCACTCAGAGGAAGGATAATAGGCTACCAAGAGGAGACTTTATACCCTATGAGCATATAGAGGGGGAGGAGGTCCCCCTCAGTCACAGTCATAGGGGAGGGGAGTAAGGGGAAATGGGAGGGAGGGAGGAATGGGAGGATACAAGGGATGGGATAACTACTGAGATGTAAAATGAATGAATTAACAACCGCCCCCCCAACAACAACAACAACAAACACCAGATTATCTGACCAATTACCGAGAGCCCAGGGAGCACCATTGGTGACACCTGCCGACTGCCAGAGGAAAGATGGTGTTTCCTAGGTGGTACCCTATTCTGCAGCACAGTGGCACCTCCATCAGAATATCCTTTTGCTCTCTTGTCCCTTTGCAGAAATCGCAGTGATTGTCCTAAGCCCATCTCTCCTGTCACGACTAGCCTCGCCCTGGCCCTCACTGACACTTCCAGCCAGAGCTGTTCACTCTATGAAAATCCTGTCCTGTGGTATGGCACCTGCTTCCCTTTATTCCAGGCTAATCTTCCTTGTAGTTGGAATGAGTATTACCAGAGACAGGAAGATATCAAATGCTTATTCTTTATGCCTCTCAGTACCTGGAACATTAAGTTTTAAATTACATTCTGAGGTATAAGCTGAATTTTCTTGAACCCTTGATATGAATAATCTACTCTCTTTTCTCAGATTTTTTTTCTAGGATTCCTGTCATAGCTTATCGTATGACCCTCTAACCAGTTTTGTTGTGACATAACTGAGATAAACAGACAAGTGGGTTCCCCTCCCCTGCTAATTTCTCTGAGCCTTAATTTCATGCTATAAAAATGGGTGCTCATTTTTTTCCTGCATTTTATTTGTAAATCATGAGGCAGTGTGTAATGGCTGTGCTGATGGCCATGCACTCACCTGGAAGCTATTGTTCACAAAGAGATGTACCTCAAGTGCATGTGGGAAGGAGTCAGGGAAGAAGTTTCCATGCAGGCTGCAGGAGGACCATGGGGTAAGCTGAGAGGCACACCATGGAAGAACTGCCAAAGCATCACTGAGCCACAAGACCCTTCACTAGTTTCTTTCTTATGGCCAGAGCAACTTAGGCAGGGAGGTGTAACTCAGAGTTTCAGTGTAGTCCAGCCTGGTGGAGCGAGCACGGCGGGAAGATGATGAGGCAGCTGGTCACCTAGTCTTCATGGTCAGGAAGCAGAGGGGAGCGAACACCAGGCCTCCACTTGTTTTCACCCTTTCATTCAATCTGGGACACCAGCCAATAGAATGGTGCGGCCCACGTGTAGGGTGAGCTGTCCCATGTCAGTTAACCCAACCTAGAAACTCCCTTACATAGTGTAGAGAGGTTTGTCTCCTAGAATATTCTAGATCTATCAAGACAACAGCCACAATCAAGCGACGGAGGCCTGCTGACTCAGAGATGGCGTCCACACACAATAGTTCAGAAAGTCAGGAGAGCTGGATGTGGAAAGCTTTCTCTCTCTCTCTCTCTCTCTCTCTCTCTCTCTCTCTCTCTCTCTCTCTCTCTCTCTCATGAAAGTTCAGCCTCCCAATTTGAAAGTGCCATTTCTCTGTAAGAAAATGAAGTACTTCATCTAGATAAATTACGCCCCCCGTGTTGATTTTTATTACAAACGTCTGTTTGTGAGATTACTTTAAAAGTACAATCAGTTTTCAGAGTTCTTTTCCCTTCATGTGCTAATTAATTTGCTAGTTTTGAGTTGCTCTGGCCCTGTGAAGCAAAAACAGGTGCTTTCCCTTCAGAGAAGTGATGAGGATGCAGAGAGAACGGCGTGCAGAGACCTAGTCTGCATCTGAGAACAGCCTGTGTATCTCGACTCCTTTCAGTGTCTGGGCCACTCAAGTGCTGGCATCACAAAGCACAGGATGCCGTGGAACAATTGTGTGATTGTCTTTAGCATCCGCAAAGAGGAGCTCAGGGTAGCATAAGCTGCTAATGAATTTCAGGAGGCAGGTGCAAGGCGTGCAATTACTTTTACATCTCCATCCGTTTTACGACTGAGAGCACTTGGAGATTATTCACTGATTTCCATGGAAGAGGCTTTTTTTGTGAGAACGAAATATTGTATCAGAAAACAGCAATTAGACATTGTTCAAGATGTCTCAAATTGGAAGGGAAAATAATACGAACAAAAGTGACAACTCCTCAAAATTTGACGAAATTCAACTCATTCTCATTAAAAGTTTAAATGGTCACTTTACTTCAGTTTCCTGAGAGGCCTGGTCACCAGGACTAATAACGCTGTGTCTACCCTGCTGTCTCTTTCTCCAATGAGGCATTGCATCTCTTGGAGAGCCATCTGGGTTACAAGTGGTTTCATTGGACTGTTCAAGTCTTCTTCCTGCTCGTCACGCCTTTTGTACTATCACACTTCCTCCATGCCAACTTCCTAGTGTAGCTTCTAAAGTAGATTTAGAGCACAGCCCACAGCCCACCCTAGGACTTCAGAAAGAGGTCTTATGTCACACTGCTGTGGTAGAGGGCATGCTTAGAAAGAGGGGGGTGGGTGATTCTCCCAGGGTCTCTTAGTGCTGTGGTTACAATCTTCCAGGCCACTGTCTGCTGGTCTACCTTAGCTTTTGCGTTTTGAAGGATTAATGGCTATCCCAGTTTAAAAATCATAACAGTCTGTAAAGAGGCACTTTCTTCTATTTACCTTTGCATTTCATGATTTCATTTTATTCTACTGAGTGAGTTGATCCAAACCAAGAGGGACAAATGCTGCATGATCTTCTCTTATCTGTGGATCTCAGCTTTGAGTTTTGGTTTGAGCATATACCTTCAAGTAGCCATTGGAAGCCAGGAAAACAGAAAGGAACCAAGTGGCGAGGGGGAGGACCGTTCTAGAGAGAGGCATAGGTTAGAGTGGATATGACAGGGAAATGGGAAAACATGGGGAGGGCACTTTAACTTGGGAGGGGGCAGGGTAATACAGAAGGAGAGGGAGGAAAGAGAGACAGAAATAATATGTCCTACATGACCTTCAGTATAGGATCTTACACTGAGATCTGCCCTTCTAGACCAATTTCTACCCTGGTTGTGGTGAGGGCTTATACCACACAGTTCTGGTTGTTTCACTCATTAGCTTGAAGAACTTGTTTTCATTTTCATTTGGGATAAAGCCCAAATCTACAGCATGGTCTGCAAAGGATAGGACCCTGCCTGTCCTTCCTCCCTCACTTCAGGGCACACTTCTGTCGATACTCCCAAACACTGATGTTCTTCTTTCTAGCTTGTCATTGTTTCTCAACCTCAAGGTTTTGAGATACAGTCAGGAATCCTCTTCTTCATGGTCTGACTGCTCCTACCATCACCACCCACATCTTTGAAATCGCAGCTGAGATATCCATTTCTGAAGAAAGCATTAACTCATTCTGGGCTGGGTTGCGTTGGGTGGGCTAATTAGTGCACATCAATATGATGCTTCTCCTTTAGTACCCTAGACAAAATGAAATGAGTTCTCTGTGTGTAAATTCCCAGCTAGACAGAGTTCATGTGTTCAGAGGAAAGGCCATTCTCCCTACCTAAGTGCCACCTGCCCAGTTCTTTTTTTAAATTTTATTTATTCATGATGTTTACGGTGCTCTGCCTACATGTATGCTTACACACCAGAAGAGGGCATTAGATCACATTCTGGACGGTTGTGAGCCACCATGTGGTTGCTGGGAACTGAACTCAGGACCTCTGGAAGAGCATTCGGTGCTCTTAACCTCTGAGCCATTTCTCCAGTCCCTTGCCCAGTTCTTAACACTACATGATGGATTTCAATGCTTGACGAATCATGTTTCTTTATCGATTCGTCCGTCTTCTTCCCTTCTTTGTTCCATTCCTATTCTCTTATACTCTGCAGAGGGGGAGTTATATTTGCATATTGTTTATCTCTTGGCTTTCTTCTGTGTGTTACCACTCTGATTTTATGGATGTTCTGCCTGCCAAGGTGGATGGGAATGATAGGAAGTGGGGGCTTTGAAGAGATTAAATAAGGAGAAGCGTATGATTTCAATATGAGTGCCAAATAGAAGTATAAAAGAAATAAAATGAAAATCCTACCAACATCTATTGACTCTCCAGTATGACAAAAAATTGTGTCTTCTCACAAGTCTGTTACCAGGGGACAAACACCACACATGCTCACACAGGCCTGTTTCACCTCCCACACTTGCGATCAAAACAACAACAACAAAATGTTTACATCCACTACAGTCTGTAACTCCAGTTCCGGGGGAACTAATACCCTCACACAGACATACATGCAGTTTAAACACCAATGCACATAAAATAAAAATAAATAAATTACAAAAAATATATGTGCCCGTGAAGGTGGGGAGAAGACTAGGTATCTCTCACCTCCAGGAATAAGTAAAGAAAAACTGAATTAGTTAGTTTAGCTAAACAAAAATTGGAATAGCAATGAAAATTGAGAAAACTGTGGGAAATGATTTGATTCAGTTCCTAATATTTTCCCATTATGTTTTTATACATTTTCTTTAAACTAAAGTGTATATGAAGTGATAAATAGGCTTCCAACTATTGACAGGGATAAACCTAAGAGCTGGGTTTCAAGGGTCAGTAGACTATCTCAGGGAATGGTGGTTTTGGTAATGGAGGCAGCTGCCCTACTTCTAGGCAATTTTCTGAATACTGGTTGGGGATCTAGAACATGACCCTTAACCAGCTGCTCATGTCCTCCGTTTTACAGCATTAGTGTGAATGCCAGAAAGATTGGGGATAGCAAGGTCTCTGTGCACAATGCACAGGGCACCCTCATTTAACTGTCCTTCCAGCACCCCGACTGCATGGGGTTTTTATTGTGGCTTCTGGGTAATTGTATCTTCTACACGGCGTTCCCTACCTTCTTTCAACTCTGCTATTTTACCTTAGTATAGTTCCTCAGGACTCTACACCAAGAAGCAGGAGGAGACGAAACAAGGACAAAACCCATTAGCTCACCAATCAACACTGCATTACCCCATCGGAATAGTAGCACACAGGTGTCTAAGAGTTCTTGATGGGAAATTATACTAGTGGGTTTTCTGACAAAACACATGGAAACAGTTGGTGTTGAGAGCAGGAGGGGGAATTTAAAGGAAACACTAAGAACAATTCTAACCCAACTTTCCTCCTTTCTAATCCTTTGTCAGAGACATTGAAATGCTTATTTGCATTTAAGAGGAGGTAGGCTATATTAGTGCCGTGTTAAACATATTTTGTATTTAAGAGAGTTTGCTTAATATAAAGACCTCATGAAGTGTTTTTTAAATAGAATATTTGGTTTCTTTCCATATGTATCTTTATTTTTGAAGATTTTTACATATAAACAATAAAATATGGTCATTTATACCTCCATTCCTCTTCTCCAACTTTCCTCACCTTCCACCAGCAAGTGCCCTCACAATGTATGTCTTGTTTTTTATGACTAACTAAACCCAATTAGGGCTATCCATAGCTTCATGGGTTTGGCATGCACTAAAGCATGAGAAGTCTATCGGTGACCACACCCTCCATGAAGAACCCATGACTCTCTTTCTCTTTCTACTACCAGCCACATTTACTAGCAATAGCTCTTTCAGTAAGATTTCTGTGCAGGCGAGAATCTAGCCAATCTCTGCTGGAACTCTGCTTTGCTTTCTGTGCTTGTGATCGATACTATGACCAAAAGCAACCTGAGGGAAGGAAAGGATTGATATGGCTTACACTTTCATGTCACAGACCGTCACTGGGGGAAGTCATGACAGAAACCCAAATAGAAGCCTGCAACAAAAGGAACTAAAGAAGAAAGCATGAAAAACAAAACAAAACAAAACAAAAAAAACCAAAACACTGCTTTTTGGCTTGCTCCCTCCACCTTCTTCAGATAGCTTTTTTTAAATAGCCCAGGCCCACATGCCTAGAGATAGCGTCACCCACAGTAGACCATGCCTTCCTACATCAATTAACAATGAAGAGGATGCCTCACAGACATGGCAACAGGCCAATCTGATGGAGGCAATTGAGGTTTCCTCTTACCAGGTGATGGTGTTTTGTTTCAAGTCGACAAGTGAAGCTAACTGTGGCGCTCTCTCCCTTATCAACTTAGAAGCACAAACACATCACTTTAGCCCACACTCTTTCATTTCTTTCACCATTTTTCTTTTTGTACTTCCACAGGACAGCCCTCTAGGCTCTGAGCACGCCGTGGTTTGTGTTATTTTGTTTCTCTTTTTTGTTCTCGCAGCCCGAAGCTCCCAAATCCTCCCACAATTCTTCCTAAAACCAGCATGATCAGGCCCATGACAGCACTCTCTGGGACCACAATTTGTATTAATCAGGGTTCTTTAAAGGAATGGAACTGAGTGTGTGTGTGTGTGTGTGTGTGTGCGCGTGTGTGTGTGTGTGTGTCCATTACATATTAAAAAGGAGGATTTGATCGTTTGCTTACATGTTTCTCTTATTGATGAATGCAAGTATCACATGAGCAAAACAATGATGTTTCAGTAGGTGAGTCTACGCTTCATGGAGCATCTCTGATACTTGTGCTACCGGATGGAAGACCGACTCACTCTCAGCTGCTTCTATATGGCCTGGGCTCTAGTGTCTATCCTGTATACACCTTAAAAAGTGCTTCGGAGCCAATCTAAGCAGATGCTCAGACACACAGCTAAACTTCAGAGTGGAGCGAAAGGGGTCTCATGGAAGAGTTGGGGGAATAGAAGGACCCGGAGGGGTCAGGAGCTCCACAAGGAGACAAATGGAGCCAACAAATCTAGTAGGAGGGGTGGGGTGCTGCAGAGACTGATGCATCAACCAAGGGCCATGCATGGTAAGGACCTAGACTCTTTGCTCAGATGTTAGTTAGATAGGCAGCACAGTCTCCTTGTGGGTCTCATAATATGGGGAGTAGGGACTACTTCTGACATGGACTCTGGTCCTCACATGTTGATCACTTTCCCTGGTGGGGTGGCCTTGCCAGGTCACAGAGGAAGAGGATGCAGGCAGTCCAGATGAGACTTGATACGCTGAGGTCAAAAGTTAGGGGAAGAAAGCTCCCCTTTCTGAGGACTAAGGGAAAGAGGGAAGGGTAGTGAGGGAGGAAGAGTGGGGCTGGCAGGAGATGAGGGAAGGAGGTACAATTGGCATGTAAAGTGAACAAATTTTTTAAAAAGTACTTTGGAGCAAGTCTTTGTACGGACTGTATTAGTTTGCTATGGCTGCCATACCAAATCCTACAGACTGAGGCTGTAAGGTGTTTCACATTCGGGGGGTGGGGGTTGTGATTAGGAGTTTAAGATCCAAGTACAGGAAGGGATGTGTTCTAAGAGGCAACATTTACTCATAAGTAGCCATCTTCCTGTCTTCTCTTTGCGACTAATTTGTACCCAGTTTTCCTAGACATATAAAAACATCAGTTACATTTGAATTAGAGTCAGTGCTAATGATCTTATTCACATTTGTTCAATTCCTCAAGGAATCTATGCTCAAATCCCTGCATTCTGAGGTGCTGAGAATTGAGAGCTCAACACGAGTTTATTGCAGTGCTGAATCAAATCATCCTACATCACAAACAAATGTTTTGACCTCTTTTTGGAGACCAACTCAAAAATAAAACCTATGAAAGAAAATTTCCTTAATTCAGAGACCTGGACCATTATTTTATGAGTAAAAAGAGTTTAAAGACCAAGAGCTCTTACAACAGAATGGTGATTATTAGCATTGAGCCTGGCCATTGCAGTCCAGGATGGCAGGAGCCTTCCAGGTCTTAGTCATTGTCTGCCCTCAAAGCACACAATACTGGTGGCTAATTCAATATACAAAAAAAAAGAGTGAATGAATAATGAGTGAAGGTGGGTATTATCCCACACTTGGGATCAAACCAAAAGCATGTTTATCCTCAGTACTTCAAACCACTATCATTTCCCACGGAGAACCCTCTCCTGTGTAATCAGAAGAGACTCTTTTCAAGTTATGCACACAATGTGATGGAACGAGGACTCTACCAAGTGGCAGGTTGGGTAGGCTTCATGGAGGGGGAAGTGCATTGGTTCTAGACAGTTCTATTTCACTTTCTTAACAGTGATTTTCTCATTAATAACACACAGGAAAACTTTACTTGACTAGAATAACCCGAAGAAGTGGGTTTCAATGTCCTTGACTCCCAGCAGGTAGACCCCCATCTTGTGCTACAAGCTTGATAAGCAATGTGGAATTATTTCTATCCTTTTTACAAAAGATTTATTTATTTATTTATTTATTTATTTATTTATTTATTTATTTATTTATTATGTATACAGTCCTCTGCCTGCATGTATATCTGCAGGCTAGAGGAGGGCATCAGATCACATTATAGATGGTTGTGAGCCACCATGTGGTTGCTGGGAATTGAACTCAGGACCTCTGCGAGAACAGTCAGTGCTCTTAACCTTTGAGCTGTTTCTCCAGCCTGAATTATTTCTATCCTACCACTGTTAGCATCATCCTAAGCTAGGAGAAGGTTCCTGACATATTACTGAGATAGAGGAAGGGGCAAGCTGTGTTTTCCTTCTGAAAATGCCTAATACACAGTGGATGAGTACTCAGTAGCCAGTGGTATCACCGTGTAGTGTGGATGGGGTTTCCAACAGGCTAAGAGTTCATTTTGTGGAGCATGTTCCTTCTTTCAGCCCCCTTATGTGCACTTTTAAATTTCAACGGCTGTGAGAAGTTACTGCAGACATCCCACAAGGCTTTTGAACATCTGAAACAGATTACGTAAATTTGTAAGAGTGAGGCATGCCAGCTATCAATCTTAGCTTCTATAGCCCATGCACATGGGCAAGAATTTTTGAGATTCATGCCTTCCTTCTGGGAAGATGGGCACAGTACACTAGCCATGTCTGGATCCCTGCTTACTGAGAACCTGGAGAAGGAGTGAAGTTCTAGATTGTTCAAAAACTTTCCCGATCTCCTGTAAACCTCATACCAGGGATATCCCAGCATTATCACAAATTTTTCTTTGCCTTGCATGAGCTTACCTCAATGAGGTTTGAGGCTCTGGGATAAGAGAACAATTTCCTCTCCTCTATTTCTTTAACCCAATGATTCCCAATAAATAAGATTTCTGCTTCTTTCCCCAGAAGATATTTGGAAATGTCTGAAGAACATTTTTTTCTTAGCCTTCTTCACACCCTCCCTTATATCCTTCCCTCTTCTTCTCTCCCTGTTTAAAAGTTAAACAAGAAACAAAAACTTTTACACTAAAAACTAAGACACTTGTCCTAGTTTGATTTCTGTTGCTGTGATAAAAACTCTAACCAAAAACAACATGGGGGAGGAAAGTGTTTATTTGTCTCAAATGTCCATAATCAAGAAAAGCCTAGGCAGGAACTAAAGACAGGAACTCAAGACAGGAACTCAAGATAGGAACTCAAGACAGGAACTCGAGGCAGTAATTGAGGCAGAGAACATGAAAAAACATTGTTTATGAGCTTGCTTTCCCTGAGTTTCTCACCTCCTTTTCTTATATAGCACAAGGCATCCTGCCCTGGTATGACTCTGTTTATAGGAGGCTGAGTCCTCCTGCATCAATCAAAAATCAAGAAAATGTTCCACAGCCACACCCACAGATCAGTCTGATAGTGCTGATTACTCAATTCAAGTTCTTTGTTTCTAGGTGACTTTAGTTTGTGTCAAGTTGACAAAAACTAACCAGCACAACACTGAGAAAAGCAACTGAAGAAGATGCCCTCCCACAGTCATGAATTATTAGGATTAATATTTAAAAAATGGCCATCCTAACAAAAGGGACCTATAGGGTCAATAAAATTGTCATCAAAATTCCAACACTATTCGTCACAGAAATTGAAAACACAATCTTAAAATTCATATGGAAACACAAAAGACTCAGGATATACAAAGGAAACCTGAACAATAAAAATCCTGCTCGAGATATCCCTTTGCTTGATTCCAAATATCTAGAGAACTTTAGATAGCTACAACAGAAGGCTTGTTAACAGCAAGGGTAGCACATGAGAGTGTAGATAGAGGTCAAAGATGCTCTTGCACATTCTTAACAGGACAGCCCTCCACATCACAGCATTGACTAGTCTGGTGGGCCTCACCCTTCCTAACACTGCAACCCTTTAACACAGCTCCTAATGTTGTGGTTACCCTCAACCAGAAAATTCTTTCGTTGCTACTTCATAACTGTAATTTTGCTACTCCTATGAATCATAATGTAAGCATCTGATATGCAGCATATCTGATATACATCTTCCACAGAGGTCATGACCAACAGGTTAAAAACCACTGGTCTAGTCTAACGTATCTATGGTGTCCAGGTAAATCCAAACTTTAACCAATACTTGCCTCTTTTGCATGGATTATGATCTATAATTCCATCTGGAGTGCTGTCTTGCCTTAAAAAATAATGAGCTGACGTTATGCTGATAAAATTAAAAGTTTTTCTTTCAACAAAGTTTTCTTGCCACATGGTGTTCATAACAGCTCCCGGCATCTGATGTGTGAACACTGAATTGGCAATAGGTCTTGGGTATCAGCAGAAATCTCTTTCGACAGCATCTTTATAAATCACAAACTGCCATCCGATTTTGAGGCTGTCTCGACAGCAAGATGTTGAGGTAAAGATTTCCTGTGGTCACCTTCCTGTCTTTGACAGTCATCCTCTTTCTTCTCATAGCATTGGTTCATCAGGTCCTTTGGGTAGTTCATTCCTTAACACAGTCTCACGTTTTACTTTTATTTGGCTAATTCATTATCCATTTGCTGATCTACAGCCTTTTCTCCTACAAGTGTGGCATACCTGTTTTCCTCTAAGTTTATGGTTACCTTCTCTGACTAAATGACTGGTGGGGCCTCTGGGTTGTTGAGGCAGGAACAGGCAGCCTGGCTACCTGAATGGATACCGCTGACACTGGATGATCTGGCCTTTGGAGAGTACTTCAGTCTCTCAGACATTATCCATCTGCTTCTAATCTTGTTCTTTTGGAAACTTTGTGCTTCCTAATAGACTACACAGTCCTTCCTGGGCTGTTTCATAATCCATTGAGGTGAGTTGACCAAATGCTTCTTTGTCACTGTCTTCCCTACCTTCCAAACACTACCATTTCTGTCTTACTCTGTGCTATTGTCAAATCATAGGCTGGGGCTCCTCCAAAGGGGCCAGGTTGGCCTTCACTGTGAGTAGAAAGATGAGGTCATACATGCTAATATTAGTCATCCAATGCTCCTAAAATATGTCTACCCCACCACTCATTTTCTCTTGTGCTAACCTCCTGCATAGATCAGGGCTGGTACTAGAGTAAGAAAATTGAAATCTGGTTCCTTGGTTTAATTACCAGGTCATCTCTGTCTTTTCCTCTGTAAGCAGGTCAATGGGGAACCTTCTTTGTAGGGTAAATACAATAACTTCATATTACAAAAAGCTGGCTTGATTCAGCTTGGTGGCTGAGTAATTTATATGTAACATTTCATATTAGATTTTTTTTTACCACCCAAAGATATTCATTTTATTGCTAATTATGTTTTATATGCATACCCTACCTCTAAAACTTTGCTGTAATATTTAAAATTCCCATAGACCATGTCTGTGGTATCACATAAGAATATTTGGCTTTTGCCCATGTATACTAATATCCTTGATATTAGTATCAAGGGTGATATATTGCTTTTGTTCCAATGACATAACTCATGGTAGACCTCTACTTGGAGGATAGGGCTAATCACCATACAGACTAGAAAGAAGCAAGAGGCTGAGTTAATCATCAATGGTGAATGATGTAATCAGTCATGCCAATAAGATGACCCACTCCTTCCATGGAAACAATAAGTAACTTGGAGTGATGTAATCTGGGAGTTCTTGGATTGGTAAACAATAGATATACTAGAAAACTGTGGAAAGGGGGAAGATTTGAAGAACCACGTAAACCCTATGATCTTTTTCATATCTGACTAAACGAAGGGGAAGTATTACGGGATTGACTTCTTAACCTGTGAGTTTTATACTTACTCCAAATAACTGGTTCAGTTGTTATAAGAATTGAATTATTGAACAACTCACTGCTGTTCAGAGACTCAGAAACTTAGTTAATAGGAAAAGCCAGCAACAAAGAAGACCCCCCTCCCAGCAATGCAGTAAACCTACTAACAAACAGAAAGAACCCTCTTATTCAAGGGTATTGTGAGAAAAGGAAACTTAATCACCATATATGTTTTTGCATTCATAGTCAGAGTGTATAATAGTCACCTTCATAGACAATCGGCTAATGTCAGACAAAGCTAGGTATTGGTGAAGAAACATTTTGATTATTTTGAATTGAAAACCAAAATAGAATCAGAAATTATTAGTTCCTCTTTCTTTCCACACAGCATAATTATATTTCTTGGTGGCAGGGGGTGGGCACTGATCTCAATGCATCATAAATGTGAGTCATGGATTCTCAGCTCATGACAGTTTATTTTTGGTTCATTTTGATTATGCAAGAGCCATAATGAGTGATTGGCTCTTCATCTAGGGGCTCTGGTACCCTGTTGATATTATGGATATGTTACAAAAATAAGATGAAATGTATAAAATTACCCCCAAATCACAACTTGGAGTAAAACTCTGACATAGTAGCTTAAAATGAACCACATCAATTTAAAGACTACTATTGCTTAATACTTGTTTCTCATTCATGGTAACCTCCTTTCTGAAACGGGGTGCTGATGAAAAATTCAGGGATTGTTTTCTCCAAGATAAACAGAAGTGAAGACACAGCACCCAACATCTGATGTGTGTGGAATTAATTATCAGTAAGCTGGAGGTCACTCAAAAACCCTTTCCCTGGAAACCATGGGACAGATTGTTTAATTATGCCATCCATTTATCATTCTAACGCTGCCCTAAATTTTGAAAGACTAACGTGTGGAGAAAAACCATCCTATTTACTGGAACATCGACATCTAATGTCTTTTTTTTTTTTTTTTTTTTTTTTTTTCGTTGCTTCTGCCATCTAGCTATATGCTCCTGCCATCCCTTTGGCTAACTCACCAGTAATTTATGGATGGAAGAAAGACAAAGGTTAACAAGGTTTGATATAAATAATTGTACTTCACTTTCTTCTCTGAGTCCCCCTCACTTTGTTGGATCCAAGTTTCTTTGAATTCATTAACAAGACCACATGGTGGCCACCTGTTGTAGAAACAGCACTTGGCAGGCTCAGGGCCATTCCAAGCCCTTGTAGCAGGCTTTGCATCAGTGAGGCTATGGGTTCCAGAACACCCTCTAAGAGCTCGTGAGAGATTCAAGTTCTTAGGCTCCTCCACACACTCACAGAATCAGAAATTTTAACTAGCCCCGGAGTGATCGGGTACACATTCAACTTTGAGAACTCCTGCTGCCCACTTGGGTTACTCAGTATTGCCAGCACCCAACACCAGAATCACCTCAGAGCTTGTTGGAAATACAGACTCTCAATCCAATAGCATTGAGAAGCTATGCTGTACTCATGTCTGGTTCAGTAGCGGCTGTGCATTGGAATTACCTGCAGTGTTTGAAAGCAAAACTAAGGAAAAGAAGTTCTGAATTGCTAGATATTTTCATTTATAGTGTGTCCACAACTTACAGTGATTTGATTTAGGAATTTAAAAAATTCTATATTGGTAGAAAGCTGACATTATATTTCAATTTTTGAACTTGTGTCTTTGTCTGATCTAGCAATATGGTACTTTCCCAACATGGAGCCACATTCTCCATCCTGTGATCATGAGAGAAGCCAACTTGTAGTGTGCATTGCTAAACTGTGACATCTAAGCAAATAAAGTGGACCGAACACATTTCAGCTCACTATACTTTCAACTGATCGTGGGTTTATGAGCTCATCAGGAACCAAGGGACATCTGTATCCATTATGGGCTTGGCTGTTGGATTTTTAAAGCCATTCTAATGTGCAGCAAAGTTGAGAACCACTCTCTTATGCCATGTTAGAGAACAAGAGCAAATTACAGTGTTTTCCAGCTAACTCATCTTTACACGGTCTGCTTTCCTGCCAGCAGGAAAGTTAGCGTGGTTTGAAAGATATGCGTACTGTAGAATATGATTCTGTTTTGCAACACAGTCATGGTTGTCCTGTGGCAGAGTTTTGGGGTTTTTAGTGACCATCCCTGGCTCTTCCACAGGCATAAGGAGGCATTGTTCCCACTGCATGTACACTGGATTTCAGCCAGTGTACAGTGGAACCAGAGTCTGAGGTTGAGACAGAAGTACCTTCCTTTCGCAGGGACTTGAGGCCATGCCTGAAGGAGAGAGCAACTTCTGCTGTGTGGCTCAGGTCCGCCATGCTCTGTTGCTCCACGTCCCTTCCACTCAGTCTGTAAACATTTGATACTTTTCCTTCTTAAAACAGCTGGCGCAGTTTCATTGTTTGCTCCAGAATGATCCATCTTTATAAGGCACGTTTACAATTTATGAACCTTTATAAATAATGTCCTTGTCAGCCATTGCTTGGTCACGAAGGGACCCCTTTCCTTCTAGTGAAGAATTGGGTTTTTATCATTCAGAAACAGAAATTACTCATAAGAAAATTACTGCTTGGTCCAAGCACATGACCCTAGCTAATACCAGCTCTTTTTCCAAATGCTATCCCCACCCTGTTCATTAGCACACATCCCTCCCAGGCTTGAGTACTCAAGTCACATTTGTGATGATTACAAAATGCTCTGTGCTGACACTTGCCCTACCCATGTCCTAAAAACACTTCCCTCTGGGGGAATGCAGGAATAGTTTCCTCACTGCCTGGCTAAGAAGTGTCATAAAATGATTTCCCCCTTATTCTTTTTTATGGGGGGGTCAAAACCAAGTGTGAGCTTCATCCCAAGACTTCATATTATTAGCATTGTATCTACCAGATAAAAGCAACCACATTTACTTTAAAAGAGTATAAAGTTATTTTTCAAATGGTGCTTTTTGATTACGGCAGCCTTAAATGCCTCTAATCTTTCAAAAGTATGCTCTTCTCTTGAAAGGGCAGCAAAGCCTTTTGATGTTAGCAGCAATGGTGCAGCCAGCGAGCAGAGAGGAAGAAAGAAATTGGGGAAAGGGAAGGAGCTATTGGGATACTGAAGAAAAGAAAGCCCCGCCATGATCAAAGCATAGCCACTGATTTCTTGCACATGTGAGATGGAGGGTACCTACAGACTCAATATTCTACATTTTAAATATAGTTTAAAATTTTTTGTTGTTGTTGTTTTTTCAAATGTCTTTCTGTGCTGGTTGGAGGTTACCAAGGCTTCTGGAAAAGCTATTTTGATGAACTTTTCCTGTAAGTAGTAGTGGCCACTCTCTATTGGCCTTTCACATAATGAGCACTGGTTTAAGGAAGTTGGTCACCCTGAGCATGGTGGTATGAAGTGGCCTTTGTACATCATCTCTGTCTTTTTCCCAGTCTGGATTCCACTGGCCCATGACACAGACAAAGGAGATGCTGGATAGCTTCTCCCCAACTCCCTCTCTGGCAGCAGGTTTCCTTTCCAGTGACTTTTGTGTCCCTTCGTCCTGAAGGATAGCCGCCCCACCGTGTAACAGCTCTCGCACTGCACGGAGCTGGGGTAGTGCGTGGCGAGACTTGTACCCGTGAGGGGAACCACAAGAAGAGACTTGGCATTCTCACCTTTCACCAAGGCAAATGCAATCTTATTGAAGCCAAAACTCTCCTCGAATGCATGAGCATGAAAGATTATCTTTGTGTACATAAGACTGGCGCTAAATGGAGGTTGGCAAACACGTGGAGGCATGGATCTATTCGTACCCTCCTATAGCATAGGTGTTTATTACATTTAATTTGTTGTTGCCTTTATGTATTTTTCTTCCACTGGTGGTTAAGGGTGGGTGTGGCTTTTCCTTTCAATTTTGCAACAAAACTTTGGGGAAAAAAAAGTTTTAGAATACCAAAACATTTTCCAAATGACTTCAAAATGAACTGTATCCTCAACTAATTTGATTTGTAGGCAATAAAGAAGAAAAGCTTGTTAACGGAGAGCTTTAAAATAATATAATGATTCACACGTGCAAACATGTTGAAGCCTGGGTTCTCAGTAGAGGCACACCATGCAATACTTTCATGCTCTAACTGTTGCCTATTAAAAAAAATAAATTCCACACCATATGCAGGTGTGATTATACAACCAACTGCCAATTCTGGCTGGCTCAAGGATCCTTTTAAAAATGTCCAGATGGATATGAATGTCAGATTTGGCAGTTAAATTATAGAGCCCAATCCATCCCTTTTAAGTATGAAGGCATTGAAGACGAATATTGATATCTCCCACCCCTCACACACACTTCCAAAAAACATTTCAGAACATGTTAGTTTTTAAACTAGGATTATATTTCCCTTGACTAGCAAAATAAACTTTCTTCTGACTTCTATCATTTTTACTTGGTCCAGATTTCTGACTAACACCACAAAAGAACATATTTTGGTGATTAGCAAAAAAATGAGCAAGAAATTAGATTTTTACAATGACCTCGTATCTATAAATGGATGCACAGTGAAAGGCAACTAAAGTGTGGCATTGTAGCTGCCCGAAGCAGTTATTCAGAACCTGCCATCTACCCTCCAGACATGTGGTAAACAGGAGAAGGGCATTTACACAAAACAGAAGGCAGGAAAACAACTCCTTGATTCACAATGCTTCAATCAACAGATGAAAGATGCTTAGGAGAACACTGCCATCAACACCGTGTGAGAAACTGTCACACACATCCACATCATAGTTGTCATTTCTGCCTATGCCATTTTAAATTCCCCAATAGTAGCCGTGATCGATCGCATAGTCTGTCATCTTCTCATGCAACTTGGATGTTTGCATTATACACAAAAAAATCCTTTCTAAAGACAGGACCGCTGGACCATTATCCTAACGTGACCACTGCCTGGCTGAAGAGAAGCCATTAGCCCCATGATAGGCTCAGCACAGCATATATTAGGGCTTCAGTCACAAGTGAAGAGAGGAAATGGCCTGCAGGGGTAGAGTTAGGAAGATCTCACGGGTATCCGCTCTCATCATTTTTAAGCATCATACATTAGATACTAGGCAGGATAACAAAGACAAAATGACACAAATGAATGAATGAATGAATGAATGAAAAGAAAGCAAATATAAGTAAAGGAAGGGATACATTATATGTATGAAAGTATTAAATTTTACCATTGTATCAGTATTTTTCTAATTGACCCATAGATTGATTACTACCTTGATAAAAATGTCTACACGAGTTCAATTTTGAAGTTAATAAGTACATATGAAATGTATATCATACAACCTAACTTTGACAGTACAGAAGATTAATATGACCTAACTTCAAGATTTAGTAATCAGGATATTGTGATATTGCTATAAATCCTGATGAGCCAATGGAACAGAATAGATAGTACAAAAACATGCCCAGAGAAATCCACTCAGCTGAGTCTTAACAAATAAAGGCAACTTAATATAAAAATAACTTACAGCATCTCATACTGGATATACTCATATGAACAAGTAAACTTCAATTTATAACTCAATTCATTTATAAATTTGAACTCAAAATTGTTCATTGACCTAAACATAAAACCTTATATTATAAAATGTCCAAACTAAACTCAATTGAAGATAATTATAACTTCAGTTTAGCCAGATTTTTGTTTTAGCCAGGACTCCAAAACTCAGTTTGTTAAAGAATAAATTGAAAAGTTGGATCCATTAGGAAAGATCATTAAAAGGCTGAAAAATAAACAGAATGTGGGAGAAAATATGGGTAGATCATGGACCTGGTACTCAGAAAAGTTAAAGAACTCAGAATTCAACCCAAGAGTTAAACACTAAAGATATAAAGAGATATTTCACTAAATAATAAAAGAAAAGAATTGAGAAAGGAAACATATGAAAAGGTTACTTGTTACCAGGTAAATGCGAGCTGACAACACAGAGATGCCACTGCACACCTATGAAAATTAGACCAACTAATCATATCAAGGGCTGGTGAAGATATGGGACAAGTGGAGGCTCACATACACTAGGGGACTTGACAGTGGTAACACTGCTTTGGGAAAGTTTCCTAAAACTTAAATACATTTGAAAATACAACATGATATACCAACTGAACTCCAAGATGCTTGCCCAAAAGAAATGAAAGATGTAAAAAAAAAAAAATCAAGATGTTAGCAGACAGTAGCTACTGGTGTAACTGGCTTTTGTGATTGTCACAAATCCATGGCACTGCATTTGTGAAAGGGAAGGTGTGCTTCCTTGTGATGCCAGCCCAGGTGGATTATACCCACTTTCTATTAGTTAAAATGTAATTCCTGCTTTATTGAAAACTGACCTGCTTTTAAATTCACTCTGATTATGTGGCACATAAAACGAACGATTCCACTCCTAAGTTGACGTGATTTGTTGAACCTAGTATAGAGACCAGGCCCAAAACAACAAATAAAGTGTATTTTTAAAGCATATGGTCATGTGTGGTGGCTCATACATATAGTCCCAATATCACAGAGCAGGTGCCAGTTTGGGACCCTCCCTCCCAGTGGAAACTTTCCCCTTTGTACACACGTACAGTGATGATGAACAGGAGAGAAATTCCTCTCCTGTTCCTATTGAGGGATACCTGCTAACCTTTGTGTTATGCCATGATTAAACTACACAGGGAATTTTGCAAAATTGTCTCAAAGGAAATAACAGCTCCATAGCTTTTTTCTTATTAAAATATAAAGGATTCATGAGTGGAGCAATAGCTTAGTGGTTAAAAACACTGGCTGCTCTTCAAGAGGACCAGAGTTCAATTTCCAGCACCCATATGGCGGCTCTCGGCCATTTGTAAAAATCTAGTCCCAGTGAACCGGACATCCTCCTCTGGTGCCCATGGGCACCACAAGTACACAAGACAAGGATACATGCAGGCAAAATATCCATACACATAATTCAATTTTTAAAACGGAAGGATTTTGTAGTTTCAAGCTTTTCCTTCATTGTGACTTCTTTCCTTCATCAGTATTACATCATGGAGCTTTGGTTTCTGTAGGTCACAGGGAAGGGGGAAGGGTATTCTGCTTGGAAACTGACTCAGAAAAATCTCCAAAGCTTCAGTAGCCACTCAGTCTTGTCTTGTTCTGTTCCTTGTGGAAATGATCCGAGATTAAGCCTTCATTGTTCAAAAAAAAGGGGGGGGGCTAGATTTGGACTCTTATGAGAAAAGTTTATACTGGCTTTGTTGTGGTTGTTGTTGTTGAGGTATAAATAATAAATATGGACACAGGTCTCAACCACCAACACCCCTGAGGCCTTTCTTCCTGGGAACACATAGCCAGGCAATCAGGGATCTGCAGATTCTCCTGGAAGAGCCAGCTTTCTCTCTTCCCTCCTGGGAATCAGATCAGCACCTTGCTCAGCCACCATCTGAGAAGTTTTTCTCTTATAGTAAAAGGAAGCAAACACAGAGACCCACAACTGGACAACGTGCAGGGAGTAAAAGCCCTTGGAGCACTTAGCTCTAAGTGGGATGTCTCCGTCAAACTTTCCTCTCAGAGCTCAGGGAACCCAGCAGAAGAGGAAGTGTCAAGAGTGGGAGGGTTGGAGGACACCAAAGAAAGAAGTCCTTCTGAACACAGCAGGACGGACACAGGCATGAACTCACAGGCACTGTACTAGCATGTACAGAGCCTGCATGGATCGGCTCAACATGTGGTCCCAGCGCTGAGAGGGGAAGTGGATACAAGGCCCCATCCCAAACCCAGAAGCTATCTCCAATTGATGACCACTCACAAAGGAAAGAGTACTTTTCTCCAATGGAGTCTCTCTGGGTTTACAAACTATACCTAAGGGTAGGCCCCAGGTCCAGCAGTAGATGGCCAACACAAAGTGAACTCAACGGCATCTTTTGGAGGTCCCTTGCCCCATAATGCTTTGTCTCAGCATGATTTTTATTTTCCCTTATATGTGTCTTGCATGTACATTATGGTTTCAAGTGCTGTGTTTTTTATAGAATTACTACGTGTGTGAACCTGTGAGTCTCTGAGTTTATATGTGTTTCTTATGCTCTCTCTTTGGATCTTTTCCTTCTGATAATTTATTTTATCCCACCCAGGTTTGTTTGTTTGTTTTTATTTGGTCCCATTTTATTTTATTATTATTTTTAGATGCCTGTTTTTATTCTAATGAGAGAGAGAAAGGGTGTAGATTTGAATGGGTAAGCATTGGGGAAGAGAGAGCATAATCAGAATATGAAAAAAATCTAATTTCCATTTAAAAAATACAACTAAAATATGACTACATTCTGAATAATTTGGTTATTTAAATCAAGATATAATTTTAATTAATTTAAAAAATTATAATTGTATTTCATTTAATATTTTATTTTTGAACTGACCCATAATCCCATGATCTGATCAGTCATAAAAATCTCATGGATGTTTGTCTTGCCTTCTGTCAGGTAGGAACTGAGTGCTGTAGCCGCAGAGCTCTACATGGTGAGCAGTGGGCAAACAAGAAGCAGGTGTTGTCATGTGGTTTGATTACAGACCTAGAGGGTATGAAAAGTAAACACACTAGGTTGTGAGTCAGGAGAGAAGCCATGGATTTGGCGATGGCCCACCTGCTCCCAGGGAGGTGTGTCTGCTGTCTGAGCAAGGGAATTAAGGAAGGTGAGGAACACAGATCCAAGGTCCCCGTGGGAACGTGGTGAGAACGTACTGGACTGCTGGGACAGTCGACTTTGAAGCCATAGCTGTCTAGAGTGTGGAGGAACACTGGGCTTGAGAACAACTGGGAGACTGGCAGCCTTCACTCGCTCCTCCGTCTTCTCACAGTCTTCTCCTGCCAGGAGGTGAAAAAGCTGAGGAGTTGGCAGAAGGTTCTCAGCGCAGTGGGTTACCCTGACCCTGAGATGTGCAGTGTCACTTGATGGATTAGAGTGTGCCTGGCGAGAAGCCATGAGCTTGGCTCTTACGTCACCAGCAAGTAATGAGCTGCGGTTGGAGCCGTCCTCACGGGAGCTCTTAGAAGGGTGCAGATGCCAGCTCCACTCTTGTGCTAATGAGCAGATAGGATGTGTGAAAACTGGAATCCCCCAGAGTGCCCTGCTCAGTGCTCTCACTGCCATTCCACCAAAGAAGCAACAGGCATTCCCACTAAGTTTCGATCACTTAGTGTATAGATGAAAATTCACATGCAAGAATGACACGTTCATTTCCGGGATTCCGGCGAATGCTTCGTGCCTCAAAATTACATTAGTGGAGTGGGAGCTCTTGTCTCTACTTCTGCCTGGAGGATGTTGCCTTCCTGCTCACTGTTTCTTCCCTTCACTCTCTGCGTGACTAAGTGACAGAGACGTATGTGCGCTCACTGCGGGAACCCGCATTCCAACTCCCCCAGAGAAAGCAGAAGGCGGTGTCATCTCTTTTTCTCGGTCCCTCATCAGCTGGCATTTCTTGGGTTGGTTCAGTAGTTCGAGTCTCAGAAAGATCAGGGTCACAGAGACCTTTCCCCTGACTTCTGTGTCCCTGGTGTGAACCGAGCCAGCCTACTCTGCTTTTCTTGGCTGTACTTTTAAAATCCCATCCTGTGCTGTTGGAAATGTACCTGGCAGCACTTTAAAAGATGCCAGTGGAGGGTGACAAAACCGGAATAGCCAAAAGGCAGTGTGAACTAGTGGCGATTAACTTCTTCCAACACAATTTATTACACCAAAATACAAAATTTCCATTTTAGCTGATTTGGTTAGTAATGACATTTAACAACAATAACAATAATAGAGAAACAGGCATTTATTCTTTCTTTCTTTTCTTTTGTTCTATCAAGACAAGGTTTCTCTGTGTAGCCCTGGCTGTCTTGGAACTGAGTCTGTAGACCAGGCTGGCCTTGAACTCCTGAGTTCTGGCATTAAAGGCATATGCTGCCAACCCCCCTCCCCCAGTGAGAAACAGTCATTCAAAACCGAAGTCGGGCAGGAAATGAAGCTTGGGTTTTATGCACAGTCTCTTTGACTCCCTCCTTGTCCACCCTGAAAGGAGCTGGAAAGTTCATACAAATGGCACCTGAACACACACACCAAGGGACATCAAGTGTTTGGTGTTGATGGTATATTTAATGTGAAAGCTATACAATGAAACTTAATGCCAATTTTGACAGTAAAAAGGTCAGTAAATTATTTTTAGATGGGTTGTTTGTGAACTATGTGTGTACATGCGTGTGCCTGAGTGTGTGAGCATGTGTGTCGTATATGTATATGAATGTGTGTGCATGTATATGTAAGTGTGTGTGTGTGTGTGTGTGTGTGTGTGTGTGTGTGTGTGTGTGTGAAGTAGCAACAAAAAACAATTTTATGGTTGGGTGTCACCACAACATGAGGAACTCTATGAAAGGATCACAGCATTGGGAAGGTTGAGAACCATAGATAGATCTGTTTAAAGACAGAGCCTGAAGCTTTCTATTTCCCTTTCTATTTACACTGACCATCGACACCTCACCAGACACGTATGTCTACATCACCTTTCTGCAAGTAGCACCGGGGTTACATGGGTCTCAGTTCGCCGTGGGTGCTAGACTTCCAAACTCAGAACCTTACGCTCGGGCAGCAAGTACTTTACCAGACTGAGCCTGCTCCTCACCTTTGTCTTATGATTTTTGCTGATGTTTCTGTAAAAGACAAGTTACTCACGGCGCAGGGTTCTTTCTATAGCTTAAGGATCCTACAGTTATGATACCTGTTAAGTGACTTTTTAAAAAGTTCAGTTACTCACCTCTCAGTCTTCTGTTTGTATTGTGTTCTGCCACTGGCACCTGATGCTGAAGTGGAAGCTGCGTTGTCCCTCTTTGAGGTCTGATCTTCTGCCCTCAGTTAGCAAATGTTTGCTATAAAGGGAGAAGTACCACACTTTTTAGCCTTTATAGGAAACACATGATCTCCAGTATACCTTTTCAGTATTGGCACTGTAATAGAAAAGACTTAAGCACTATATAATCAAACAAGAATGGCAGTGTACCCTTCAAACTATTTGAAGAAACAAGCCACAGCCTAGTTGTGACTCAAGAAATATAGTTTGCTGAGCCTGGATCCAGATGGTGACACCTAAGGACATCATTCTGTCTTACATCTGGTGATGAGACTGTCTTTGGCATGAGGTTGGCTCTGGGATCCCTACCTATGATGTAGGGAAACGGATGGTTTTGTCATCAGGGCATCAGACTGATGGAGTGTCTCGTATCCTTTTTATTACGTGCGAAATTTCTGAGTGTGGTATGAATGCCAGTTGTTAGCTTTTCCTTCCTGGTGTCAGGGTAAAGAGAGGGAACCGTCTTCCCAAAGGAAGTGACCCTTTGGCCCAGGCTGCTTCGTACTGCACCTTCCTGCAGAACTCTGAGAAAAGCAAAGCTTGCTCAGTGGTGTCTCCTTTGGAGGGAAAGATTGCCTTGTTTTGCGCTGTTGCCTATTTTGTGAAAGAGTTTTCTTCATCTGGATGGATAAAATTAAGGTACATGTAAAATGTTAGTTTGACGAAAATGTGGCACGGCTGATTTATCTAACAGCCTCGTCTCAAGGTGTAGAAGACACATGGGAAAATACTTTGTGCTGTTAAAACGATGGCAAATGAGAAGATATGGCTGGTTTGTGAACAGCTCTAGGCACAGTGGGCACTGCGTCTACTCTAGGAAGCAGTGTGGTTGTATTAGAAAATAAAAAAAAATGTAGGCGAAAACAAAAGAAAACCAGCCCAACAAGAGCTGATTGGTGACCCTCTCCCTCATGTTGACATTACTAAAATATATTTAATTATTATTATTATATAATCTCATCATTTCTTCCTTCCTGCCTTTCCCTTCAAACCCTCCCATATACTCCTTCTTGATCTCTTTCAAATTCACGGCCTCAGCTGGGCGTGGTGGCGCACGCCTTTAATCCCAGCACTCGGGAGGCAGAGGCAGGTGGATCGCTGTGAGTTCGAGGCCAGCCTGGTCTACAAAGCAAGTCTAGGACAGCCAAGGCTACCCGGAGAAACCCTGTCTCGGAAAAAACAAACAAACAAACACATCATGGCCTGTCTTTTCACTAGTTATTGTTACATACCTATATATATTTATACATACATACCCTCTTAACATGTAAATACATCCTGCTCAGTCTGTATAATGTTATTTGTATTATGTTTTAGGGCTCTTAGACGCTACACCTACAAAGGCTTACCCACGTGGTTGCCTAAACAAGAGTTGAATGCAAACAACAGCAATAGGCCTGCTGATGAGCCCGGGGAAAGCCCTCAGTCCTGCACCAAGGACTGCAGGTAACTAAGGGATGCTGAGATCAGGAGAAATCATCCTCTCAGGAAGGAACACACCAAATGGCTGCTAGTGCCAAATGAACATTAGGCATCTTAATTCATTTCATCTTTCATAGCAAATAGAGACCTGCCATTTTTATTGTTGTACACAAAGCTGGTGTTCTTCCTGATATTAAGTGAGTCGTATTTCAAAGCCAGTCTTTTCCAATGTTCACATGAGATTAAACACAGTCCCATGCTTTTAAAACCCTTTATGGTAAAATTTAATAGCCACAGAAACTTCCGGGGCTCAGGCTAATGCTAAAAAGAAGATTGATCTTTTGAGATTGGTTTTTGGGAACTTTCACACCTCAGAAATACTGTCAGAACTGGAAAAAGAAGGGCAGCCAGTGAGAAAGAAGGTGAGACAACTGAGCTCATTTCACCTCTTCAGCAAGTGCTGGAAAGTTTGCATCAGAAGACTCCAAAGATATGAGAATTGCCCTTTACAGCCCAGCCAGGCCTAAAGTGAGGCAACCACACTGGGTCTGTGTAGCAACTGAAGATTAGGATCCCCACATGAGGCACCAATCTGCTCCTCGGGGCATTGGCTCATCCACAGGACGATATGGTGCCAGCTGAGACGTTGACAGCAGCCGCTCCTATTGCGTGGTCGCCGCATGCATGCCCCGTCTTGATTAATTGTGTTGTTTCATGGTAGACAGTCTCCTGTCACGGAACATTCTGTACTCTTCTGGGGATGGTGCCTGGCCTGAGAATAACCTCTTCAGAGCTTGTCAGCGGGTGTCTCCTCCAGGTCTGCACACACCAGCAGCTTCTGAGTGCCGGAGCAGCGTAGCGTAGCGTTCGTAATACGGAACATCATGGCGTTTGCGTCGGGATGGAACGGATGGTTAGGCTTCAGCGGATATCCCTTCTGTCCACAGCATGAGTGAATGGGATTAGAGTTGGGTTTAAGGATTTGTTAAATGGCAAAGTCTAGTGACCTTAATTACTAGAATGCCCTTCCTAATCTAATCTGACGAGTGTGAATGAGATGCCTCACTATCACATAAATGGTAAATGTTGCTATCTAGGTAATATGCAAACTGATGGCCAGAGCTCTGATGATTCCAAACAAAAGAGAATAAGAAATGACAGAATATAGACTAACTGATGCATCAATCTCCCAAAACAAAATTAAAGTTAGTATCCTAAGCGTGGGCTGACTCTTCTTTCAAGTTTTTAGAATGCTTAAATCAAAATGTCTTTCTTAGACTACGCCCCATTACAGAAATCGTCTTCTCCATCCATCGTGAAGACAGAGGCTCTAGAAATTTACAAAGACAGAAGGCAAAAACAGTCATAAATCTGACCACCCAGAGGTAACCAGTGGTCACATTTTACTCATATCCTCCTTTTGGAAAATTCTATGCCTATATACATGGAAATACGAATACACTTTCCTACTGAATGGGTGATGTTACACACATTGTCCAAGTAATGTTCTCTTACTCATTGTGAGCAGTGTGTCCTGGGTTGCTATTGTCCTTCTTTCTCCCTACAGACTGCAGCCACGTCTTCTTTTGCTCCTGTCCAGAGCAGCCACAGTCTCCTCTCTTCCCTGGCTTCTCTCCTCAGGACCCACCACAGAAGGACTTTGACCTCTCCAGAACGAGTGCCGTGAGAGCACTGCTTCCTCCCCCACGAGGCCCAGTGCGCTGACGCTGGTCAGCATTTCACCATGGGTCACTGCACAGGAAAGCAGAACCCCATAAAATTAGAGATGGAGCTGGGTAGGAGGTGATATGGGGAGGGAAAGGAGGGTGGGCATCAGATGTGGGGGGCGGTGAGAGGCCTGGGAGAGAGAAGGGAAACTAGAGGGTAGGGGTGTCTCTGAGACAAGCTCCTGAGAGGAAATGTGGGTGACTTGCTGAGGCCCCTAGCAGCACGGAACATGAAGACTGAAGTGGCCACCTTCTAGGCAGTCAGGGCTCTGAGGGAAAGGAGGGGACCACCAACCTACCCATAATAGCTTTGACCTGAAATTTACTCTGCCTATAAGAAGTATAAGGGTGAAAAGGCCCAGAGATTGCGAGAATGTCCAAGAAATGACTGGCCCAACCTGAGACCTACTCCATGGTAGAGAGTCAGCCCCTGACACTATTCATGATACTCTGCTATGCTTGCAGACAGGAGCCTAGCATACTGTCCTCTGAGAGGCTCCACCCAACAATAGATCCAAAGAGATGCTGAGACTCACAGCCAAATATGGGGTGGAGCTTGAGAAGCCTTGTGGGGGGATGGATAGAAGGACCTGGAAGGGAACAAGAACCCTACATGAAGGCCAAGAGAATCAACTAACCTATGCCCCCAGGGACTTACAGAGACTAAAGCGCCAACCAAAGAGCATTCATGGTCTGGAACCAGGCCTCCTACACATATATAACTGTAACTGATGGGCAGCTTGGTCCCCTAGCAAGTGGAGAGGAGGCTGTTTCTGACAAATACTCTGTTGCCTGCTATGGGATCAGTTGCCCCTGATGGGGCTGCCTTGCCTGGCCTCAGTGGAAGAGGATATGCTCAGTCTTAATGAGACTTGATGTGCTGGGGTGGCTTGATATGGGGGGCAGGGATCACCTTGTCTGAGAAGAAGGCGGGAAGGGGAAAGAGAGCGGGAGGGTGCAACCAGCAAAAGAAGAGAGAGGGGACTGCAGTTGGGATGTAAAATGAATAAATAAACCATCATCATCACCACCACCACCACCACCATCATCATCATCATTGTCATCGTCATCGTCACCATCATCAGTGGTAAGAATCCTGGTTCTGGAAGCCCAGGGCCTCTCACCTTTAATCCTGGGCAGAGAGCTCACCTAAATTCCCCTTTCTTTGACCTTCCCCTATCTCTAGCATCTTAGGAACAATGATTCTCAGGCTATGTGTAGTGAAAAGCCACCTTTTTGGCAGAATATTTTCTCTTTCCTTTATCACTGAAGATAGAAGCCAGGGCCTCACATATATCCAGCTTGAACCCAAGCACAAGTTATCCCCATCTGTGTGCTTTTACATCCCCCCTTGTTTAAAAAATATCTTTTTGTGTATGTTGTAATACACACGCCAAAAAAACTAATCCTTGAGAGGTGGGAATAGGGCTTGAATGTCACTCCATAAATTCTGAAATGCAAGAACTTACACCTCAGTGTGACAGTAGTAACAGGTAAAGCCTTGAGGTGTGATTCAGTCACAAAAATAGTGACTAGTGAGTGTTAGAGGTTTGAGGAAATCAGCTCCCAAGTTGTGTTTAGTCTCTTCTGCCTGATGAGAATATTGCCTTCATCATCAACCATGAGAGAATATAGCAGGAAGGTGAGAACGCGACGTGCAACACGAGAGCCTGAGTCTTTACTTTCCAACCTCCAGAGCTATAATAAATAAATTATTTCTATTCTTACCAACTTTCTGGCCTGTGATAATTTTGTTGTAGCAGACAGAAGACTAAGACACACGGGAAATGAAGAAGTTTAGTCTTACCATCATCTCAGCTTCCTAATTGGAGGCAAAATGCATCTCTTAGACATCAAACTACTCCCTCAGAGTGTAACACAGTGCCCACCACCACGTAAAAGAACGCAGCGAGAAGCAAAGATACACGTGTGCAATGATGAAAATTCACTCTCCAGGAAATTACGAGGTACATGAAGAACTAGGAAGTTAAGTTAAATGTAGAGTACAAAAAGTTGTCAGAAGTGACAAATGACACAAAATATAAGCCTCCGATTTCTCTTTCAGTTATTAAACTAGTGAACGTAAAAATTACCTTGAACTTCCTGCGAAAGTTTCCAAAGGTTCATTCCCATGTTTTAGACTTTCAGCTGCGCAGACTGCTCACAATTCACAGGCTGTCATCTGGTCACTGGACTACACTGTGTACAGCCCTGTGTGGGCCAGTCTCTGCTCGCTTCACCAACCCTAGCAGATCATCTTGAAAAATATCATCTTTGAATATGTGGCTACCTGAATCCACTTTGAGTGGATTACGTCATCTCTGGGACATAGACCCAGTGACTCCTGTCACAGGGGTTTTCAGTACATTTTATACCCCATGGGAATACATGGAGTTATGGCCCATGCCATAACAAGAAGTATAAGAAGACCATTTATGGAAGCCTTAATTAGCAATCATTTTATATAACTGGAAGCTTGAGATAGGAAATAAAACCGTTCTGTGCCTATACCCTGCGCCCCTCCCTTTGGCATGGCTATCTTAGAAAACTACACTAAATCACTATTACTAGGCCCAAAGTTCATAAGAAGCTGGGAAAGAATTTTTCAGTGAATTGAATCCTGTGTATATTGTTTTTGCAAAGTATGAAGGAGTGGGCAGAGGCACTCCTCACCAGTTCCCTGCTCCAAACATATCCATGAGCCCCACGCCCCAGAAGGAAACAGAACTGTTATGTCATATAATTAAGAACAGCTTGAGTGTTGCCCAGCCCGACCAAGCTCAGAACTGTTCCATTTGAAGAACTTGAGAAGAAAGAGAGAAAACTGGTAAACATGAATGAAATAGCACTGGCCAAATTTCATTGATCACTTTTGTTACCTTTATCTTAGAACTTGGCTGCAAGTCGTGTGGCCTGCACTTTTCTATTTCTTTGATTTTCATCTATAGGGAAAAAAAAACAATGAAAATATGTTTTAGTATGCATCTGACAGAGAATTACTATCTACAATACATAAGAAAAACTCAAAACTCAAAACAAGAAATCAAACAAGCCAAGCAGCAAATGGGCCAGTGAAGTGAGCAGACTGTTCTGAAATTATGAAACACAAATGGACCACAAACATGTGAAAAATGTTCACTATAAAAATTCAAATTAATACTATGTTGAGAATTTTTTCAGTCATCAAGGAAAAAATAAATACTGGTGAGGATGTAGACCAAAAGGAACACTTATATTCTGCTGGTGGTAATATAAACTAGTCCAACCATGTGAAAATCAGTATGGAAGTTCTCATAAAATGAAAATAAATCTACTGTGTCACTCAACTATACCACTCCTGGGTATTTACCCAAAGGATTCCAAGTCAACACATCACAGACACTTGCACGTCAATGTTTTCTACAGTGTTAGTAAGCTAAGTTATGGAACAAATCTAGCTGTCTAACAACAAAGAAAATTATATATATATATGTATATATATATGTATGTGTATACACATGTATATCTGTATATATATGTATATTCAGCTATATTTCTAAATTTATATGGATGTATAAAACCATGGATGTATACGTAACATGAAAGTAGAAGCAAAACTGTTGAGAGAAACAAAGGAATCTAATGTGAGGGGGGAAGAGGAGGGAATGGAGTATGGGAAGAATTTCTTCATTAAGCAATATGCACTTGTGTAAAAGTGCACTTATACAACACAATACCATGCATAGTTAAGTGAAAATTAAAGAAAAGGTAGTGGTAAAGAGGTTCCTATGTAACACTGTATGCACGGCGTTAAATACAGTGTTGACACAATGATAATAGGAATGGTCCCTTTCATGAAACGTTTAAATGAGAACATACAAATGTCAATTGACACACAGTGGGTGCTCACTGAATACTAAATATGTATCTGCATATTCATGTCTTTCCTAGATTACCTCCCATATGCCTCCTTTCCTTGATCTCTCACTACTTAAAGCTTAACAAGAGCTGAAGTTGGGGGTGGGGAGAGCTAAGCATTTGGCCCTGACTAGGGACCTAAAACCAGTCTCTTTGCTTTCCCAACCCACTTCATTTTGCTTCTGAAGATTGAATTGTTTACTTTTCCTTTCAGTAAAATCCACTTGAGAATCACAGTATATAAGGATAGAATATGGGTAAATTAAGTCAGACAGTTTCCATTATTTTTATGGCAGAAGCACATCACACTTAGGGCAAGGAGATGAGCCTCGAGGTTTGGGGATACAGCTGATCTATATGGGTGAGTTATATGACATCTGCTGCATTATCAACAGCAGAGGTATTCATACCCTGGTGACTGTGTGGCAGAGCATTGAGTGAGGCCTGCTTTGATTGGGTGTAGGAACCTTAATAGTGCTCTGCAGAATGACAAAGCTTATGTATTCATGAGCTAGGTACAAAAGGATAGATTTAAGTGTCAAAATAGAATCTCACAGCCATTGTTATAGGGTTAGAGAGGACACTGTTGCAAGGTATGCCAAACAGGAGTTCCTGACTTGGGCATTCATATCTGAGCTCTGAGAGGGCACCTGACTGCTTACAGATAACTGTGGACAGTCTGAAAACATCCATTGCTGACTTTCTTGATGGATTTTGGTGAGTCCTCTCTACATGAATGGGGAAGCTTATGAGATGACCAGTGAGTCATTAAGGATGAATTTTTCTAATTACCTTTGGTGGCAGTAAATAAAACTATTCGAAATGAATGGTGCTTTCATCCAATAGAAAACTCTTTAGCTATCTTCATACTTAGCTAAATAGCATTTCTGAAATGAGAACATTATAAGCACAAGAGACACTTATGCTGAATTATCTTCATTTTAAAGATAAGTCTTCAGTGGGGGAGAAATGAGCTCTTGTACTAAGCTAGGAGCAGAAGTGGGAGAAAACAAGGTAATAGGAACACACTTCTTGTTTTGCTACTTTCTAACTTTTCTCTTTGACATTCTTGCAACTATTTGACAACTTTAAAAACAAAATAAAAACATGTTCCTTCACTGACTCTCTAGGCTCCCAGGAGGTCGCCATATTGATGCCAATCTTACTGTGGACACAGAACTAAAATCAATACAGCAAACTACAGCCCAGAACTCCTGGACTCAAGCAATCCTTCTGTCTCAGCTTTCCTAGTAGTTGGGTCTATAGGCATGTGCCACCATGCCCAGCCCAATCTCTTAGCTGTGAGAGACAATCATATCTCTTTCTGTAATGATGAGATTTCTTGCTATGAGATAATAAACCTCCTTCGTTGCAAATATTTTGTTTCAGTATTTTGTTGCTTGCATCTGAAGGTATCCTTATTTTTTCTCTAGCAATAATGATATAAAATGTATCATCATCATTATCATTATACTACTTGAGATAGGGTCTTAATATGTTCCTGATGAGTATTTGACCTAGAACTTACCATGTAGGCCAGATTGGTCTTGAAATCTCAGAAATCAGTCTGCTCTAACCCCTGAGTGCTGCAATTAAGGTAGTGTACCACTATGTCCAGTTGTCCAGTTATTTTGTCTTTTAGAATTTCATAGAACGCGTTCAATCATTTTTACCCCTACTCCTTCTTCTACTTCCTCCCTGATACACTTTCCTCTCCACACTCTCCCAACCACATGCCGTCTTTAATTTTTTAAAAATAATCTACCTAGTCCAATTTGTGTTGCCCATATGCTCATGAGCCAGGGCCCATCCACTGGAACTTGTCTGACCCACTGAGGTTCACATTGATCAGACCGATTCTTCCCTTTCCAGAAGCCATCAGCTGTCAAAAGCTCCTCAGAAAGGAAGGGCAGCTCATGAGCCCTTCTCCCTCCATGACAAAATGTTAACTTGCTTGATCTCATGCAGGCGTTGTTCAGGCACCACAGATGTGAGTTCATGAGTGAAGTGGCCACGTCATGCCCAGAAGATACTGTTCCAGTCTTGTCCTCCCCATTCTTCTTCAAAGGATGCCCTAGTCTTTGAGATAGGGATGTGGTATGTGTGTCTGAACACTCCACTGACACTTATATTCTGAATTTTAATCAGTTGTGAGTTTCTGAGTTAAACACCATCTGCTGCACATAGAAACTTCTCTGATGGGCTCTGAGAACTGCACTAATCTACGGGTATGTGAGTGCCTGTGCATGTGAGTACAGGGATCTGTGGAAGCCAGGACAGGATGTTGGATCTCCTGTAGCTGGACTCATAGATAGTTATGAGCTGTCCAATATGGGTGCTAGGAACTTAGCTGGAGTCCTCTGCAGAAGCAAGGCACATTCTGAACCATTGAGCATTCAATGGTGCATCTCTTAAAGGCTTTAAGATGAAAGATACGTGTTTGTGGGGAAGTGACAGAAGGGGACCCTTGTATCTTATTTTGACAAATGCAAATTAATGTGGCCATTGTGGAGATTTCTCAAATAAATAAATAAATACGATTAGTGATCCAAATTTGGAATCCATGCCTGAAATTCCAGCACTTCAGAGACAGAGGGAGAAGGATGACAAGTGTAAGGCCAGCCTGGGCTCCATAGCAAGTTCAAGACACTCTGTGGTAAATAGTGGGACAGTGTCTCAAAGCAAACCTCCCCAGGACATAACAATCCTCCTATTGGCTGTGTGCCCAAAGGAAATGAAGCCAGTTTATCAATGGACATTCCTTTAGTCATTGTAGCATTGTTCACAATAGCCAAGATGTGACATCACTCAGTGTCCATTGACAGATGAATGGATTGGACAAACAAAACATGGTGTGTGTGTGTGTGTGTGTGTGTGTGTGTGTGTGTGTGTGTGTGTGTGTCTGTGTTTTCAATTTTTAAAAATAGAAGGAAATTCTGCCACTTGCAATAACCTGACATCAATCCGGACAACATTATGATGTGTGATAAGCCAGACACACAGAGACAAATGCTGCTCTCCCTTCTCAGTGGTATTTAAAGCTGCCACAGCCACATGAATAAAGAGATAAATGATGGTTACTAGTGGCAGGATCATGAAAAAAGGAAGATATTAGTAAAATTGAATAAATAAATTAATTAATTAATCAAGCTCTATTAGAAGGGATCAGCTATAGTAATTTACTACAGTTTAGAAACTGGTTAATAATGTATATTTCAAAGTTTCTAAATTAGATTTTAGGTGTTTTTTTTCTAAAAAAAAAAAAAACAACCTCATAAGTATGTGAGGTGGTGGATGTGCTAACTAGCCTTATTTAATCATGGTACAGTGTGTGCACGTATCACAACATTATAGCACACTCTATAAGAAAAATGCAGTTGCCAACCACAAATAAAATAACATTAAAAAATTTAAATGTTTCTATTAAACCTGCCTAGATGCTATAAATCACATTTTGGAACAACTTATAGATAGATGAGCACAAAAATTAGGTGGTTTTAGGATGGTAGTGCCTCCCATCTACACGGTCCCTTGCTGCTAAAGTCAGTGCTAAGGACAGACCTCCGTGGGCTGCTGTGGCCACTAAACACAAACCAGACATACCCTATAAGGAACTCTGGCTTTACTGAATCTGATTGCCTTGTTTAGTAATGAATGAACATGATTTAAATAAATCCAACTTATAAGAATTTAAACTTGTCACATATCAAAGCTGACAAGTGTTAGGGAGAAGGGTTTGAAAACATGAATTTCCTAGCAATTATCAATTTGCTGGAAATATGATATACTTATATATGCCTCAGTGTTCTAGTGACTTCTCCAGTTCTTAAGGTCAGTGCGAGGTGGAATGGACAGATAACAGTCTATGTTGATGTGTCTTGTGGCTCGAGTCCAGAATACAAAGCCAAAGAATAATGCAATTGAACTCTTGTCCTAGCACTGATTTGCTGGAGCTGATTTTGAACCTCAAGCAAATCATTTTGCTTTGCTCATAGGGAAATCATATTAAGACGCTTATTCCACATAAAATGCTTGAGTTTCTGTGAAGAAAGAAAATATGATTGGCTTTGGCAGAATAGTGGATTACATATAGAGGAAATCAGATCTTCAGAGAACATCGGCGCTTAAGTGGAGCTTAGCTTTCTGTACGTCCAAGTTTTTCATATTGTAGTTGTAAAAGCCACAGTGGGCATTTTAGCTATGATGGTCCAGCGTTTCTTCCCTCCTCCCCAGATCAAGATCATAGATGAGCCTGTTTCCAAGGAAGGGTGCCAGGAGTGATGACATTCTTGGCATCGCAGTGCCAGGCCTTCTGAGGTGATTTCTCTGCAAGTTTTCACTTTATGTCACACTAGGTATGAAGTCATCGCTGGTGTGTGCTGAGTGCCAGGGTTACTGAGTGAATTTGATGTTACATAGTTATTATATTTTTATTGTGATCAACTGAAGAACATTTCGGGTTTGTTGCTGTTGGTTCTCATTCCTTGTGCTTTTGGCCCCAGGGCGGACAGAACAAAGAATGTGAAAAAAAAAAAAAAAAGGCCAAGGCACCATGCCATGCATACAGAAACACTAGCTTAACTGGCGCCAAAACAATGCAGTTCTCCTCTTCCTCCTCCTGCTCCTCCTCCTTTTTGTCCTTCCCTTTTCTTCTCTCTCCATCTCTTTCTTCTTCCCCACCTTCTTATTCTATTTTTCTCCTTCTTCTCCTCTTTCTTATTTTTAATCTTATATTTCTTTTTCTTCATTTTCATCCTTCTTCCCTTTCTCCTTCCCCTATTTTTCTTCCCACCCTTCCCCTCTCCTCCTCCCCCTCCTCTTCTCCCTTCTCCCCCTCCTCCCCTTCCCCCTCCTCCTGCTCTTCCTCCTTCCTCTTGCAACATAGAAAAAAAATAGTTTCTGGGTTGAGATCTCCTTTCTACTCTGTCTTGATTCCCACTCAGGAAGATGAAGGACTTATTACTAGTGGATCATTGTGACGACTCGTTGTTTTGAAAGGAAATTTTTTTGTTTACGTTAAATTAATTACTTATGTTTAAAATAGATATAGAGATTTAGAAGTGTACAAATATCACTGCATCTTGAATCTGAATTTACTTCATTTTAGGATTCTAGGATTCTGAGGTTTACCGATAAGTCACAGACATCTTTAGGGACTAAAGATGTTATTTGGTCCAGGAAAAAAAAAAAAAACACATCTTAAGGATATTTTAAAAAATATGCTTTTGTGCATATATATGTATATATGTGTACCATTTTTAAACAAGAAAACAAATCCACTTTTATTTATTTACTTTACATTAGCTTAAATCTGTGAGGGATAGAGCACCACATGGATTCTGTGTCCAATGGCCTTTGTAGGAAGGTTGTTTTGGAATTTGGCATGAATCACAGCGAAGTTTATTTTCCCTTGATTACTCTGATTCTGTTCTGTTTGTCTCTAGGAGTCACTGTGTCATTTTTTGCTTCAAACACATAAGCACATTGTAGTTTCATCTCGGGCATAAACATCTTCAATTTATTAAGAAGATGCAGGAGCTTTCTGTTGTGGTCCTGCTTATAGCCAGCAAAACTGGTTTTGCAGCATAGCCTTCCAGACATTTTGCCTTTTAGAAGTCCTGTTCCCAGCAGGCCTCCAAAGGAACCAAAATGGACAGAAACAGCTACTGAGCATCTTTATCCCAGAAGAGAAGAATGAATAGTGGGTGCTGTAGATCGGCAGAGGTGGACATTCTGGAGTTACATGGGAAAAGAGGGTGCAATTGCACCATATGATTACTGCAGTAAAGAGAGCACAGAGCAGTTCTCGGTGGCCATGTGGATAACCAGACTGTGTTGGGAGGAAACAAAGGGACAAGATGGCCAGAGATTAAATCCTACTTCCTCTATTTTAGGAACACTATGGTCTATTTAGGTTATTTCACCTCAGAGGGTTCCCATTTCTTCAACTTACAGAAAAGAGGATAACAGTTTGAAGACAGATTCCTACTTTAAAATAAGCCATGAAACCGTGCTGAATTTTAAAAATAATAACTTTTCATTTAGGTGTGTGTTCGGATGTGTGTATGTTCCTGGGAAGGTGTGCATGTGTGTATGGACACAGGCCAGAGGTTGATGTCAGGTGTCGTCTTCAATCATGCTTCTCTTTCAAGACAGGGTCTATAAGTGAACTGGAGTTCAAGAGATTCAGCTGGATTCACTAGTTTACAAGCAACAGGGATTTTTCTGACTTTGACTCTCTGGTGCTGAGATTTTAGGCATATGCCACCATGTCTGGCTTTGCACGGGTACAGGATATTTAAGCTCAGCTCCTCGTGTTTTGTGTGGCAAGCATTTTACCAACTGAGTTATTTATCGTTCCAGCCCCCAATCTATAATAAAAAAAAGTAAGTTGAAATCCATAGTCATGCTGGTAGTATAAAGGGCTTTTTGCATGCAAAAGTCCCATACCTCAGAAGGGGGAGATGCTTCTGGGTGCTGGACCATTCAGTCCTAGATCAGCAGTTACTACTGGACTCCACCCCAAAGCAAGCAGTGAGCCCTAACAGAGATAAGTGACTCACTGAGCTGGAGATCTTATTCAGGAGTTTACTGACCTTGAAAAACTCATGTTTTTTGTCTGAACCTTCCTTTTGTGTCTGTGAGGATGACAAATAGAATGTTTGTGTCCCCCAGATTCAGGTGGCAAAGCCCTAATGCCCAGTGGCAGTGGTACATTCAGGAGACCAATGAAGTCAGATAAAGTCATGGTGGTGGAGCACGTATCCTGGAGTTAGACCCTTAATACAAAGAGGGAGAGAGAGTGCATCTCTCTCTCTCCAGCACATGAGAGATCACATGGTGAGAAGGCCCTTGCTTGAAAGTCAGGAAGTAGACCTCACCAGGAATAAACTGAGCAATATCCTCATCGTTGGTTTCTCATCCTCTTAAACTGAGAGGAATAAATGTTGAACCAACAACCTCTTAACTGTGGGTCCCAATCCCATATGGATAACTGACTATAGGGATGGTGACAAAAATTTGCAACAGGACAAGGCTTCTGAACACACAACAGTAAGATGTAACTTAATTGTAAAAGACATTGTAAGACACAAGTAGGATGTTTTGACAACTCAACAATGTTGAGTGGATTCACTGAATCCTTGGTTCAGACAAAAGAACAAGTGTACTTGGTACTGTGACACATGCTGTCATCCATGTAACATGAACATGCACTGCCTGACGTGCTGAGGCAGACTGGAAATGATGGTGGGGAATCAACTACAGCATTTTCCCTACACATACAAAGTGTGCTGCAGCTACAAAAGCACAGTGGTTTATGGAAACAAAGACCTCTAATGTTGTTTCTACCTACATAATTTTGCTCCCTTACATGTAAGTATCACATTAGTTTATCTTTGAATTGCATTATAATAGAATCTTTGGTTTAAAATTGCACTGTCTCAGGGACAGGAGAGATGGCTCAGGGATTAAAAATGTATCCTGCTCTTGCAGAAATAGCAGAGTTCAGTTCTTAGAATCTATGCCAGGCGGCTCACAGCTGCCTGTAACTCCAGTTCAGAGGAATTTGAATCCCCATCCTGGTCTATAAAGGCACTGTAGTCTTGAAAAGAGGCCTATTTTCAGACACGTACATATACACATAAGTAAAAATGAAACCTTTAAAAATTGTTTCTGAGTTGAATTTCATTTTAAAAATGTTAGAGAAAGCTGGAGTCAGGATGGGGCAGCATTTCCAATGATTTCTGAAATAGTTTTAAACACATTTCTGTCATTTTGTACACGAAGCAGCATTCTTAGCATTGACTGTTTAAGAAGTCAAAATAGTCACCAACCTCAAAAACTACTGAAAATGTTTTACATCCTTCAGTAGAAAATATGGAGTCAATAATCAATAATTTATGCAAAATAAACAAGCATACCCATATCATAGTATAAAATTTTGTTTCCATTTTTAGTTAAGTGATAAATTAAATGTATATCAATATTAATTTAAAATAAATCGCTTCATAACTTATTATAAGTAAATGATTGATTTATAACTATTTCATATACCTTTTGCAGTAGTTAATATTGATTCTCAATATGACAGGGTCTAGAACCATCCAATAAGACACACTCTGGCCATGCCTGAGATGATTATCTAGCTTATATTGGCAAGCTTGTGAGAGGTTAAATAGTGTAGGAAGACGCATCCTAAGCATGGCTGGCATCATTTGTGTGGGTCAGGGTTCTGGGCTGAGTAAAAAGGAGGAAGCAACCTCAACGCAAGCATTTGTCTCCTTCTGCTTCTTGCCGCAGATGCACTGTGACCAGAGAGCTCAAAATCCTATTGCCATGGATTCCAAACTATGATGGACTGCTCCCTGCAGCTACAAGCCAAGCAAACTGTTTCTCATTGAAGCTGCTATTGTCAAGGTATTTTGTCCTAGCCATAGGTAAAGCAACTAAGGGACCCACATACCAGTGGCTATTGTTTGTTGTCTCCATTGCACATTCTGCACAGGTAGTACGCTCAGAATCTTCACACTTGGTGGATAGACTGTAGCTAAGAACCTGCACTTTGAAGCCAAACAGAGAGTAGTTCTAACTAAGAGTCTACCATGTCTCCAGCCTTGGGAACACTAAAAAAGATTCTCAGAAAGACCTTTTTATTCAACTCAGTTTATATAAGGCCCCTCACGGATGTGGAAATGAGAAAAATGTTCTCTGCTGCTATCCTTTTCTACCATCTCTTATTGAAACATCTACAAACATAGGCTATACAGGAGGATATTTAAACTCTAAAACGATGCCAATTTTTTTAAAAAAAATCTAAAATAGAAGCAAGCAGAAATATGAGAAGCAGCACAAATATGTTTTAGTGCACAAAAGAGGCTTCTGTGGGCATCATTCTCTCCATGCTTGGTTGATTGATGCACCTGCAACTTGAACGTCCTTCCTTTTCTCTGTTTTCTGGATAAACCTGGTCAAGACAAGATGGTGGTTTTAGCTAAGACAGCTTAGCTTGTTTGTGGCAAAGCTGGGGCTGTTATACAGCTCTTGTTTGGTGAGTCTCTGGGGTCAGAGGGAGCTATTGGAACAGCTCCAGGCCCTGACCCCTAAGCAGGACTGGGTAAAGGACAACTTCAAGTGACTAACCCAGTGGCTGTGTTGTAAGTCTCCCTCTTCCTTTTCGGTTTTGTCTCTTTACGGGGAACTGTTAATGGAAACAATGGAAGCCTCATGACAAAGCTTCAAAAGTTTCTGATTATGGGCCAACTAATAAGAGTGGGTGTATGGAAAAAAACTTTATTCTGAATGCTATTGGGTACAGAATTTAAGCATAAGGAAGGAAAGCCCTCTAAACCCTATAGCCTCATTTGGCTAGAAAAGGTTGGTTTTGGCTCACCTCGGAATCCAAGGACTACCACAGAGCCTGTGTGGAGGAAGCACCCATGTGGGCTCTTGAAGCATCATACTGACAGGCCCTTGGGTGACTGATGTCCATTGTCATAACCAGTTAAGCTCCACGTTTGCTGCAGTGAATAGGCAGCAGAAGTTCCCTCAACTTCATGAGAAAATACATGTCCTGAAAACTTGATACTTTCCCTTCTAAATCCATAGCTCTCATCCGGGGAAATGAGAGGACAGAGCCCTGAAGTCTCACTGTTGCCCATGGAGACGCCCTCTGCTTGAACATCAGAGGCAGCTTCCTTTACTGTAGCTGTGATCTGCACCAAAGCTTCTGGGGTGGCTCACCTGCATGGGGAAAGCACTTTTATATGTTTATTTCTATATTTATGTATGTGTGTGTATGTGGGAATTTATATGCACCATATGCCAAAGAAAGCATGAGATCCCATAGAGCTAAGTTTTCTAGTAGTTCAAGCCCCTGCGCAGGTGCTGAGAGCTGAACCCTGTCTGCAACACGAGTAATGACTAAACAACTGAGCCATCTCTTTAGTCTTGGAAAGGTACATTAAAAGAAAGAAAGATAGAAGAAGAAGAAGAAGAAGAAGAAGAAGAAGAAGAAGAAGAAGCAACCGCCTCTCTGTTGAGTCTCTGGTTGCCTTCAACCTTAAAGATAATGACTTCCAAAACAGCGAAGTGTCATCAGTACCTGCTGAGAAAGGAGCCACACTGGGTTTCAGTCTGCATGACCACTGATTGCTTAACACACTCATCCTTGGCTACTGTGTTCCCTTTAAACACTCACGATTCTAGGTAAATATCAGCGAACAATTCTCTTGCTATTCTCCTTTCTCAGAGGAGCTAACTTACAGCAGAGAGGTGACATAACTTGCTCATGATCACAGAGAGCAAGTGGCCAGTACCAGAGTTCACAGCTACACTGCTATCCATTTAAATGGCCGGATGAATGACACTTAGCAACTTCTCTTTCCTTTTAAGAGAAATGAGGGAGAAACGGCTACTATCTCAGATTGTAAGGAAAGGTAATTTGCAAAATGCATGAAAACCCCTTATTTCCCCAAGCATTTCCTGTTTCTCTTCTCTCCTGCCTTTCACATAACCTGGCTAGGAGAAGCATCACCTCTTAAGCACTGCTGTAGAACTATAAAGCTGAAAAGAAGATGGTTCTTGCCAGAGCCTATGGCAGTAAGGCTGATTTGTTCAGCCTTATTATTTTGTTTCAATAAAAGACCTATCTCCAGTTTCCACAGCAGTCCCACAGAGCCAAGGCAAACTCACAGCACAAGAGGCACGGAGAGTGCGAACTCATTGTTGAAACGTGACAGCTACTTCAAGAACCAGGAAATTCCTTCTGTAAATGACCAGCTCCTCAGCCAACACAGTCATGGGTGAGACGAGCCACTGGTACAGCTGTGGCCTGTGAGGCGCAGAGTGGGCCCTTCAGGTCCCTGTAAGGAATTGATACCCAAGTCTATACTTGCCAGCTGGCACCCATGGTCCACCGACAAGATACGCATGGCTCGGCCTTCCAAGTCGGAGCGATTGCTGGCAGAACACTGTGAGCATGTCAAGGGGAGGGTAATTTTTTTTTAAGGCCCATCACTGTTTTTTCTTTCTTTAAATGGTAGCCACTGAAAGGTTGTGCAAACACTTCAGCTGTGGAATATTTAATCTGACATTTGGCACGGCTCCTTTGTTGATCCAAGACAGGAAGAATGTGTGTGCGCGCTTTGTTCTCTCATTGCTTACTCAAAAAAAAAAAAAAAAAGATAAACGAGATGTAACAGTTTTGTGTTCCTTCACCTCATTTTGAACTGGGTCTGTAGCTGGATGCACCCCTGACTTCCCATAAATGGAGCGGTAATTATAGATGGCAAGATGGGAGATCAATAGTCATTTAACCAGGTGGCTGGACTTAATGCCTTTTAAGAGGGGGTTGATAAAACCATGACTGTCTTTTTTTTTTTTTTTTTTTTTTTTTTTTTTTTTTTTTTGCAGGAAGTGGGCAGCTCTTCTATTAGAATCTACTGAATCATGGCTTTGGAGTCTCTCATGGAACCATTACCCCAAAGGTTCCCCGTTCCTCCCTTGTTTTTGGTGAGAAGAAACAAAACACAAAGCCAGCAGCGAGACCCTGGTGGGAATCTCCTACTCCCTGGCACTGGTCCCACGGCCTGCTGCCTCTGCTCTTTAATTGCATGGGGAGTTACTCATTCTATTCCATCTTGTATGTCTCCTTGTCTCTCTAGAAAGCTCATCTTTTCTGGGATACTTTTTATTAAGATGAAACAGTTTTATCTACACAGGTGAGGAGAACATTGCTCAGCTGGAAAATTCAGGGTTCCCAAAAAGATAAGGTAGCAGGCGGTTCTTTCTCACTGTGTGGTGAGAAAGATGAAGTTCTGGACCAACACTGCAGATGCTTTTCCACAGAGAATGGGAGCAGATGATTGATGTCACAAAACACAGGTCCTAAAGTCCCATTCTTCCTGCACGCAAGACATAAAGAGCATCAGCATCACAGACCAGGGACAACACCCTAAGTATACACCCACCACCTCGAATTATCAGGTGCAAAAGCCCTGGCCTAAAGCTAAAGCTAATATGAACCAAGTCAGAACCAATGATACCAAGGCTCACTGCTGTCACTTGGCTATAAATGGTGTAATTCTGTTTCAACAAATTCCTAAAACAACATTCCATTTTAATGTAGCATGCATGGAGATGACAGGCAGTGAGAAGAGTATTGGGCAGAAATATTCAACAACAGAGGGAAACAAAGAAACAACCAAAAGCCTGACACTGCAAAGAAGACTGGAGACTGATGAATCTGGATATTTCCTTAGTTCTCATTCAAGTTTCCAGGCCTCATTCCAAGCAAAAATTTATCTTTGTTTCTCATGGAAAAAAATTTTTTTGAAATCAAATCTGTTTTAAAAATAATGTCCAAGTTTGTGTTTTTATAGTTTTAGAGTTTGAATAATTTAGTTTAGTGAGAAAGAAACTTCTAGACTTCAAAAAACTTTAGTCAATGGGCAAAAAATGGCCTCCGTAGGAGGAAATGGCGGTAAAAATGGGTCTTCAGGGCAAATACAATTTCAGTTTAAAATAGATACCTATGAATACTATAATCTTCTTCCATCTTAGAGTTTTCAACACTGGTTTGTTTTATATGTAGTGGGAAAGTGACAATTTTAAAAATGCGTTCTTCCAAACACTCTCCTGCTGGATCTGAGCAATCAGTGTGTTAAACTTTACTATGCATTTCAAAACGACTAGAAGAGAATTTGAAGTTCTTAATAAGAAGAAGTAATATGCTTGAGGAACTAGAAAGGCTGAATAGCCTGACTTCATCATTAATGCATGTATACATTTATAATACTGTATTTCATAAGTTTATACAAACAATATGCATCAATTACAGATAAAAATCTATGCATTCTTTGTCAGAGAACATAATGGTATATTTTTTTCTGGAAGGGTGTTCCTAAGTCTTGGCATGAGGTACTTCTGAGTGTCCTCCCTATGACAAGGCACACCAAGTCAGAGAACTGCCATGCAGAGTTTCCAGAAGTCACTCTTCTCAAAATAGCCCAAGTGCACTCTTCATGCGCCTGTGTCAAGCTTCAGTTCTTCTCAAAACAGCTTAAATGCATTCTTCACCTACCTTTGCCAAGTGTCTATCGCTCTTGAAAAAAGATCCTAATGTCGTGCCACAATAATGAACCAGTTGTAATTAAAACTAGAGTGTGAGAAATTCCCTAAGTGAAGAATGGTCCATAGAATGCACTTCTTGGGGTTTCTCAGAGTGTTCTTAGTGGTCTGGTGCCCTCAAAGACTTGATGTAAAGACATTCATCACTAAACAGTTAGGAAGCCCCATAGGGCTTGACAAATCCTCTTGGATTTTTAAAAACTATAACTTACTGTAGATGTTGAGCAACCACTGAGGGCAAAGGCTGCAGAATAATGATATCTCCCAGGCTGACTCTACTTGAATGGAAGGAGTTTCTGGAATGTTCTGTTGAGAGGTGGTACAAGGAGTGGGTGCAGATTGATTAACAATTGCTGCCCTGTGCACAATGGAGTAACATTGATACAACTCATTTCACATTTCCAACTGTATTCTGTTGGACTGGATATCTTTCTACTGGTCACGTATTGATCAACATGTGTTTCCTTTGGGGTTCAGATGATAACTTTCTAGGCCCATCTTAGGCACAACTGGCACTATTTCAGTTATCATTTGCATGTGACTACATTTGTCCATGCCTAGAAGCGCCAAGATCGTTTGCTGAGGCCGTAGGAAGACCATGCTCTCTGTTGGGGACTGCAAAATACCAGTTAAGTCATTGTGACACCACCTCCCCTCTCTTAGGAAACAATTGTTCCATATTTAAATGTTAAAACAATAGGGAAAAAGGTAAAAAAGGAAAACTTCTTTTAATGACCTGCCTTTACTTCATCTTTCCTAGCACTATAACAACTCCTTAATGAAAGGTTAAATGGAGACAATATTATGAACACAGTGTAAAAGTATCTCCCAGCCTCATCTTTACCATTCTGTTTCAATAGATTTCTTACATGTGTGTATTCAATATAGAGTGAAAAACTTAGAGAAATGAACTCAATTCCTAGGGAAAATACTAAAATTACTTCCTGCCATATTGCTGCAACAGAAATTTTATTGGCAAAGTAAGTTGCAATATTATTCTCAGCAGAAGATCTCTGCATATGTGAAAAAGTATAATTGCTTAATTCAATACAAAGAGGAAGAAAAAAGTGAGCAAGTTGATGAGTGTGTTGCCATAGCTGTAGTTAAGCTCTATATTTATTAACATTGAACGTATGAAAAGCCACACTTTTATTTTGCTGTTCTCCCATGCGTCTCTCATTTAGAGTCCCAATAGGATGTCCTCCCCTCTGTCCCAGTTTCCTGGTAAGTGAAGACTTTCATGGGACATGCCCCTTGGGCTAGTATGCAGATATAAGTGAGTATATACCATTTGAGTCTTTCTGCTTCTGGGTTAACTCACTCATTATGATCATTTCTAGCTCAATCCATTTATCCACAAATTTCGGGAATTTCTTGTTTTTAATATCTGAGTAGTATTCCATAGTGTATATGTACCACAGTTTCTTTATCCACTCTTCTACTGAGGGACACTTAGGCTGTTTCCATGTTCTGGCTATTATGAATAAGGCTGCTATTTGGGCCTGGGGGTCCCGCTCAAACTAAGGCACCAGCCAAGGACAATACAGGAGGTAAACTTTAAACCCCTTCCCAGATCTAGCCAATGGTCAGAATATTCTCCATAGTTGAGTGGAGAGTGTGATATGACTTTCTCACGTACTATGGTGCCTCACATTTGACCATGTCCCCTGGAGGGGGAGACCTGGTGGCACTCCCAGGAAGGACAGCAGGTAGCCAAGAAGAGACTTGATACCCTATGAGAATATATAGGGGGAGGTAATCCCCCTCAGGAACAATCATAGGGGAGGGGAATAATGGGAAAATGGGGGGGGGAGGAATGGGAGGATACAAGGGATGGGATAAACATTGAGATGTAATAAGAATAAATTAATAAAAAAAAAGAAAAAAAGAAAAAAGAAAAGCCACACTTATTAAACATATAAAGAAAGTGATGGATTGTCAAAGGATCTTACACCCAATAAAGTTCAGGTCCATAGAGGCTTCCATTAAAATAAAAAAAATGAGTCATAACCTTTAATATAAAAACTACAAGAACATGAGAGCTTGCTTGGAGGTTCTAGGTGGGGAGCACAGCTACTGGTCTTTCTCTTATCGAGAAAAGTCATCCTATTTGGCCAAGTGTGCAACTTGAGGAGGGCAGCACATGGAGCAGAGAGTGAAGAAAGGGAGAACTTTCAAGGCACTCAGATCTGCAGAGTCACCCGTAGTGATCAATGGGATAATGTCTTTTGCAGCCAGATTGCCCTCACACTCTGGAACAAGAAAGTTTAAACAGGGCAGGAAATAGAAGGGCAGGGAGGGAGGGAGCATGGGGAAGGATAACTGAAAACTTTTGAAAATATCATATTTCAATATTCAACTGAATCTTACTTCAATAGAATCTTTCTAACATGGGCGCATGCGCGCGCGCGTGCGCACACAAACAGAGAGTTTAAATGGAGGTACCCTATAGTGGTGGAACAGTGCTTCCCTGAGACACCAGTCTATCAAATAAAAGACCCAGTGCCAGATACGAGTTATGTCTTTTTAATTGTTAGTAGAGTCCAATGGATACTCTTCACCCCGCCCCCCAATACTACAGGCTTTTGCTATTGCTCTTACTTACCCTTCTCAACTTTCATAGTGCTATAAGGTCATATATACACTACCAGAAGAGAAAGGTTATCAAGAGTTTTACCCCACTGTGAACTGTGTAAGCTATAATAATGACTGAACTGACAAGATATGGCCCCTAGTGTAATGGTGGAGCAAATACTATGGAAGTAACCAACGACTTTTGGATTGAATATAAGATCTGTTCCATAAGGTGGAGCTCATTCCTGGTACCATTAAGAAGCATGAAACAAACATGCACGGCTGGGTCTTAGGCTCTAGGGGAAAATTTAATACTATCCTTATGATAAATGAACATAGTTACATTCTGACCTCTAAGCTCTTATCTTTATAACCACAGATGACTACATCTCCAAACTTCCATCAGAGAAGCTTCTTCTTACACTCGATGGTGATTAGCACAGAGACCCACAGCTGGTCAAGTGCAGAGAATACGTGACTATGGAGTCCTTAGCTGTCAATGGAACAGTTAGACCCACACATCCTCCTTGATTCACGAAACATCAGAGAAAGTGGGTGGAAAGATTGTAATAAATAGAAGTCATCGATATTTGTGCCCAAATAGGTTTTGCCAGACATGACTGAGCCACTACCACATGAACTCAACAGCAGGTTGAGACCAACCCAGTCAAAATCTCAAGGTAGATGGGAGATGAAGTCCACACCTAGATCAGGAGATGTTAGCAATTGATAGCTACTCAGGGAAGGTGGTTAGTTCCCTTTAAGAATGAGACCACTTTCAATCTACCCATGCTCCAGTAGATGGCTGTACTGACAGCACTAGTTAGATTCAGTGGGTCTTAAGGAAAAAAGCACATGAAAGTGGGAAAAGGAGAGTTGTGGATGGAAAAGGGAAGAACTGGCAGGCAGAGTAAATGAATGGGCTTGATTACAACTCATTACGTGCATATAGGAAATTCCCAAACAATAAAATATAGAATAGATTCTAATTTTGGGGGCCACTTGCATATTTTATAACAGGATACATGTTCATAAGAGCTGCAAACAAATTAATAAGCAGATATTTGATTTAAAAAATCTCTGTAATTGGCACACAGAAAGAAATTTAACTGGAATAAAAGAGGTCAAGAGAAGCAACAACAAAAACACAAGATTTAGCAAAGAAAAGTGAAATAATTTCAGCATTCTTTCCCCATTAGCCATCAAGACCTAATTTTTAAAAAATGAAGTAGAAGCAGGAACATCTACAAAAATCACCCCAGTACTGAGTCACAGCGATGATGCCAATAATGTAATATGAAACGTCCAACATTCCTTTCAGAAAAAAAAAAAAAAAAAAAAAAAAAAAGCATTTGAATCAAAACAAAGAAAAACCCAGCTGAGAGAACAAAGATACAGCCTGTGCCCTTAAAGGAATTCTGGAACATTCTCTTAAATCAACTTCAGTTTTAAAAAAAGACATGAACTAAAGCATTGACTGGGAGGGACCACTGCAGCTGGGGATCCATCTCTGTGCTAAATTTAGATAACACCCATGCCTTGAAGAAATTCAGGGATCTTTTATTGCAATGATCCCTACTAAGAGGGTTCTTGAGGAGACCCCAGAGCATACTGAACATAGGAGAATAATCTCTCCACCCAGTAGAGCTTGAGCCTAAGGACTAGTTTCAGAGCTATTTACTAAAGACACATATCGTATGGTTCTTAGATTATCACAGCTCTATATCCTCAGCTATTTTCTCAACCAAAGGTTGCACAATATTTAGGATGGAGAATGGTTCACAGCAGCTCATGCTAGGCTGGCTTTCAGTCTAGATGGTTCAGAAAGACGGGAAGCCCACCTCAGGAAAGGGACAGGAAATGCAAGAAGATTCCATCCATGTTTTTATTTGTTACTTGTGTAGTGGGACAGGGTATTTATGGTTATAGTTGTCCTCTTTCTTAACTCAAGTAAAAGGAAAAAGTAAAATTTCTGAAAAAATATATAAGGAGAAAAAGAAATAAAAAGCACTACATCCCAAAATGTATGTGATTTAAAAAAAAAATATACTCTTAGAAAATAAAAAAATAAATAATAAATTCTTTTATTTTAAGAAGATAATAGACATAAAGAAAGATGTTAATTCTAAAAGATGTGAAACATGAGATTGGACAAATAAACAATGTTCTCACTTAGAAAATAATTGCAAAAGTATCTAAAATAACTCATTTTACACATATTAAGAGTAGTGTGGTGAATGCTGGCAGCAGAGGAGAAAGGATGTTGGTCAGAGGAAACAAAATGGGAGTTAAATTCACAGGCGTAAATGCTAGGTGTTTAAGGCTGTGGGGATGTGATTGAATTTTATTCAGGTATTTCACACACTACTTAGTTGTAATATCACTTTGCACATCACAATTATATAAATTATAGTTAAAGAATTTTTTTTAATGAAATGGTATATACGTAAACTGAAAATGTAAAAGTGCCAGTTTTTAAACAAAGTATTGCTTCAAAATCTTTAATGAGCTGAAAGCACACCCAACAGTGGTAAGCTGCCCCCCTCCCTGATATCTGGTGCTCCATTTCCAGCCCCAACAACTCTGCTTTCCAGGAGGCCTCCAGGCACCCACCAGGGACAACAGGTAAGTCCCATCCCTGCCCCCCAGCCCTTGCCTTCCAACTCCCCTTAAAGCACACCCAACAATGGCAAACAGCACCCTGTGCTCCATACCCCCACCCACAGGTCCGCCTGCTTTCCTAGAGGCCTGATGGCACCATAAACAACCAGGTAAGACCTTCCCCAATCCCTTGCTCACCATATACCCTTAAAACACATCCAATGCCCTTAAACTGCACCTCACCCCCTTGGACTCCATTTTTCATTCTGCAACTCCACTTGTTTTCCCAGAGGACCTCCACCACCAGAGACCCCATGACACTCTGGTACTAAGAACCCCATAAGCAAGGTTAGCATCCAAAACGCGAGGTCACACAGGCCACAAAAACCTCAGGGAAAACATCCTACTAGACCAGAAGATTTGCTGGTCACCAGAACTCTAGACCACTCAGGCCAGAAGACAGAGAGGACACAGAAACCAAGGGAGGGGAATGCAACAAAGATAAACTCAAAAATAAGTACCTACACTTATAATAATGGCAAAATGCAGATGGCTAAAAGCCAGCATAAGAACATGATCAACAAAAGCCAAGGCAATATGGCACCACCAGAGCCCAGCTATCTTACTACGACAAGTCCTGGATATCCTAACGCTACTAACGCACAGGAAAATGACCTCAAATCTAATCTTATAAAGACAATAAAGGCCTTTAAAGAGGAAATGAATAAGTCTGTTAAAGAAACACAAAAACACACGCACACAACCACCACATTCAAAATGCAAGGAATTAACAATCATTGAGCATTAATATCTCTCAACATCAATGAACTGTATTCCCCAATAAAAATACACATGCTAACAGAGTAGATGCAAAAACAGGATCAATCATTATGCTGCATACAAAAACACACCTCAGCAAGAAAGATAGACACTTACCCCAAAGTAAAGGGCTGGAAAAAGGTTTTCCAAACAAATGGATCCAAAAAGCAAGCTGGAGTAGCCTTTGTAATGCCTAATGAAATAGATTTTCAACCACAATTGATCAAAAGAGATAGGGACGGTCACTTTATACTCATCAAAGGAAAAAAAAAAAAAACCCATCAGGATCATGCCTCAATTCTGAATATCTATGCTCCAATGCAAGGCCATCCATACTCATAAAAGAAATATTACTAAAGCTTAAATCATGCATCAAACCCTGCACATAAATAGTGGGAAACTTCAACACCCTGCTCTCACCAATGTATATGTTATCCAGACAGAAACTAAACAGAGAATTAATAAAACTAACAGATGTTATAAATCAAGTGAACCTAAAACAAATCTACATAAAATTTTGCCCAAACACAAAAGGATATGTTTTCTTCTCAGCGTCTCACAAAAAATTCTCCAAAATTGACCATATATTTGTTCACATAGCAAGTCTCAACAGATACAAGAAAATTGGAATAACACCCTATATTTTATCAGACCACCATGGATTAAATCTTGACTTCAACAACAACAGAAAGCCTACAAACCCTTGGAGACTGAGCAACTCCCTACTCAATGAACACTGGGTCAAGAAAGAAAGAAATTAAAGGCTTTCTAGAATTCAATGAAAATGAATGCACAACATACCCTGATTTATAACAATGAAACCAATGCTAAGAGGAAAATTATGCTCATTCATAACATTGTGTTCATAAAGAAATTAATGAAATATCATACTAGCATCTTAACAGACAACTGAAAGCTCTAGTACAAAAAGAAGGAAACACGCTGAAGAAGAGTAGACAGAAGAATATAATCAAATGCATGACTAAAACCAATAAATTAGAAAGAAAAAGCAACATAAAGAATCAATGAAACCAAGAGATGGTTCCTTGAGAAAATCAACAAGACAGACAAATCCTTAGGCACTGGGGAAATAAAAAAATTCTTAGGTCTTACTTTGAAAATTTTTGCTTCACAAAATGGACTATTTTCTTGATAGATACCACTTACAAAAGTGAAATTAAGATCAGGCAAGCAGCTTAAATAGACCTGTGAACTGTAAGGAAATATAAGCAGTAATTAAAAGCCCTCAATAAAAAAAAATTCCAGGACCAGGTGGTTTTAGTGAATGTAATCCAATATATAAACAAACTGATAAAAATATTATCATCTCATTAGTTGCTGAAAAAAGCCTTTGACCCCTTTGTGATAAAAATCTTGGAGGAATCTTGGATACAGGGTGCACACCTAAATACAAGCCAATAGCCATTATCCAGTTAAATGGAGAGAACCTTAAAGCAACTCCACTCAAGTCAGGGACAAGACAAAGCTGCTCACTCTCTTCATATCTTTTCAATATAGTACTTGAAATTTTATCTAGATCAATAAGAAAACTAAATGAGATCAAGGGGATACAAATTGGAAAGAAAGAAGTCAAAGTATCACTATTTGCAGATGATACGATAGTGTACATAAGTGACCCCAGAAATTCCTACCAAGGAAATCCTACAGCTTATAAACACCTTCAGCAAAGTGGCTGGATACAAAATTAACTTAAAAAAAGAGTAGCCCTCCTATACACACTGGATAAATGCATTGAGAAAGAAATTAAGGAAACAACACCCTTCACAACAGACATAAGTAACATAAAATATCTTGGTGTAACTGTAACCAAGCAAATCAAGACCTGTATGACAAGAACTTCAAGTCTCTGAAGAAAGAAATTAAAGAAGACATCACAAGACGGAAAGATCTCCCATGCTCATAGATCAGTAGTACTGACATAGTAAAAATACCTGTCTTACCAAAGACAATATGCAGATTCAATGCAATTTCCATCAAAATTCCAACACATTTTTACAGATGTTGAAAGAATAATACTTATATGGAAAGACCAAACAAACAAACAAACAAACAAACCCAGAATAGCTAAAACCATTCTGTACAATAAAAGAACTTCTGGAGGTACCACCATTCATGATGTCAAGCTGTACTACAAAGCAATAGCAATAAAAACAGTGGTATTGGTGTAAAAACAGATAGGCAGATCAATAGAATTAAATCGAAGACCCAGAAATAAACACACACACACCTATAATCACTTCATTTTTGACAAAGAAGGCAGAAGTATATAATGGAAAAGAGAAAGCATCTTCAACAGATGTTGCTGCTCTAACTGAAGGGCTGTACATAGAAGAATGCAAATCATTCATATCTATCACCCTGCACAAATCCCAAGTGCAAGCAGAACAACAACCTCAACATAAAGCTGCATACTCTAAATCTGATAGAAAGAAACATAGGGGACAGCTTTCAATGTACTGGCACAGGAGACAACCCCATGAACAGAACACCAACAGCTCAGGCTCTAAGATCAACAACTAGTAAAGGGGACCTCATGAAACTGAACAGCTTCTGTAAGGAGAAGGACATCATCAATAGGAAAAGAATGGCAGCCTACAAAATGGGAAAAGATCTTTACCAACCCTACATTCAACAGACGGCTAATATCCAAAATATATTTTAAAATTTAAAGAACGCAGACACGAGCAAACAAACAAACAAACAAACAAACAAAAACAATTAAAATTGGGGTATAAATCTAAACAGAATTCTCAACAGAGGAATCTCTAATAGAGGAGAAGCACTTAAAGAAATGTTCAAAATCTTTAGTCATCAGGGAAATGCAAATCAAGACAACTCTGAGGTTTTATGTTTCACTGGTCAGAATGGCTAAGATCAAAAACTCAACTGATAGTGCGTGCTATTGAGGATGTGGAGCAAGAGGAACACTCCTCCATGCTGCTGGGTGTGCAAGTTTGTACAATCACTTTGGAAATCAAACTGGTGGTTTTTTTTTTTTTTTAGTTTTTGTTGTTGTTGTTGTTGTTGTTTCAGAAAATTGGGAGTAGTTCTACCTCAGGGCCCAGATATACCACTCCTGGGCATATACTCAAAAGTTGTTCTACCATAGCACAAAGACATTTGCTCAACTATGTTCATAACAGCTTTACTTGTAATAGACAGAAACTGCAAACAACCTAGATGTTCCTCAATTGATGAATGGATAAAGGAAATGTGGTACACTTACACAATGGAGTGTTACTCAGCTATTAAAAACAAGGACATTATGAAATTTGCAGGCAAATGGATGGAACTAGAAAAGATCATCCTGAGTGAGGTAACCCAGACCCAGAAAGACAAACATGGTATGTGCTCACTCATAAGTGGATATTAGCCATAAGGTACAAGATAACCATGCTGCAATACACAGACCCAAAGAAGCTAAGTAACAAGGAAGCCCCAAAGACAGATTCTTGAATCTCATTGAGAAGGAAAAATGGAATAGACATCAGAAAACAGAAGGAAGGAGGGAAGGAAAAAGGGAAGGAGGAGAGCAGGAGGGATCAAGTTGGGGGAGGAGGGGGAGAGAATACTGGAAGAGAAAACTGGAATTTGTGGAGGGGGCTTCTCTGGGATGAGATAGAAACCTAGGACAATGAAAACTTCCAGGAATCTAGCCTAAGACTTCTAGTAGTGGGGGATAAAGAACCTGAAACAGCCATCTCCTGTAACAAGAAAGGACTTCCAATGGAGGGATGGGGTCACCAACCCAATCACAAAACCATTGGATCATAATTTGTCTTGCCTACAGCACGGGCAAAGATAGAGTGGGAATTGAGGGGACGGCTGAGCAATGGCTGGCTCAGCTTCAGACCCATGCCATGAGAGAGACCCCACTCCTGACAAGATAAATGATATTCTGCTATACTTTCAGACAAGTGCCTAGCATAACTGTCATCTGGGAGGCTATACCCATCAAATGATGGAAACAGATGAGAAGACCGGCAGCCAAACATTAGGTGGAGCTGGGGGAATCCTATAGAAGAAGGGTAGGAAGGATTGAAGGAGCCAGAGAGGTCAAGGACACCATAAGAAAACCTACAGAAGCCACTAATCTCTGCTCATAGGGGCCCACAGAGGCTGAAATGCCAAACAGGGAGCATGCATGGGACAGAATTAGGCCCTTTGCACATATGTGACAGTTGTGCTGCCTTTCTTCACATGGGACTCCTAACAGCAGGAGCAGGAGCTGTCTGTGACTCTGTTGCCTGCCTTTGGATCCCTTGACTGCGATGCCCTGTATAGCCACAAGAGGAGAAGATGTGCCGAGTTCTACTGCAACGTAATATGCCAAGGTGACAAGGTGTGTTGATATCCATGGGAGGCCTCCCCTTTTCTGAGGATTGTGGGGTAAGGTAAGAGGGTGGGACTAGGAGGAGAGAAGGGAGGGGAAGATGCAGTCGAGATGTAACATAAACTAATTAATTAATCAAAAAACCATAATGGGGAGCAAGAGGGGGGAGGGAGGGAGGGAGGAAGGGAGGGAGAGAGAGACAGAGACAAAGAGACAGACAGACAGACACACACAGAGAGAGAGAGAGAGAGAGAGAGAGAGAGAGAGAGAGAGAGAGAGAGAGAGCAATACAGAAAGAGCAATCAAAACTATAGAGGACCAGAAAGGAGAAATGCAAAAGACTGTAGACATAGAGGAGGAATCAGAAGATACTGAGTATTAAATGTAAAAACAAGCCTTTCATAAGAATAGTGGGCACAAATAAAACACTGAAAACAGAAAAGCATTAAAAAATCCCGAGATCCTATCTGAAGGAGCTTCGTAAAAAGTCAAGAGGCATTTCCCTAGATAACATTACCGATTCTCGTGACACTGAAATGGAAAGATAAAGAGCTCTACATGAGGGGAATCATCAGAAACAGATCAGCTGTCAGGGAAGGAAATCAGACGGGTTTTAAAAGGTGTACATCCATGTCCACCAAAGAAATAGCCTATGTACAGTTAAATGCCTCCTAATAGTAATGCACATTGTCTTTATTTATACAATCAAATCATATACAATGAGAATGGTTTATAACTATATGCAAATATTCACATTAATCTTGTAAAATAATAATACAGAATAGGCGAATTAATAAATGCAAGAGAAGTAGTGAGAAGGGGGCATTAGGAGGAACATCAGGGAGAGGTGATATTGTCCTACTTCTTCCTCTGCATCATTTCAGGCAGCAGTTTTTACTCATCTTTTTAAAATAGACTGAACCGTACACTGACACATTGAACGAAATCTGGACATACTATTAGAGAGAAGACATCTAAAATCATAGCATTCAATGGACAGGTGTTCTAGTTTCCCTGAAAAGTTTAAAGTAAGTATTTGTATCAGAAATTCAATGCCAATTCCATGCGATACAACACAGTATCAAAATTAGCAACAGTAAAAATGAAGGAGGAAGAAAAAAAAGGAAGGAAGGAATCTTATCAAGGGGAAATGTAAAACAACGAAAAGGCATAGAACACAGAACCAAAAATATAGTGATAGAAACTACCCTAAATGTGTCAGTCTTCATATTAAATTGTAAGTAGTTTAAAGACATAATTTTAAAAGGCAGATGCTAGAAACCTTGGAGTTAAAACATATCTACAACCCAGATTGTATTGCCAAATACTGTTCTCTCATGAAAGTAATATGTGTCCCAAGAAAGTGGGGAGGAGGAGGAGAACTGGAGGAAGGTATAACGCGCTCCTGGAACTGAGGACAAGGTCTGTGATGGATTAGGTCTGTGGTCCCACTTTGGCAGGTGTTGGGTTGTAAGGTTGGTATGGTGCCTCAATGTGGCATCAGTTGTCCTAGGGTTTGTTGGCCTGTTACAGCATCATTGCTGGGCTCAGTTTTCACTTTTGTAGAAGGGTTGACAAAATGTGGGCTCACAGGCACATTCCTGGACTCGACTGACTAATGTTTTGCTTTCTTTTTCATCCACCCTTAAAGGAGTAATGAGATTAGATGCTTTTCTTGTCCCCTTCTCATCTGAATTTAGTGCCAAGTTTATAATATCCTTAAACATCAGTTAGGTTTCCCATTTTTTTAAGTTTTTAAGTGAAATTTCATAAAACAATTTTCATTAAACACCTATGTCATTGCAAATATTTATTTGCCTCCTATCTTAGTATATTTTTGTCTCTATGATTGAGATACCCTGACAAAGATAACTTAAGGGAGAGGGACTTGTTTGGCACACATATCCTGACAGGGAAGCCGTGATGACAGTAGCTTGAGAGAACCAGGGGCGTTACACTTATTGTCTGTAGCACAAAACAAGGAATGTGTGCATGCTAGTATTCAGCTTCCTATTTTCCATTCTTATATAGTCCAGGATTCCCTGCCTAGGGAATTGCGCATGCCACAGCCAGTGCATTTTCTCACCCCAGTGAACGCAATCAAGATAATCCCCACAAACGTGCTAGGAGATAATTTTATATTTTCTCAAGCCTTGGGCAAGAAACAAGCTCTTTGGGCTGCTCCTCGTACAATCTAGTTGCCAAAGTACCAGCATCTTTCTAAAAGAAACAAAAGCACAGTTAATCTCCTCTATTTCACCAGCCTTAAAGGCTGGGCCTCTCTCCTTAATGTCTTGTACTCAATCTTTCCAACAATGTCTCTACTCAGGAACTTTGCTGTGAGAGGCTGTCTCTGACTCTGTTGCCTGCCTTTGAGGCCCTTTCCTCTTTACTAGGTTGCCTCCTCTAGCCTCAACAGAAGATGCACCTAGATTTACTGCCAAGGCTAGTTGATATCCATGGGAGGCCTCTAAAGAGAAAGGGTGGAAAAGTTGGGGGGGGGGTGTCTGAAAGAAGACGAAAGAGGAGAAAATGTGGTCAGGATGTATACTAAAGCTACAGTGAGAATTTTGTTGTAAATATGTAAATCTAATTTTACTTCTGTTAACCTTGGAGGAAAGTACCAAAAAAAAAAAAAAAAAAAAAAAAAAGAAAGAAAAAAAAAAAAAAGGCTTATTGACAAAAAGGAACCTGAACATGAGCTGGTTGTCTCCATCTGAGGTTGGAAGATAGGGCATGGGGTTGGATACGCCATGCACTGAGCTTGTGGCTGCACCGCACACACGAGCTGTCCATACCCTTCCATTAGAAATTGTAGTTGAGTATGCCTGGGGGGATGAGGCTGAGTGTGGCAGCCTGGAAGCCTGCACTGACAACCTCAATGCGTCTGGTAGTGTGTCAGTCACCATCCCTGCCACTGCTGCCTCCACCTGGCCTTAAAATTGCTTTGTATTCCTTTATATTCTGAGACGATCACTGCACTGCTTTAGAAACAACAGCATGTCCAACCCCGTATTGCTGGAATAGCTGATTGTCTGACAAATAACCATCTATTTTTTCCTATTATCTGTCACTTAAAACAAAATCTAACTTTACAATCTCAGGAATTTTATTTCTAGGTTTCAGATTCTGGCCTTGCTACTTAAGTTGTGTGTGTGTGTGTGTGTGTGTGTGTGTGTGTGTGTGGCCTTTGGTGAATCAGTCACTAATCAGGTTTGAATCTTGAATTGTGCCCCCCCGCAAACTTCTAGGTACCCTATTGTGAAGGCTGTGAGGACTTTAGGGGTGAGGCCTGACTAAAGTAGTTCAGTAAGTGGGAGGAGTTTGAAGGGTTCGAAGGTGCCAGCCTGGGCTTTCTCCTTCCTGCCTGCCACCCTGAGGGAGCCTCTTCCTAAACTCAGGAGGACATGTTTCCCAGACAGGTGAAGACAGAAATCTTTCTCCAAGAAGGAAACCCATTTTCTCCTTTAAGTTTGTTTTTTTTTTTTTTTTCGGGAGTTTTTGTCAGTGACAAACAAACAAACAAACAAACAAACAAACCCCTAGTATAATTGCCTTTTGGTGAGCTGAATTTTCCTTAACTGCAAACTTTCCCACTGGATTGAGGTATATGACATATACAAAGCATCCAGAATAATATTTGAAATTAGAGACGTGTCCAATAATGGTTCTTATTATGCAGTAACTAATTTCTTTGGTGTTTTGTTAACACCCTCTGGGACAATTCTATTTAAGATCCGGTTCTCCGTCAATAAATGCCACCCTGTTCCCTAAGTAAATTGAGGCCTGTAGGCCTTGAATATAAATTGACTGATACAAGCTGATTATAATTCAAGAGTTTAAAATTAGAATTTTTGTTTCAGTGTCAAAGTGAAAAATCTTTTCACTTTGCCTTATGCCTTGTGCCTTCAGAGCTCATCCAATGGCCCCTGATGATCACACCATGGGTGGGTTCAGCAGGACCTGCGTCCATGGGATGCTGTCCCCTTCGCTAGAATGTTACAGTCCAAACCTTTCTAAAGAGGGAGAGCCTCTGAGCCAAGACTTGCTCCTGTGTGGAAGACCGCAGGAACCAAACATCAGTATCTCACGGAACTGACCTCATGGATGTATGTATGAATTCACTCTAATAATAGCAGGTAGGTTATGGCCAAGTACTGTTGGAGTTTAAGTTCGATGTGAGCCACAAACAATGCTTGGGTTTTTACTGATCAGCACAAGGGCATCTGCAGCTAAAAGGAATTTTAAAATAAGAGCTTTATTTTAAGTAAATTTTTTTATTAATTTATTCAGATTACATCTCAATTATCCCCTTGCTTGTCTCCTCCCATTCCTCCCTCTCTCCCTCTTATACCCTATTCCCCTCCACTAGGTCTGTGACAGAAGGGGACCTCCTCCCCCACCATATGGTCCCAGCCGATCAAGTCTCATCATGGTAGCCTTCCTATTCTTTCTCTGAGTGCCACCAGGCCTCCCCACCAAGGGGAAGAGATCAAATATGGGGTACCCGAGTTCATGTCAGAGTCACTCCCTGCTCTCCACACAACTGTGGAAAATGTTCTGTCCCTTGGTTAGATCTGAGTAGGGGTTCAATGTTTACTGAATGTATTGTCCTTGGTTGGTGCAGTATTTTGAGCAGACCCCACTGCGTCCAGATCTGCTCGTCACGATATTCTTCTTGTAGGTTTCTAGGACCCTCTGGGTCCTTCTAAAAAAGATCTTCATAGTTAGCTCTCATTTGCTTTCATAAGAAAACATTTTCCCCACAAATTAATGGACAATTGATACGTAGCATTTTACAATGTATAAATGTCTACACTATATGTTTTATAACTATGATTATAAAGTAGTTTCATCTCTTTGATACCTAGAACTCACCTCATCTTTCATTTTGATAGCTAGTGAGATGAGGTGCTCATTTTCCATTCTTGGTCCATCTGACAGTTTCTTCTGCTGCTCCTTAGAGCCTGACCATCAGCCTGCTGCCAGTTGTCACTGTCACCGTGAGAGTTCCTTCCTACACCTCCAGGTACCACTGTATGCTTCTCATATTCTGAGTCTGTATCTCTCTCCTGTCATGATTGCTAGCAGTCCATTAGAGGTATGGCTTACATACCTCTAAGTTCACATATTTGACAGTTCTTTTTTCCTACACATTTTTCTGTACTGTGTTGGCCAAGTGGAAACATCATCAAAAATCCATTTCTGGACATTTTCATCACCTCACAAGAGACTCCCCATCAGTGGCCACTCACTCTCCATTTCCTTTGATTTTTCAGCCTTCATCCTGGACAGCCAGTAATCACCTTTGTGATCATTCTAATGCCACTCAAGCCCACGTTTCATTTAAATGAATCATAAAATGTGAGGCTTTTATACTCCCCAAAACCTCTGTTCAATGTTGTAGCTGGTTTTGTTAATTTATTCATTCTATTGCTAAATAATATTTTATTGTATAAGTCTTATACCACATTTTAAAAACTATATTCATTCACCGGTAAATTTTTGAGCTGTGTCCATTCTTTTGAATAATGCCTTTAAGTGTTTTATTAGCATATATTAATATTCATAATGATTGGTTTCACTGTGATATTTTTCATGCATGTTTATTTTTTGATCATATTCATTCTCAGTTATCCTCTTATCACCATCTCATTCCCATTGATTTTCTTTCTCTTCCCAGAATGCTCCTGTGAACATTAATATGTAAATTCTTTGCAGGTACATAATTTCTTTTTCTGAGTTATGTGGTAAATCTGTGTTTAATCTCTTTAAAAGCTATCAGCTTGTTTTCAAAGTGATGACACTGCTTTCAATTCTCAACTACATTTTAAAATTTTCATGTCTTCACCAAGTTCTTACTATATGTAGCTTTTTTGCAGTACATGTCTTAGTACGTTAAAATAAAAATTCACTATCAATTTTGTTTCTCTCTTATGGTATACCAGTTATTTTTTAGCTTTTTCAAAAATTCTGAAGTAATTTTTTTCTATGAAAATAGTTCTTAACCCTAGACTGTCTTTTAGAGGTAGGTTCATACACTGCCTTTTATTGTTGTTGGTTTTGTATGTCTACACTGTGTTAAAAGCCATGTAATTGTTCATCACAAATCTGATGAATCAACATTGTATAAGCAGCCCGGTGCTGCTCTTACATAGTTGCTGTCACAATGTAGCTAATTCCTGATTTACATGAGGAGCCTGGTGTGTAAAATGCTGCCACCGAACATTGGAAAACTTCAAATAAAGTGTTTTGAGCAGGATGAAAGCATACTTCCAAAGGGTTAGTGGGAATTGCAGAAAGAATTATAGCCCTGAGAATATTCTAGAAGCACAAAGAAAGAAGAAAATCAAGTGGAGAGAAAGACTAACAGTTAACTCTTACATAACAATTTATACGCTGGAAGCTATGTTGTAACAGAGTTTGCAGAGCTTAACTAATTGAGTGAGACATGAGATGAGGACTGATAAAGGGCTTTGGCTACCATCAAGCAGAGAACATGTCTAGAGTGGTTAGTTTGTATAGCTATCAAACTCTGAGTTTACATGTGGAAGAATCATATGTGTGCCTTACATAGCTGGAAACATTAAAAGGGCGCTTCTTGTTAGAGACACTGATGTCAATTGATATCTAGGAAGACGCTTCTCAAAGTTCACAAATAAAATCTCCACTCACATGCACATACTGCACACATACATACAGCACACACAAACACACACACACACACACACACATATACACAGACCCCACACACAGGTCCAATATCCCAACTTCAAAGCATTGTTCTTTTATTTTTTAGATTTTAATTATAGCATTTCCCTTCTCCCCCTTTCTCCCTCCAGATCCTCTCATATACCCTTCCTTTCTCTCTTTCAAATTCATGACCTCTTTTTATTAATTTTTGTTACACGCTTATATGTATATACATACATTCCTAAATATATAAAGATAACCTGGCTCATTCTATATAATGTTCTTGTATGTTTGTTTTCGAGGATGCTTGTCCCTAGGGAAGACTATTTCTCCCACACTCAACATCCCTTAGTTGCCTGTAGTTTGTTGTATAGGGTTGAGGCCCCATAAGTTTTCCCTACCCACTTCAGCAGGTCTATTGTTGCTGTCCACATTCAGCTCACGTTAAAGTAGTGTTGGTGAGAATTTATGGAAGTTGCCTAAGCTTTAACATGAGCTTCTGGGCTCTTAAATTTTTTCATTAACATGAAATAAAATCATCTTTATAGAAGTCACCACTTTCACCCAGATACAAAAGTGTTACAAAATGCTCTTCAAATCCAATCTACATAATATTAGCACAGTGGATCAACACAATATTTTGCACACTGTCCAAACCACATTATGCTAAAGGATTAGAAGGCTGAGAGAGGCCAGAAGTGGTATTGTAAATATTCTTCTTTTATGTATGGGACTTGATTTTACTACTCTCTCTCTCTTTTTATTTGATATGAATGGAAAAGCATAATGAAACTGCCAGATGATATTCCTGGGGTAACACTGGTGTGATCAAACATAGGGTTTACTACTGGGGCTAATGTTTGGTGGGATACCTGGTATTCATTCTAATTTGCTAGGATCAATCTTTTAGTATCAGCCAAACTAATGAATCAACCAAATAAGAAGGTAGCCACTACTCTGTATCAATAAAAGTTCATGCTTAACATCTGATGTTTAGCGTTTTCCCTCCTCCAAGCAAAGGTAGAGTCTCTGGATTTGAGGTCCCGTTCCCACTCTTACCCTGTTCTCCACCCCTCCTGCTGGACTCTTGGGTTCTCTAAGATCATGAGGGTCACGGGACTTAATCCTCAGCTTTACATTGAGGGTATGTAATGCTTTGTGACTCTGTTTCTTGAACTGAGAATGAGCAGTTTTGTAAATTTCTGCTTTGTCTTTCTTACTAACTATGACAGATCTTTCAACACAATCCGAGTACTTTCTGTCAATTGCTGAGCAGATCTCTTCAAAAGATGCATTTGGTGGGTGAAGCAATGACTAGCTGAACTCCGTATGAGTCAGACATGCTACTGAACCCCATTTATTACACCTCAGATATCATCACTTTTCTGGGGTCCATGAGATGCTTTTCTGCAGTCCTTCAGAGCCTTGGCTATTGATGCCGACAAGAACCATTGCCAAAAAGGCCTTGGAACATTTGTTTGCAGCTCTTTTCTCAATGTATGGTTATCCTAGGAGACTCCACTGTGGTGTTATGTGAACCTTGCCATTTGCAACATGTTTTCTCTTTCATAATGATATCAAATCTGAGCTACAGACCCAGATTTGGAGATTCTGAGAAAGGCAAGAGTCGGGCTCAGAAATAAACTGTTTATGGTGTTCTATTCCTTTTAGTGTCAAGTGGTGGATTTAGTTCTTTCTTTTTGTCTTACTTGGGATTTTATTGCTGTGAAGAAAACCATGACCAAGGCACTTCTCATAAAGGAAAACATTTGATTGGGGCTGCCTTACAGTTTCAGAGGTTCAGTCCATTATTATGGTGGGAAGCATGGCAGTGCCCAGGCAGACATGGTGCTGGAGAAGGAGCTGAGAGTTCTACATCTTGATCTGGCAGACAGCAAGGAGAGACTGTGTTCCACACTGGGTTTAGCTTGAGCATGTAAGAGACCTCAAAGCCCGTCCGCAGTGACACACTTCTTCGAACAAGGCCACGCCTCCTAATAGTATCACTTACTATAGGCCAAGCATTCGCACACATGAGTCCAAGTCTAGGGGGACAATTCCTGTTCAAACCACCACACCTTTAGTTGCAGAAGATGAGTCTCTACAAGTTCGTAGAAAGACTTTCACAACACTTGCATTCTGCTCAGTTTTTCTTGAAAATTTGCCATCTATCTCTGATTCATAGATAGACAAAAGCAGACAGACAGAAAATTTATAACACCCCTTCTTATTACTTCTAGGCTCACAAGAAATACCAACCAGTACAACCATTTTATCTGGCATCTCAATCCCCTCCTCCACAGCACCAGCATAAGAAACCACACACACCATAGTGGCATACTAGGGGATATTAGTATTTTTACCTATAACAATTTGCAGGTTCTTTAGACAGGCAATAAGGCTTAAACTGCAATTTACAGTGTATTTCTTACTATCACTTCCAATAGCAACTATTGTTTTTTGTCCCCAGGAAAAGAGGCAGATACATTAAGATTTGTATGCAAAAAATTGCAGAGAAACAGGAAGCGTGGGCTGCTGCAGAGAGAAACTGGACATGTGGTTGCAGTTGAGGCTTAGCTGGTCTCAGTGGAATCTGGGGCACATTAATAACACTTCAGCGGTGTCCTGCATTGATCAAGGAGGCCACTCGGTGGAGTCAGGTTACCTCTGGGAAAGATGTATGAGAGTGGATGGGGTTACTCTTTTCCATGGGCAGTTTCTAAGATGAGAGCATTTCTTTTAAGCTATTGATAGCCATCGATCCTGCTAGTTGTTAAAGTGAATACATTTGCTCCCAAAGAAGGTTGTAGGCTGGGAACGTTTGGGGGAAAGATAGAGAAATTGGGCAGAGAGACTCCTACTCAGTATTTGTAGGTTCTTGTGACTATGAGTGAGAGAGGGTTTGGAGAGGAAACAGTAAGGCCTTGGCAGAGAGCTTTATTACAGAGTATAATTGTGTATCAAACGAGACCAGTAGAAAGGCTGGAAATATCTTAAGAACATGAGAAGGGGAAATGAAGCCCTTTACCCTGGAATCTAGTTGAAGCCTTTGCTGCCAGCAGAGCAAGAATCCCAGCACAATTAACTGTTTGCTTTCTCCCTTCCCAACCAAGAACCTATGGTTTTGCAGAGTTTCATCCAAAGTCCTATATATAAGGAAGAACCATGTCTGAAACTCTTGGGCAACCTTAGCGGCTTCTGGTTTGACTGCATCTGACTAAAAGTGCATCTAAAGCATCCCTTATGGTGCCTCTCACAACTCTTGTATCAGAAGAGACAGAGAAGGGAGGAGGAAAAGGTTTCCTAGCAACCTTTTAAGATGTAACTTGAGAGTCAGCAAAGGCTCTATGTGGCTAATGCTAAGACAATGAATTGCTTACACTCCCCTGGGCCCAAGACCCATACTTGTGTACATCTTTCTCTTACTCTTGCATGAATGGCACCTACCCCCACTGGAATGTGTCTTTTTTGTGCTTCCCTTTCTCTTAAGCCGAGTACTTAATCCTACACTAAAAAACAATCTTCAATGAAACTTCCAACTCTGCTGTGTTATACTGATTATTCACTGAATTATTACTTTTAGTGTCAGAGACACAAATCCTGCTTGGGATTGAGTTGAGGTCTTTAAAAGTTCAGGGGAACTGCTGATGTCTCTGAGGGTGCCAATGTGGCGCTATGTCTCTGTAAACTCAGAAGCCTGAGTGCCCATATTCTCAGAGTGAGTTGTAGTGACACAAGAGGTTTGGGACATCAGTTTTGTCTGTAGACATAATGGATAAGGCAACTTTTCATGGACTAAGAAGAGGAAAAGCCAAATGACATCCAGAATGGACTGATGGATTTCTGGGATTCCCCATTTCTGTCTTTAAATTAGATTTACGTATGTGTTATCATCTCAGCTACATCACTGCAGTAGCTCAAATTACATAGACGTACATTATGATAAGCAAAAGACAGTTACTAACTGTCTGGGTCAGCTTTGTTGGTCCCAGCAGGTTTGGCGAGCTCTTGTTTTCCAGGATTTGGACAGTTAATCGGCATCCTGCTCTGGTGTTGTTCTGTTCTTGTAGCACTCATTAGCCACATGGCCATAAAGCTGCCTCTTTCCCTGTGCTATGCAGCCTTCTTCGCTTTGAATCTGAAGATTCTTTGTGTATGCAGGATAGCGTCCATCACATAGAGATCATGTATGAAAGAGGGCAGTAATGCTGCACCAACTCAGCGTTCTGTTGAATTTTTAAAACCAACCAGTTTGTTGAGAAAATAGACTTCACACAAGGATCCTGACACTTATTAAAATAAGAAAATACCCTCCTGAGGTAAAAATAAGCAAAGCTCCTGCCCAGAGACAGATCCTATTTCTTCCTGTCTATCTAACAATTAGCACATGCTGTAAAAGGAAGTACGTTTCTGAATATCAAGTGAGTGATCTGAAACCTGGAATACATTCTGACAGGAAGAGTGGAGCTTTCTCAAGTAGCTATCTCTCCCTCCTGACTGCTCTCCAGCAGAAGCTCAATGTATACACGCACACATACATGCATATATAGATATACATACACATATATATACATATACACACTTATACATACACATGTACATACATATAAATAAAAGCTTTTGTGAAGGAATAAGTCAGATTTCATTGTTGCCACTTCTGCCATTATTTCTGCTCCCTGCATCAGCATCTTCTTCTGTGTGCCTGCCTGTCAAGATGTCATCAGGGTCTCTGGTAGATTCTGGCCCTCTGGAGGCTAGAGTAAGTGAATAGTAACCTAGTTTGCTTCTGACCATTGTGATAACCATCATGATCAAAGGCAACTCTTTAGAAGAATTGGTTTATCTCATCTTTCAACTTACAGTCCATCATGAAGAAAAGTCAGGGTGGGAACCCAAAGCAGAAACCTGAAGGCAAGAACTGAAACAAGGACAACAGAGGAGTGTGGCTTCATGCGCTCTCTTTCGTGACTCGTTCAGTTGCTTTCCTGTGCAACCCAAGACCACCTTCCCATAGACTGGCGTACAGGACAATCTGAAGAAGACAATTGAGGTCCCCTCTTCTCATACAACTACTCTAGCACGTATCAAGACAGAAAAAAAAAGTAACCACTGTGTCTGTGGTTTTTCTCTGTTAATTTTTTTCTTCTCCTGGTGCCATCATACACACACAAGTATAAGAGCAAAACTTGAAACTTCAAGGAAGTAGATGATGAAGGGTGTGGTGGATATATATTCTAGTGACAGTTTCGCTCACTAAAACGTCAGGGAAATATGATATGCTGAGCACAGAGAAACCACAAGAACCCTGTGAGAAGCCTGTGGTTCTGTCACCTGAAGGGTCATCAAGATGTTTCTTTGACAGTACTTTGAAGAAGGCAGAGAACATTCTGGTTATGTCAACTCCGCATGCCAATGCCATGGCTTTGATAACTGTGGGAGAAAAAAGCCTGTGAGACCTCCTTCCACAGAGGAACACTCAAGCCCTACAAATACACATACACTGTGCTAATCAGAAAGTATCCGGATGCAGATCTGAGAATGGCTGTTTGTGTTTTGTAATAGAGGGGCACACACACATCCATATGTCCTCACACAGTCACATTGTCTAAAATCTATTGAAAAAGTGTTGGATAACTAAAGATATTGAAAATTAAAATGAAATGAATGGAAGTTATAAGAAAAGCAATTAGCATTCTTGGCATAAAGAAATACATTCAGCCCTCATGAATAAAAGTCTCAAAGTCAGCATACATGATCTTTATTAATGATAGAATGCCCGTAACAACAGAAACCTCAGTGCTGAGAGTCAGGAGTCCTGCATATTTGTTTCACTTCAAGTGCATATTAGTCATTCTGCTTGTGTGACAACATACCAGACCAAAACAAATTATGAAAAGAAAGGAACATTTTAGCTGATATGCCAAAAAAAAAAAAAAAAAAAAAAAGTGCTACCTAGCAATAGAGTGAGCCTGCGGGTCACATTGGGTCTACAGTGAATGCCCTGCTTGTTTAGCTTCTCACTTTTGATACAGTGAGGGGTCACATCCATGGAGTGGTAACATATTTAGGGTAGATCCTCCAACCTCAATTAACATGATTTAGAAAACTCCTTACATACGTATCCAAAAATCATCTCCAAAGTTATTCTAATTTCTATCCATTTGACAATATAAAGCATTTACTTGAATAATATGCTGGAAAAATTTAAGCCCAGGAAACACTGAACTTGTACGTTACGGGTCACATGGATGCATTTTCCTCCTGATTAGCCCCCTTCTTTTTGCCTCCATTTGGTAATTTGAATTTGTACCATAATATAAAATAGCAAATGAAGTAATTGGTTAACTAATAAGTGACAGTTATGGGAAGTTATAGATATGGTGGTGGGTGCCTACAATTCTAGCACTGAGGGATGGGAAGTCAAATAGGAGGACATAAGTCAGAGGCTACCTTGGAAAGAAGGAAGGAAGGAAGGGATGGAGGGAAGGAGGAAATGAGGAAGGAATGAAATAAGGATGGAAGGAAAGGAAGAAAGGGATGGGAGAAAAAGAAAATGAAAGAAGGGAAGGAAAATAAATTAAGTGTTAATTATTTTTGCTTTCATGTTGCTTTCATTTGAACAAGAAAAGTAGACTAAAGAACCTTTTTGTATATTGGCTCTTACATAAAACAAATAATTGGACCAAACACCAATATGAGTATGCAATGAATTAAGTAATATATCTATCCAAAGAAAGACAGCACACATTTAACATCCATGTCACAGAAGCTCACGATGACATAAATAAGATGTCCACCAAAACAAACGAACAAACCAAAAATTCATGATATTTTAAAGTAAAACTTTAGGAGCCAGAACCTTCACAAACAATTATAGTTAAGTCTCTAAGTTATAAGAATATTAATATGCTTATTAGCAGCAAATACAAAAAGAAGCAGTCACGTGTAACTACATTAGGCAAACTCTTCTTAGAACAGAACCCAAGAACTAGCAATAAAAGCAAATGCAATTAACACACACCTAGAGTGCTGTACTTAGGGGGATTACAGTGGGAAACCCAAGACAAGTTGGACTATGAGGACAAAGCAATCATGGGGCTGGAGCACTCTGAGTGGGCTCTTTGAAGGGCTGAGTACAGTTAAGCCACTGGTGTTGTGTGTTACGGAGGTGGCATTGGGTTCCTGGCAAGCTGGCCTGGAATAAAGGAAGTAATTACCTCATGACATTTGTCACGCCATATGGCAGGTGGAGATTTCTCAGAATGCCACCTAATGTCACATCAGCACAGTAACTCTTCTGGTGAGAGCCACCTGCAACATGAAGCTTGAAAAGAGTTCAAATTCCCATGGATGTTTAGATGATGCAGAGGAAAACACAGATCCCATGAGAACCAATCAAGAGCCAAATCGAGAAAGGATTGCTAAATATGCAGTGATAACCGACCAGCAACCAGACACCAGCCAACATCACAAACACAGAGGCAATGACCACTATTTACTGAGCTTAGAGAGAAGTGGCTCATGGGATCTCGACCAAATTGATATTTGATATTACTTCTGTCTCACTTATTATTCCATTACTGCACTCGCCTGAACAAAGATAAGAACTATCTAGCATGTGTTTATTGTATGTCTGTCAGTGTGTTTTCTGCTTTAAGAAAATCTTTCGATAGCTCAATGTGCATTTTATTGAAAGAAAGGCTTAATTCTTCCAGGCATCCTGCAAGCGCTACACCGAGAACATATATGTCATACTCAATGTGTTACTGCAAAGGGATAGAGCAGCTAAAACAAAACTCAGGTCTGCCTCATTCTGAACCTATGAGTTTTACACTCAGCTGCTTTGTGCAGGAAGCTAATGAAAGAGTTAAGTCACAGGATGATACTGAGCACTTGCGTAAGAACTGAAAACAGAAGGGAGGGGCATGTAGAGGGAGTTGGGTGAGAGAAGCTCAACACGGGGAATCTGAACAAACTGTTAGGCATGGAAGTCACAGGGGCAGTGACTCTGACAGGTGGAACTGCCAATAAGCTAGGCACACTAGTGGCTGAGACTCTAGTCCTCTGACCTTGGACATTAAGGCTATACCTGTCATGAGAAATGCCAGCTTGGTGTCTCCTTAGAATGTTCTATCCTTGAGACTGAAAATGGCAGGATAAATTTGAGGCTCCTGCAGTATACTTGTGGTCCCAGGCATAGTCTTTTCTGCTACTGAATGTCTATATGGTTGTGAGTTTCAAAGTCTCTGGTCTGTGTAAAGTACTCACTGACTTTATGCACAGAATGGACCCTTGGAGTGACTTCACTTCAACCAGCCAAGACTTTTCATCTCTCCTGCTATCCCCATGAATATTAATCTACAGCCAACTATGGAAGTTACGAGCGGGGGTTCTGAGGACCCGTCTGGCATTATGCTTGCACCTCATCCTTTTTCTTACCCCTTCCTTGAAGAATTTCCAAACATCTTTTCCAGAGATAATAATAAAAAAAAAAAAATGTAGAGTCTCCTAAACTGATGAGCCTCTTTGTCCTACTTACCTCTTGCTAACATAAACGTCAACAGAGCATTTAAGTTACTACGTCAAGCAAGTAGGACATTAGGCCATTTGGTACAAGAGTTCATCTGCCACCATCTTGTTAATGTTATACAGGGAGAATTTGAAGCTTAGCTGGTGGCCTTTGTTTTATAAACCCAGCTGGTTCTCAATTATCCTGTGGAACCAGCACACAAACTCCCCAAGAACAATGACAAATAGGTCTCAAGCTGTTTTCTGCATAACAAGGTCACAGAAAGAATCTAGATCTTTCCCCCCTTAAAGTGAGGATTCCTAGAGTGGATTTGAACTTATCTTCCTGAGTGGTCTGATAACATTAAAAGATCGAACTGTAGCCGGAGCACATGCAGCGAATTTCAGAAAATTGAGGAGACTGCCAAGGTCCCAAGTTAACAGACAGTTGTAGCCATACAAATAGGTCACGTAAGCCTAATGTATGTTTCACAGAAAAGCTCTGAGACGGATGGGAAGGTAGCTAGCTAGATCTGAGAGACAACTGTGTTTGTCATGGTTACATCTGAACATAAAACTCTAAAGTACAGACACATTTCCATACACATATTAGGTTGATAGATGGCATATGAGCACACACATATATGATTAAACATAACATGTTGTTTTCTCTATCCAATTCCCGTCCTTCTGAAACCAATTTTTGTCATAAGCTGTTTATCACTTTATAAGTAAGATTGTCTCTGAGAAGGTTCTTTGGAAGAATTCTAAACCAGTTCCCACAACTCTAAGTTCCAACTAAATGTTGCTGCAAGAGTTGTAGGAGAACTGTGGAGACTGTGGAACATCCACAGAGGAAAAAGCAACATATTAAAACAGTTCTGTGCAAAATTCCAGGCATGTGGGAAGGTCACCTATTTCAACATGGCAGTGTGTCGCAATTATTACCAACAAAATCAAGTGTCTTCCATTAGTGAAGTCTGTTCTTAAGGAACATACATTGTTTCCTAATTACTATGGTTTTCCTCCCTCTTGTAACCTACTGGAATTTTTCCCACAAAGCTTATTAGGTAATTTTGTTAAAAGCTGCCCAGAAACGGAACCTTCCCAGTAATAATTCATTTTTTTTGTTAATTCCTGGTAGAGTATGTTAAATGATGTCTAACCATTAAGCCAGCTTTATTAATCTCATGAACTCAGATGATGGGTGGGACTCGGGGAAGAAGTATGACTGAATTTTTCAGATACAGTAGACATGGCTCAGTTTGGTCTCTTCAAGATATTGACTTTTACATGTTCGCAAATGCCCTTGATGAATATCTTCTTTTGTTGTTGTTTTTGTTTTTGTAGGCAGGGTTTCCCTGTGTAGCCTTGGCTGTCCTGCTTTATAGAACAGGCTGACCCTGCCTGCCTCTGCCTCCCAGAGTGCTGGGATTAAAGGCTTGCACCACCATTCCTGGATCCCTAATGAATATCTGCACTGTATAGTTTGCTACAAGCTCTGTGTCAACGCCCTATCCCCCATCCTCTGAGAACCTCAGGCAGATCACACATGGAAGCTTTAATGTTGAATATGCTTGATCCTATTGAAAGAGTTCATTCGTAACTTTTGTTTACTATGGACCTTGGCTGAAAAATATGATTTCAAGCAGGGATGAAGGTTTTTACATGGGTTCACATATTAAGAGATCAGTAGCCAGGGAGATGACGACAGGGTACCATGGCTGGTTAGAAAGTTCCCGACTCAGTTAAAGGCATAAAAGTTTTGGTATTTTAAGATGTAAAAAATCACTTGTGGGGCTTTGAATAAGAATGGCTCCTTTAGTTGCATAGATTTGAATGCTTGGCTGGTACAACAAGGGAAGTGTGGCCTTGTTGAAGTACATGGTATGGCCTTGTGGGAGGAAGTGTGTCACTGGGGGGTGGACTTTGAGGTTTCCAAAGCTCAAGCCAGGCCCAGTATTGGTCTATTCCTGCTGCCTGAGGATCTGAGTGTAGAACTCTCAGCTACTATTCCAGTACTGTATCTGCCAGTGTGCCACCATGTAGCCTGCCATGATGGTGATGATGATGGGCTAAACCTCTGAAACTGTAAGACAGCCCCAATCAAATGCTTTTCTTTTATAAGACTTACCAGGGCCATGGTGCCTCTTCACAGCAATAGAACACTAAGACGCCACTGTAAAGGATGAAAGAGTACACCAGTACAAGATGCCCTTGCTTCCTTCAGGGCTATGCCTGGATGTCATGGCATAGGTCAGATGCCACATGCTGTCCTTGCCCTACATACTTGCCACTGAGCCACAAGCCACAATTTAAACTAATGATATCTAACTGTTAACTGTTTATTGGCACCATTTACAAATTCAGGTCTTGTGCCTGTCAAGGAGACTTTGGTGGCCCCAGCTTTATATATCCTGCCTGACAGAGTGTGATATTATTAATATTTGAAAGAAGTAGGAGCAAATCCTCTAGGACAGTGGTTTTCAACCTTTGAAAGGGGCCTCTTTCAAAGGAGTCGCCTAAGGCCATCAGAAAGCATAGATATTCACATTATTATTCTTAACAGTAGCAAAATTATAGTTATAAAGTAGCAGCGAAAATAATTTTATGGTTTGGGGGTCACCACAACATGAGAATTGTGTGTAAGCAATTGCAGTATTAGGAAGCTTGAGAACCATTGTTTGAGAAGGGTATTTAAAAGGGCTCAAGTTTAGTAATAGATGGTAAGGATGTAATTTTCAGGACTCATTTAATGTTTCACTACTTCAACTGGAAAACACATCCTGATTCTCTCAAATGCTCAGCAGTGTACTATACACAAAAGAGAAGATGGATCATGTCGCAGTGGCTGCATCCATGGAGTTCACAACCTGACTATTCCATGAGCTTTATGCTTTATTTACACCATTTAAATATTACCAAATAAGACAATTACAATGTCTGTATTTTTATTTTATAAAAAGGCATAGTTTCCAAAGAATTTTTTAAATGTGGCAACTGGCTTTGTTCTCACGCTGGCTATCGTTTTTACACATGCTGCTTTCATTGTGACTTTATTTTTCTTTGACATAATCTAATGGAATCTTGGAGAAAACAAGTGCAAAACAATTAGAACCATTTTTCTGCTGTACCTGCCAAGTCAACAGAAAATGGAAGACTGAGTAGGAATTGTGAAAGCGTCCATGCATCTACATCTAGAGTGATGGCTCTGAGTGTCTTCACCCTATCAGTAAGGTCACCAGGGATGAGTCAGAGTGTGTTTTGTCTAATTGTGAGGTGCTGACTGTCTGGACTAGGAGCAAGGCCAGAGGAGAGATGGACACAGTGGAACGTGACAACTTATAGCAGTTATGAATATTATAAACATGACTTTGGTGAGTCTTCAGGCAATTTTCTGAGGGAGAAAAACTGGACTCAGACCAGTTTCACTTAGCCTTAGGAACAGGGCGTGCCGCTAGAAGGGGTTCAGTAATCCTAATCCTTTATTTTCCACAAAAATGTTCAATAAGATCACTAAATAGCTGACTCTTACTTTCCCCTTGATAAGAGAGAAAAATACCAGGTGTATTTTAAGTATGAAGCATAATACATATACACAGCATTAAATAAAGGGAATTAATTATCATTTTATGATTTTCATAAAAAAAATACCATAATTTCAGCTTAGAGAGTTAACTAAGAACACTTAGAAAGGAAATATGAAACATGTCTTGTTTTATGCAAATATTTCAAAAATTTAAGCTATCATGTAATAGAAATGAATAATAGCTTGGGAGGATTATTTGATGAAATTTACCAAAATATTATAAAATTATTTTTAATATTTAAACATTAAAATCATCTCAAATTACGAAAACATCTCCCTAACAGAGATCCACAGCCACTGGAGCTCATGTTTATGTTTCTCCTTGTCCTTCATTCCAGTGCCTTCCGACTGGTTCTCAGACCATCAAGTGCTTGCTCAACTCAGCTCTATTTCCTATACCATCTCCATTCCCTTGAGACTTGACCCCTCTGTGCAAGCCAGAGCCCAGGGTTTCCCCAGTTATTCCCCACTGCCTCTTTAAGCCTTTTCTTTCACCTCATTTTCATTGTGTTATGAATCCCTGCTGGCTCTCTACCAGGGACCCACAGCTACCATGCTTGGCCACGATTCAGAGATCCCATAGCCACACAATTGACTAGGATCCAGAGTGGGAAAAAGCACCCAAAGAAAGGAGCACTAATCCTATAACAACAGGACAGAAAATTATACCAAGAAACACTTCAAAAATCGTAACTCCATGTGTCTCAATCCCAGCTGAAAAACACTAGCATAAACAATCAACACAGTATGTCTGTTCCAGAAGCTAGCAACCTTATTGTTTTATGACCTGAGAAAAGCAATTTATCCAAAGCACAAGATATGTACTTCAAAGCAGCAATTGTGAATATATTGAAGGACTTTAAACAGAATATACTTAATGCTTTAATGAAGACCATAAAAATACTAACAGTTGAATAAAACAATGAAAACAATTCAAGACATGAAAGTAGAATTCAACAACAAACAATGGAAATCACTAAAAAACAAAAACCAAAGAAAAAACACACACAAAAAAACACAAAAAAAACAAAAACCAAAGTGAAATAAATTTATAAACTAAAAACTTGATATTTTAAACAAAAAACTGAGATACAAGCCTTGCTAACAAATTAAAAGACATGGAAGAGAGAATTTTAAGTCTTGGAGACAAGATGGAAGAAATAGCTCAGCCAAAGAAAAAAATGTAAATTAAAGAAACAACCCAGGAACAAAATATTTAGGAATTCTGAGATACTCTGAAAAGACCTATAAATAATAAGTACAAAGAGAAGAAAGCTGAGTCAAAGGCACAGAAAATATGATTTAAGAAAATCATAGGGAAAAAATTCCTATTTAAAAAAATAAAAAAGCCTATTATAGTACTAGAGACATACAGAACAACAAATATGTAGGACTAGAAACTCCTCAGATATATAATAATCAAAAGCATTAACTGTATAGAAAAAAGAAAATAGAAGCTGCAATAGAAAAGACGAAGTCATCTATAAAGGCAAGCCTATCAGACTAAAACTTGACTTTCCAACAGAGATCTGTAAATTTAGAAGGATTTAAATGGGTGATCTAAAAACCCGAGTGATCTCAGGTACCTGGCCAAACTAGTATACCCAGCAAAACTACCAATCACAATTGACAAAAAAAGAAAATTATTTTATGATAAAAAATTTTAAGCAAATTCTGTCTACTAAGCTATATCTACTCTTAAACAGCTTAGTGGGTACAAGGAATAAATAATCTTGAAAGAGGTTATCAAAGGCAGTGTGTTGGGGCAGGACACACCAGGACAGCAAAGTAACAACCTTTAATAAAGATTACTCAATTATAACTCTCTACCTTAATGGTTTTAATCACCTCCCCCTCAAAAAGACACAGACTAACAGATTGGATTATGTCTTAATTACTCTCTATTGTTATGTGATGACCTCATGACCAAGGCAACTTATAAAAGAAAGGAAGCATTTACTTTGGAACTTGTTTACAGTTTGAAAGGATTAGTTCAGAATCATCATGGTCCCCACAGGGCGGCAAGCAGATAGGCAGCATGGTGCTGCTGGAGAAGTAGATGAACACTCATATGATCTGCAGGCAGCAAGAGAGAGAGAGAGAGAGAGAGAGAGAGAGAGAGAGAGAGAGAGAGAGATACAGTGAGAAAGACAGAGACAGACAGACTGAACAAAACTCAAAGCCTATCTCCGATAGTAGCATACCTTTCCCAGCAAGGCCACACCTCCTCTAACAAGACCATGCCTTCCAATATAGTTCCACCTCCTGGGGATCAAGCATTAAGATAGATAGGCCTGTAGGGACCAGTCTCATCCTATTCACCACAGACTAGAAAACAGAATCCATCTTTTTGCTGCATCCGAAAAACACACCTCACTATCAAGAGCAGACATCACCGTAGGGTTAAAAAGATGGAAAAGGTATTCCAAGCAAATGGACCCCTCAAAAGCAAGCAAGTAGTTATTTTTATATCTGAAAAATTAGACTTCAAATAAAACAAATCAAAAGAGAAAGAAAAGATACTTCAGACTCATTAAAGAAAAAAATTCACCAAGAGGACTTTACACATCCAAACATTTATGCACCAAACACAGGGCAGCCAAGTTCATGAAAGAACGATTACTACAGCTAAAATCACCTCTTAACCTCACACAGTGATAGCAGTAATTTCAATATGCCACTATCCCTAATAGAAATCTCATCCAAACAGAAACTAAACAGGAAATAATGAGTTAAATGTCATAAATCAAATAGACTTAACAGAGCATTTCACTCAAACACTAAAAAAAACCAAAACAAAAAAAAAAACAACAAAAAAAAAACTTTCTTCTCAGCAATGTATGGGACTTTCCCCAAAATTTAGCATGTATTAGGACACAAAGAAAGTTTCAATAGACATAGTAAATTTGAAAACCAACCAACCAACAAATACCCTGCATCCCAAATGACTACCATGGATAAACACTGAATATCAACAACATAGAACTAGCAGAAAATATAGAAGCTTATGTAAGACACACAACTCAATAATGAATGTAAAATGGATCAATACAGACATCAAGAAGGAATTAAAAACCTTTTAGAAAGTAATGCAAATGAAAACACAATGTACACAAAACTATAGCCATGTGAAGGCAATTCTAAGAGGCAAGTTTTAAAAAAGAGGGAGAGAGATCTCATATTAATAACATTGGTACACTTGGAAACTTAGATAAAAATAATACCCAAAACAGAAAGAAGGAAGAAATAATCAAACTGAAGTCCAAAGTTAATGGACAAGAATTAAACAAACAAAAAGCAATGCAAAGAATCAATAAAATTAATACTTGGTGTTTTGAAAAAATTGATAAGAGTGACAAAACTTTGGATAAATTAAATAAGAAACAGAGAAAGCTAGATTAATAAAATGAAATATGAAAAGAACACATTAAAATAGGCACTGAAGAAATTCAGAAAATATAAAGATATGCTTCAAAAATCTGAATTCCAGTGAACTAGAAAACATAAAAGAAAGGACATATTTCTTGACATATATGGCATACCAAAGTTAAGATGAAATAAACAATTTAAACAGACCCATTACTCTAGTGAAATGGAAGCAGCAGTTTAAAAATCTCCCAAACAAACAAACTAAGCTGACAGCCAGGTGAATTAAATTCAGAATTTTACCAGACATCCAAAGAAGAACTAAAGCCAATATTTTTAAAATCATCCCACAAAACAGAAGGAGAAGGAACATTTTAAATTACGTTTAAAAAAATCAAGACACTATTGCCATTATGGTAAAACTACACAAAGTCCCAACAAAAAAGGAGAAGAAAAAGAAATTTATAGATCAATATCCCTTATTAACATAGATGCAAAATTTTAACTAAAATATTTGCAAACCAAATTTAAGAACACATCAAAGGCATCATCTGCCATCATTAAGTTGGCACCAATGTAGAGACACAGAATACTTTACAATACATATAAATCAATAAATGTAATCCACTACATAAACTAATGGCAAAGACGACACCATCATCTAATTAGATGAAGAAAAGGCCTTTGAAAAAAATCCAAAATCCCTTCATAATAAAAGCCCAGGGTGAGACTGGCGATAGGAGGACATGCCTCAAGATAATAAAGACAATTCACATCAAGCTCACAGACAACATTAAGCTAATTGGAGAAACACTCAAAGCATTTCCACTAAAATCAACCCTAGGTTTAGCCTAGGTTCCACATTCAGTGTCTTTACCATGGGTTTCTACCCAACAGTAGACATGAATAGAACTAGAAACGATCATCCTGAGTGAGGTAACCCAGACTCAGAAAGACACACATGGTATATACTCACTTATACGTGTGAGTATACGCCCAACATAGATGTTCTCTGAGAGACTTCACCCAGTCAGAGATTGAGAAAAATAATGAACTTGCTGCTGGACTCCAGGTGGAGCATTGAGAGTGGTATGGAAGAATGGGGGGGGGGGGATGGAAAAACCCAATGGGTTCAGGAGCCCCATAAGGAGACCATCACAACTGGAAGATCTGGACCCGAGGAAGCCTGAAAAAATGTGGCACCAATCAAGGGCAATCCATGCAGTAAACCTAGACCCTTGTTCAGATACAACCATTCTCCACAGTTGTGGGGAGAGTGAGGACTGTCTCTGACATGAACTCTAGTGCCTCCAGTATGATCACTTCTCTTGATGGGGAGGCCCCAGCAGCCACAGAGGAAGGGGATGCAGGCTATGTGGATGAGATCTGATAGGCTGTGGTCCATATGGTGGGAGAAGAGGTCTCTTTCTGAAAGAAGTCTAGGGGAGGGGAATAGAGCAAAGGAGAGAGGGAGGGTAGGATTGAGAAGATGTAAGGGGGGGAAACAATTGGGATGTAATCTTAATAAATTATAATAAATTAAAATAGAAAACAAAGAAAAGAACTCAAGCTGAAATGAAGATAGACTTGGAAAAGCCAATAAAAGTCAAAGGAAAGCCATTCAAGTACAATGAATTAAATAGAAAATAGATATGAGGATGCAAATATAAAAAATAGAGGATCTAGACCAAATAAGCAAAGAATATATATATATATATATCGCCAGACACCATGGCAAAAACTAAACCTTTTCATTATAAGCATAGCTGAAAGAGAAGAATGTCAAACCAGTGGCATATATTGACACTTCAACAGGAACATAGGCAAAAGCTTCCCTAACTCAACAAAAGACAGAGTCATAAAGATACAAGAAGCACACAGAACGCCATATAGACAAGATCACAAAAGGAAATCATCATGGCGTATCATAATTAAAACACTAAGTATACATAACCAAGGATGTATATCAAAAACTGTGAAAGAAAAAATTTCATGTCTGATAATAATTAAAAAAAAAAAAACAGCAAAATAAAGGCTAATTTCGCAATGAAAACCCTAAGAGCAAGAATAACCCGGAGCAGTGCATTTCAAGTTCTAAAAGCTGCGATGCCTGGACTAGACTAAAATACCCAGCAAAACTATTTGCCACAATGAAAGAGAAAGAAAAGCTTCCACAACATAAACAGTCTAAAAATACCCAACAAACTAAACCTAAAGAAAAACCAGAAAACAATATTGTGTGCTGAAGAAAGGAATGAGCATAGCACAGAGACTTGAAAGAAATACAAACCATGATTATTAAAACACACAGTACCACTGAGAACTCACTATCACTAATTCAGCAACACAATGACCATAATTAATATATACTTTAATAATAACTTAAAATATCAATGGTCTCAATTCCCTATCAAATGTCACAGGCTGACTACATGGATCAATAAACTGAATCCATGTATCAATTGCCTATAAGGAACACATCTTAGCTTTAAAGAGAAGTACTGCCTGGTATAAAAGGATTGACAAAAATACTCCGATTACCTGGGACCAGAAAGCATGTAAGTGTTGTCATCCTAACATCCAGCAAAACTGACTTCAAACCAAAACTAATCAGATAACATAAAGAGAGACATTTCATTCTAACCAAGGGAAAACTTTTACCATGTAGACATTGCTATTTTAAACATATATGCTCTAAACTCTGAGATGCTTGATTTCATAAAAATATACTACTGGATTTAAAGATACAGATTAATATCAATCAATTAATTGTGACTTCAATACCCTCTTTCTCTAATAGATCTGGACAAAAAAATAAGCATAGAACATTAAAACTTAATTGGTCATACATCAAGTGGACTTAACAGATTGATAGGTATTCTCTCTGCCAAGAAAAATGAGCCAATTCAAACCAAGGTAAAGTTTATAAAGGGAGGTTTATTGGAGGCAGCTCTCTCTGGCAGGTTCACTGGTCCCAAAGAATGGTGCCAGGGAAGTTGTCGTGCAGACAAAGAGACAGAGAAGCAGGGAAGGAAAGAAAAAGAAGAGTATGCATGCAGAGAGGAGAAGAGAGGGGAGAGGGAGTGGGAGAGAAAGAGAGAGAGAGAGAGAGAGAGAGAGAGAGAGAGAGAGAGAGAGAGAGAGAGAGAGAGAGAGAGAGAGAGAGAGAGAGAGAGAGAGAGAGAATGTCTGGAGTCTCTGGGCGAGAAGAAGTCTAGCCCCTGACTTCAGGGTAGAGGCCTGGGTATGCTAGCCATGCCCTGTAACAGATAAGGACTGAGGGATTCTGGGAGAACCTGGAAGGCAGGTCTCCTTTGGTTAAATAGGTACCTCAGCCATTGTCTCAGATCTGAATCCCAACACAAATATTCTACCCAAACGTCAAAGAACATACATTCTATTCAACGGCACACGGAAGATTTCCAAAAGTAGACCAAATCCTAGAACAACGCACAAAAAGCAAAATTTTGAATTTCAAAAGTTTGAAATTATTCCTATCTTATCTGCCCACATTTCAATAAAACTTGAAAATGACAGTAAACAAATATCTACTAAATACATGAACTCACAGATATTAAACAATTCATTATTGAGTGATAAATGGGTTAAAAATGAAATAAAAATCTTTGCTGGAACTAAATAAAAAATGAAAACACAACAAAGGAGACCCTTTGGGACACATTTAAAGCAGCCCAATGAGAGAAATTTATGGTTTTAAGTGACTACATTAAAAAAATCAGAAAGCACACAAATCAATGACTTAATGACGCAACTCAAAAATTTGGAAAAACAAGAACAACCCAAATCCAAATCCAGTCAGTGGCAAGAAATAATAAAATTTAGAGCATAAATCAGTGAAATAGAAAAGAAAAAGAAAAAAAGAAAGAAAACACTGTAAAGGATCAATGAAAGTAAATCTTTGATAAGAGAAAAAGATTCACAGACCCTTGGTCTAATTAACCAAAAGAAAGAAAGAGAAGATCCAAATTAACAATGGGAAACCAACAGGGAGACATTATAATGACACCAGAGACACTCAGAACATTGTAAGAGAATATTTTTTAAAGCCTGTACTGCATTAAGCTGGAAAACCTAAAAGAAATGGATGAATTTCTAAACTCGCCAAACCACCAAAATTAAGCCAAAAAGAAGTCAACAGTATAAACAGACCCACAACAACTGAGGAGGTTGAAATAGTAGTAAGATGCCTTCCATCTTACAAACAACAACAAAACAAACAAAAACAAGGCCAGATAGAGTCACAGAAGAATTCTACAGGTAATCTTTCCTGAATAATTCCAAAGCATAGGAACGAACAGACAGCTTCCAAACTCCTACAAAGCCAGTCTCACTCTAATACACACACAAACCAGGACAATATACAGTAGGAAAAAAAAAACTATAGGTCAATATCCCTCAAAAAATGCTCAATAAAATACTTGCAAACAAAATGCAGACAGATATAAAAAAAAAAATTATTCCCCATGGCCAAGTTGGCTCTATCTAAAATGCAGGGATGGTCCAACATATACAAGTCAATAAGTGTAATAAACCTCATAAATGGACTTAAAGACAAAAATCACCTGATCATCTTAACAGATGTAGAAAAGGCCTTTGACAAAACTCTACACTCCTTCATAATCCAAGTACGTGTGGATGGAATGCTAGGAAGCTTATCTCAATGCAAGGAAAGCCGTATGTGAGACACCCACATCCAACCTCATAATAGATGGAGAGAAACTTGAAGCAGTCTGCCGTTGAGTGTCCCTGAGTGTATCAATGACACTCCAGGGAAGGCCCCACGCCCAGGACCAGTTGGCCAATACAAAATGGGTTCCCTGTTCTATTGTGTGTTTTTTTGTTTTAATATATTTTTTTTTTTTTTGCCTTACTGACTGTTTGTTTGTTTGTTTGTTTGTTTGTTTTGGAGAGAAGAGGCAAAACTCATAAAGTTGAATGGATAGAGAAATGAAGGAAAATGTAAGTGGTTGGAGGAGGGAAGAGGATATGTTAAGATATATTGTATGAAAATATTTTAGTTAAAAACTGTTTGGTGGGGGGCTGGTGAGGTGGCTCAGAGGTTAAGAGCACTGGCTGTTCTTCCAAAGGTCCTGAGTTCAATTCCCAGAAACCACATGGTGGCCCATCTATAATGAGATCTTCTGACGTGTAAGCATATACTCTGGAGGAATACTGTAGCTATAATAAATAAATTAATTAAATTTTTTCTCAAATTACTTGTGGTAATAATTGCACACAATTGTCAGTATACTAACGTTATTACAGACTATATTTGAGGTGCATTATACACTGCATAAGTTGAACTTCAATAAAGTTGTTATAAAAATCAACAAATACTTCTATTCAAGCTTATGAATGTTTATATCAGCCACTCACTTACATATGTTCATCATGAATTGAATTGGATATAAACTTCTGTGACTTTGAAAAGTCAGCAATGGAGAGTATATGTAACTTATAGTAAATCTTTACCATGAAAGATGGCACTTCCTTTGAATAGTGGAATGGATCCTTCTGTTTGTACAGAAATATATCCAACTCTGCCAAGAAAGAACGGCAAGTAATTGAAAAAATGTACAGGATTATCATATTCATGAGCAGGTGACATGTTCGTAGTCACGCATGTGTAAACCCATTGAGAAGGGCTCATGAATGTGTATCAGCCTATTAGAAGAGCTTTCATCACAAATATAGAGGCCATTTGGTGAATGAGACATAAAACCAGAAAAGAGGAACAGGGAACCTTTATATTTCACATTGTAAACATCTAGATTATGTATAAAATAAAAACAAAGAAGAAACTAAATAAGACGATGTAATGCATACTGTTAACTATGGTCATGTACCTACTGAGCCAAACACGCCACAGTGATAGTGCTGGGCATATTTTATTTTAGGCAATATTTTTCATGAGAGACAGAAGATGATTGGTCTTGGCAGAAGTTGTCTGGGGCAAGCTCGGACATTTTTAGTTGCTATTTCAATTTCTTCTGCTTGGAACACTTGCCTGAAAACATCCACATCTGGCTATGTTTCCCCTAGATTTTTGCTCAATATTGCTTCCCAAGCATTTCTTATCTGCCTACATTATGTCATTTAACTATCTTCATCAATACCCCTCATGCAACATTTGTGCTTAATCTTTGGGCTGAACACTTTCCCCATTGGACACCCTACAGCATGCTTTTACTGGCTTATCTGCTACCATTCTTTTCCTCACTAAGAGAACTCTACAAAGCTGGCTTCATCTGTCAAATGCTTCATAGCTGTAACCCTGAGCCAATGATGACATCTGGAACATAGTATGCCCTTTGTGTGTGTGTGTGTGTGTGTGTGTGTGTGTGTGTGTGTGTGTGTGTGTGTGTGTGTGCCAGGAAAGAGCTCATGGAAGAACTGTATAGTAATGACACTTAAAGGGTTTTTTTTAAACAAATGAGATGAAAAAGATTTATCTCTGAATTTGTACTATTCATTCATTTCTAGTGGATGGTTAATTGGTTAAAAACCTACAAAAGCGCAAAATATCCAAAGTTTCTTTGGTTATCTAGAACTCTGCCACTTAACATACAGAGCTTTTAAAAAAAAAAAAAAAAAAAAAAGAACATGACTATAGAAATATCATTCTCCATATCCCAATTCTCATCCATCCAAACTAATAGTTACCACAAACAAATCAGGAATTTAATTGAAAGTAGGAGAGTTCAAGGATTTTGCAGCCTAATTTTGGCTCATTAGAGCATTGTCTCCCATCTGAGCTTGGGCCTGAGGTTAACATAGCTTTACCTCTATACTAAACTGGATTTCCGCAACCATTAATGTGTCCTTCTTAAAAAGAGGCACCATGTGTAAATACACATTTCTGTTCCCCTCATTATTTCTGCTTCAGTCTGAACATAAAAATGCTGTGTTCAACCTATTAGTCCAACAACCCATTAAACGACACACCAGTGGGAGGCTTTCTGGATCTTTCCACATGAGCAAATGAAGATTTAAGATAGAAGGTACTAAAATATTTTTGAAAGCATATATTTTGTCTTGTTTTACTTGGTTTTGTGGCTCAAAATTTATATTAAGCATTAGCCACTTGGGCTCAGTTTAGGAAACCCCAATTTGATTGATAAAACGTAAAGAATCATGACCTGGAGCCAGTTGAACACTTGCCTTCTGATCTCCAACAGGTGTGAACAAGGTGCTGACTTTGGCAGTGTTAGTGTCACCAAGTGTCTTCACAGCGTATTTGATCTGCTGTTTGTCAGACTTAACATCTACAGTTGTCAGTATGTTGTTTTCTATCTTCTGGCAGACTCTTCGTCAAGGGAAAGAGAGATGACACAGTGGTCAAACTTGTTTCCCCTGATGGGCAAATTTTGCAAGGCTGTGAGTGGCCTTCAGAACTTCAGTGACTGGGACCCATAGAGGACAAGACGGTCCTCACTTGTGGGTCACCTTTCAGAACGTCCTTCTTCACATTGAGGTCCCTCGCTTTGTCTTTGGGAAGACGTTGTGGGAGGCAGGGACTTCTTTCTTCAACTTTGGGACCATCTTGGGGCAAAACTACCCATAAGAAAACTTTCGTCCTTGGCTCACTTGAGGACTAACTGAATGCACCTCGTAGAACCAGTCTTAGAATGTCAAACCAAGAAGGAAGAAAAGGTTAAAGAGGATTGACGACAAAAATGTCTGAAGAAAGAGCGCCTACAGGTGAGCTGTGACGTCTCCATTGATTAAAGGCTGGAGAAACTTCCCCCAAAGGGCAGCAGGGATTTCCTAAGAACAGAACATAGGAACACAGAGTTCTGAAACATGTGCCCTTGTGATCTTTCACATATATATTTTTAAACACCTTTTAAGGCACACTGACTCAGGCGTTCTAAAGTGAATGGAGCTCTATCTTGTCGTGATTTAAAAGTCTCCAAAGAGGCTGTTTTATTAGGAAACCACTCTCAATTTAGAACCCCAACACTTCAAATCTCATTCTAAGTGTGTCTTCTCTGCTGTCTCTTCAGCAGTAAAGAGACTTGGGTAAGACAAAACAAAAACAAAAACAAAAAAACAAAAAACTGCCCTTTTTGGGAAAATGGAAGCTTCCCACAGCTCAAACAGCCCCGCCAAGGCATCTGAGCTGGCTGCACACTGCGTCCTTCAAGCCATAGTGCAAAACGTGATGTTCCATAAACACTTCTAAGAACAGCTCAAAGTACAGAAGCCGCTCTGCCAATCAGATTTTGGGTGAGCTGATCACTCCTCACCCATCATAACAGAATCCATGTTGCCTCCAGGACCAGCTAATAAAATGACAGTTATGTTTCTAAACTGCTGGGTAATGAGCAAGAGCTCCATGATTTACCATGCAATGATTTTTAAGCAACAGGTTCTGGAAACAAGATTGCCTGGGGTCTACTTGGGTAGACATGCCATTCGGAGCCATCTGATTGCTCAGATGTCTTGAACTATGTCCTGGTGGGGTAACTCAAATTAGTACTATCAGGAAAGGAGCTGTTTTGATGAACAATTTCTTAAAGTCAAGTTTGGAGAGAATGATGGTTGTTATGAGCTGGTTTGTCATTTGGGTTTTATGAAGATTTCAAAACAACTAAGAAGAAATTACTGTTTTTCTTTCATCTTTGTCTTATCCCATTACCTTTGTTACTAGATTCCACTGTGTCAGCTGAATGGAGCTGTATACTGTCTGTGACCCATAATTCCACAAACACATCTTACATTACAGAAAAGTAATTACTTAAATAAAGCAATGATGCAATATCAATAAAGATGAAATGGTGAGATGGACACCACCTATGGCCATATAAAGGTTATTTATTACTTCTATTACTGCATGGTTTGTGCTGTATGTCTTGTCCAAGGCCTCGGGGATAATTAAAATTCAATGACTACACAAGTGTCTCATGAAATGTGTTAATGAGATTGTTTTCTGATATGCAAAAATGTCCTGACATGGTTTTTTTAAATGCATGCTGCACACCCCAGCCAATTACACAAAACACAGCTATGTTTCTTTGTCTATCACTAGCAGCTGAGTAGACAGCATTACACTGAACCGCATAATTGCTGCTTAATTTTCATGTCTGATACTACAGTGATGTCGTGAGGCATTACAGTGGCAGGAGTGGATGTTTGTTTTCTATGTGTTTTTTTTTTTTTTTTTTCCCTTTATCCTCTTTGTGCATGAAGTGCACTCCTTTGGTTTCTTAAGCAAAATTAGCATGTGTAGGCACATGCACAGCCCTCTGCTTGTTTTCTCATCTGGGGAGAATTGTATGGGGTTGGGGTGGGGTGAGGGGGTGTGAGTTACTACTGGTGTACTTTCAAATCATGGACAAATTAGTTCATATTTTTATTAATGTGAAACTGAAAACATTAAAATATTATGAAGAATATCACTTGAGTCTGCCTAAGCTTGTGTTTGTCAGCCAGAGATACAATAGCAGTACATAGTTTTACATAGCTTAAACCACGGAATGAATTGTCCCAGACATCCAGGATCAAGGCCTCCATGATGTGGGCTCCTTCTGAAGGCTCTGGGGAACATGTGTTCCACGTCTCTCACCTATGTTTTTCTGTGTAGACCAATTTTCCCCCTGCCAAGGTTATATTGGATTTGAAGCCTATCTTGTTTTAGAATGGCCTCAAGTGAAATAATTATAACTGCACTGAATCCATTTCTAGGTAACTGTCCATCCATTATGAGATCCTTAGCACTTGAATTTGAACCTATACATTTTAGAAGGATGTAATTCAACCCATTACAAGCTTCCGTAAATAATGGTCTATGGTCCTTCATAAATGTATAAAATCATAGACTCAAAATAACAATGGAATTATTTCTTAAAATTAGCATGTCATTTGCATTTTATTTTAGCTCCAAGGAACTCACTCCATAGCATACTTAGAACTCACTTTGCCAAGCATGGGAAAAAGAAGCTATAACCAAGAGATGGATACCCACTGTCTGCTGAACTTCGTTCTAGTCATTCTTTTTTGGTTTTTGTTTTGTTTTGTTTTGTTTTGTTGAGGCAGGGTTTCTCTGTGTAGCCTTGGCTCTCCTGAACTCCCTTTGAGACAGGCTAGCCTCGAACTCACAGAGAACCACCTGTTCCTGCTTCCCTGAGTGTTGGGATTACAGCTATGTGTCACCAGCCTGGCCTCTAGTCATTCTTAGTACAATATATATTGTATATACTATATGTATGTATGTATGTATGTATGTATGTATGTATGTATACACACACATTCTCGGTGACCCCAGTCACAAATTCTTTCATTGATTATATTAATTCTGAAGTCAAAAAGCAAACCGCGAGAAAATGCATGGGCTAACTTACAGAGTGAGAGCCTTTATTGGGGTCAGACCAGTTCAATCATAAGCTGCATATTTTACCATCTCAGAACCTTTTAATGTTTGGTAAGTTTTGGAATAAATTGCCTTGGGGATTTCAGCTCAGTGCTTATAAACTCTTGTTTTGAATTGAAAACTATTATGACAGGATGGTAGGTTGGTAGTAAGTTGGTGACTGTCATGTTGGAAGGTGAGGTTGGCCACAACTTTAAGTTACTATGTGTTTCAAGGACTAGAGATACGGTGAAAGGAAATGCATGTGTTTGAAGTAGAAATTAAAGGTTTGGCCTGTCTGGAAAGCCTGATAGTACCAGGTTGCTAAACCTCTGCAACTCTGGAGAGATCCAACTTGACGTCACAAGGGCCGATAGTAGAAACTGGTTTTGGGGAGTACAGGAACAGATAGAGACTAGAAACATAGGCAAACAGGTAGAAGGTGAAAAGTCAGGCACAAGCCTTTTAGGATTGTTCTCACAAATATTCTATAAACTCCCCTGGCCACTTGACCTTCTCACTCCTCAGTGTGTTAGGCATCTGCTTCTGGGAGAGTCCTGTACTTTGGCATTGACCAGTTCCTGTCCAGACTCCTGCTTCCTGTTGGAATTTCTCTTAACATGTCTATTTTGTACTTCAAGGAAGGAATGGTGATCAGAATAGCCAGACTCCGTGGAACAGTGGGAATAATCATCGGGTAGGAGTGGGAAGAGGAGAGAAGAAAGATAAGAGAGATAATAACCCTTGCTGTGAGATGCTCCCTGGAATACGGAGTCTTCACCTGCACTCATCCCGGAAGTCACCTCATCTGGTTCCTCTTCCAAAATCATCCATACTAGTGACTCCTCACCCCTCTTGTGAAGCCCAACTTTGCTCTCAAACTCTACATTTGGATGTCCAAACACCTTTCTGTGCTGACTACTTATGTTTTCAGCAGAACAGTGCCCCAAAACCAATAGAGTCAAATAAATGCTACCATTTCCACACTAAGAATCAAACTTGTGCATTATGGCTTATAAGACCTCGTATACTCTTTGTTCCCGATCTGACTTCTGCTTCCCAGCTCATTATGTCCCAGCCATGCTACTTGGCCATATGTTTGTACACTTGTTGGTTGAGCAAGGCAGGACAGAAGGCAATTTTCTCTCCGTGAACTTGCATCTACATTACTTGAGCAATCACCTAGCAGCTTGTCTCTTGGCTGCCTTCTACTCATCACTCCAGATCAAAAGGTCACACTGACATCTCAGTAGGCTTCCTTCAGTACACCGACTTAAGAGGCAACGTGGCCTCCATCTGCCTCCATGGACAGCTGTCACGCAACACTACTGGTTTCATATATGGTATGTACTCTTCTGAAGGTATTTGGCCTATTTGTTTATGTCTGTGTTGCCTATGCCTAACTCCAATTTCCCCTTTTAAAAAGACATGTCAAAAATAAGGAACTGTGGGTTAGGGAGAGGATTATTATTATTATTATTATTATTATTATTATTATTATTATTATTATTATTATTTGCTTTTATTGTGCTCAGTGTAACATATCTAGTACTGGGATAGATTCAGTCAACAGACTAGAAACCCAGTAAACAGTAATGGAATACATTAGTTAGCCTAGGGGCAGAATTCTCTATTTCTTCTCATATCCACACTTGCTCTTTTGTGTTCTTCATCTTCACTTGTCAAGATAACAGGAACAACCTCCCTATTGGGTCCTTGGTCTAGTCTCAACACAGCAGGGAGAGCAGACCCATTAGAAAGGAAGTAAGTCTGCTTCCTTCTGCTCAATGCTCTCCCCTAAGAATGAAAGTCAGAGTCTAGGTCACATCCATCCTTCCTTGCTACCTCCCTGGCCACAGCACTATCAGTCTCCTGTCCTCACCATACCCCATCTACACTGATGCTTCCAGAGTTTCTGGGCATGCCCAGTGTGTTCAGGCCTGAGAAGGTCTGAGAAGTCCTTTCCCCACTGATGTTATCTGGAACATCACTTCAGCAGAAGATCCCCATGAATCACATAATATAAACACTCAGTATAAGCCCGGCGTGTTGAGCAAACAGTGTCAGATGACGGGCAAACATCTGCGTGGTTCAGAACTCCCATTGTTGCTTGCTGGGCACCAATGTTTATGACGCTTCGTATTTCCAGCCATGACTTCAGTCTATTCAGGATATTGACAGGGCCCTGTGGAAAATCCCTTCGCATCATTAACGCGCTTTGTACTGATATCATTAGTCATTTAAAGAAAGCACATTAGTCTAGCTCACTGTTTGGTTGCCTGAAAATAAGAGACCATAGACCTTATTCATTTGGCTGTATATGAGGGTCATGTGGAAGATAGTGTGTCACAGGAAAATAAGAGGGGGCGGTGCATGGACTTTATATTATTTAATCATAAGGAAGTAAGCATATGGATTTGAGGGAACAGAAATATTCAGCCCACATCACATTGGCCTCGGGAAAGGATTACAAATCTAATTCTTTTTGGCAAGTGTAAGCATGGAGTAAGAGGGTGAGATGAAGACACAAAGGAAGAAAGAAGACGCCAATGGAGAAGAGCAAACTTGGAGGGCTCACACACAATACCTACTGTTTTTATAAGGTGACAGCTAAAGACTCTGGCCCCAGCGACAGGCAGGTTTGGGAGGCCACATCAGCCTCCACTGATTGAGAAAGCAGTAAAGAAGCTCAGCAGAGACAAGAAGTTTTTTCGGCAGATAAGGCTTGACCTCAGCAAGTGGAGATCTGTGGGGATAAATACAAACCCGGAAGCTAGGCATGGCTGCTCAGGCCTGTAATCTTAACTCTCTGAAGGAAGAGGCAGAAGGATTGCAAAATTGAAGCCAGCCTGGGGTAGGACCTCACCTCAAAAAGCAAAAGCAAAACCAAAAAGCACAACAATACAAATAAGTCTAGAAAGAGACTTTACACCCTTAGCAAGTGTTAGGTCAATGTCTATCACAGAGCTAGTTCCTCACATAAAGTGAAAAACTATAAAGCATCCAGAAAGAAGCTGGAGAAACTTCTGTGAACTTGGATTTGGTGATGAGCTTTTAGCTACAACAGTCAGAGCATGACCAGTGAGAGAATGAAGTTGATAGCAAAACTTTATAAACGTTTTCTTTAAGTCGTCTTTGTGAAAGGCACTGTTAAGAGAATGCATCTGCAAGGAATTGATGAAAAGAAAATATTTGCATACTATGTATCTGTATAAGGAGTTATATCTAAAAGATACAGAGAACACTTCAATCCTTAAGGAACTAAACAGTTCAATTTAAAAGGAAAGAAAAGATATAAGCAAATTCCTCAGGGAAAAACCCACACACAGAAAGCATATGTAAAAGACAGTGTGTATTCTAGTAAGGAGAGCAGAGGCTAGCCCTGTCATGGACTCTGTTGGCTGCCTTTTGATCACTTCCTCCTTGTGGGGCTGCCTTTCCAGGTCACAGGGAAGGGTATGTGTGTGTGGGGGGGAGGACACTCTCAGTCCTAATACAACTTGATGAGGTAGAGTGGGTGGGTAGGGGGCTCCCATTTTCTGAGGAATAGGGGAGAGAGATGGGAGAAAAAGGAGGGAGGGTGGAACTGGGAGGGGAGAAGGGAAGGGCCTACAACCTGGATGTAAAGTGAATAAATAAATCAACTAATAAAAACAAAATGGTGTCTTGGCTCAGCAAGAAAATGCAAACTCAAACAAGATAAGAAGGCATGGCAATGAAAGGGGCTAAAAGAAAAGCAGTATCAATAGTAATTGGTGACAATCCAGAGCAAATAACTTGTGCTCATTAATGGCAGAAATGCAGGACAGGAGTCCTGTTGGAATGCAGCTGGGCAGAGTCTTGTGACATTAAATGTGATTTGACCATATAATGGCAAATACCTCCTAAATTCATCTAACATCTTTTAAAAATTCACCCAAATGAAACTGCACATGGATGTTTACAACAGTTTTATTCATAATGTCTCAAAACTTAACCAAGATATCTTTCAATTGATGACCGGATGAAGTACAGGCACAATGAAATATTATTTAGCCACAAATGAGACCAAGTGAGTGAGGGAGCAAGCAAGTGAGAAGTCCAAGTCCTGAACACACATGCAGGCTTTCAAACATACTGTTAAACTTAAAAAGTAAAGGAATCGATACTGAGTGGTTCTTATTTTATGACATTATTAAAGGGGAAATTTACAGAAACAATAAACTGATGAGTGCCTGCAAAGAGGAAATAGCTAAAGATACTTCTGCGGTAGTCAAGAGATTTTATATGACAATATATGTGTAATATATTCATATATATGATAACGGTACGTTCATGTGCTCCTCCTCTATCTAAAGCTATAGATGGTCACACACAAGAATAAGTTGTAACATACAAGAATGCATAGAAATCATGTAGGACATCAAAGGGGACATTCCAAGGTAGCATTCAGTATGTAACAAAACATGTGTTATTAGTATATGCAACACTGCCCCTGAGGGGGAGGGTGAATAGAGAATCAATACTGAATAACTCTGAAAGTGACTTAATGTGTAAGACTGTAAGAAAAAGGAGTGTATGCAACATGGTAGTCTAGTGGACAAAGTCCTCCCTGGTGAAGGTACACTTTAACAATTCTGACATGATTTAAAATTGTTCCCAAAATGGCAGTTAGTAGGAGCCAGCTTCCTCATGTTATACTGGAAGTTACAGACAGCAAAGAGAGAGTGTACAATGGCACGCGTGATAACGTGTTATAGTGGGTATGTCAGAATGGACTCATGTTTAAACCAGTAAAGGGACACAACCACACATATGTGGGTTTGTGAGTAGCCTATGTATATATGTTGTATCTAACACATAGAAACAACTGAACACACACACACACACACACACACACACACACACACACTGCAATCTATTGTGCAACAGACCTCTATAACCTCCCTCCTGGATTTTCTTCAGTGGGATGTCTTTTTTTCTAAATGTCCTCTACATGGGTAAAGAAATACACAATGGTGTTTGTCACAGTCATATGTTCAGTAACATAATTGTGAAAACCCTTTAAAAGCCCTTTAGTGGGGAAAGGGTTGCCTCGCTTACAAACTGAACTAGCATATAAAAACTTACTTTTTTTGAGAGGAATCCAAGATGGCGGCGAGCAGTGTAGACCGCGTTTGGAGGCTCCAGTGAACAATTCAGGGAATTGCACAGATTTCTGAGCCAGGAACACCGAGGTCCGAACATCACGGCAGCGGGAGTGCTCCACGGTTCAGAGGAACCAGGGTGCAGAGGACCTGCGTGCCCCTGCACACGGGAGGAGCGTGGTTTTTCTCTGATCGGAGTGGCAGCGGCAGAGGCAGCAGCACTAGCAGGCACCAGCACAGCGGCTTGAGGTTTACAGCTCATAGCCTTCCGGTGGAGGCGATTGGTGTGGTGGCTGGTGGGAATTGCTGCGGGAGAGGGGACTCGGGGCAGGATTTGGGTCGCGTGGAGCCTTTGGACCCAGACTGGACTCGGCAGACAGTTCAGCCCCAGAGTCCCGGGTACTAGCCCGGCCCAGCAAGCAATTCTGCCTGAGGCACTAACTCAGCTCCAGCCACAGCTCCCCTGCTGTGGCGCAGGGTTAGTTGAGCACGCTGCTCCACACTAGGCAGCACCTCAGCTCAGCGGCAGCTCCCCTGCGGTGACACAGTCTGGGCGGAGCACTTGGTTTCACCACAGGCGCTAACTCAGAGCAGCTGCAGTTCTCCTGCTGTGGCGCAGGCCTGGCCTAGCACTCAGTTCCACGCTAGGCGCCACCTCAGCTCAGTGGCAGCTCCCCAGCAGTGACACAGTCTGGGCAGAGCACTTGGTTCCACCATTGGCGCTAACTCAGAGCAGCCGCAGTTCTCCTGCTGTGGCGCAGGCTTGATGACGTGCTCAGTTCCATCCTAGGCACCGCCTCAGCTCAGCAGCAGCTCCCCTGCGGTGACACAGTCTGGGTGGAGCACTTGTTCCACCACTGGCGCTAACTCAGAGCAGCCGCAGTTCTCCTGCTGTGGCGCAGGCTGGACAGAGCTCTCGGTTCCACCAGCTCTAAGACTCTGGTTGGACACAGTGTGCAGTTTGAATCCAGAATTCCTGGCTGAGATTGGTGGTCAGTTTGGGCCCTGAGTCAATAACTGACCACAGCACGCACTTTGGGCCAAAAGGCCCTAGCGGAGCTAGGTGCGTAGTCCCAGCCCAAAAATTCTGGCTGGACCCTGTGTGTATTTTGGGCCCAGAATCCCTAGCTGAGCTTGGCAGACGGTTCAGGCCCTGAGAATCTAGCTGAGTTCAGCCCGTGGTTCGGTCCCAGTGCTCCTGGCTGGACTTGGCAGGGAACACAGAAGGCTGTGGATACCTTGGCCTGACCCAACACTCATTCAGAGACCCAGAACAATTGCAGGATCCACGGAAGAGGGGGGCTGAGGATCACTGGCTGTGAGAGACCAGAACAACAGGGCTAACCTCCTAACATCCACACCAGGGAAGCTTTGAGCTCGCAGCATAGGAAAATCGTGAGAAAACAAGTGAATCTATCGTCAGACACCCTCCATTCAACTCTGGAAGCTACCCAACAAAACAAAGACGGCAGATGTCTAAAGGACAACGAAAAAGCATACGCAAAAAACCCCAAAACAACATGGCATCTCTAGTTTCCAGCTATCCTAAAGAAAACAACCCAGAGAACTCAAATACAACGGAAATACAAGAAAATGACCTCAAATCCTTAGTAATGAGGATGATAATGGAGGAAACAAATAAAATTCGTAATCAAATGCAGGAAGACGCAGACAAACAGGTGAGATATATAAAGAAGCACATAGAGTGGAACTGGAAGAAATTGCAGGAAAATGCAACACCAGATGAAAGAAATAGATAAAACGGTTCAAGCTCTGAAGACCTATAAATAAACAATGGAAGAAACTCAGGAATATACAAAAAATCAGATGAAAGAAATCAAAAAATCAGTTCAAGATCTGAAAATGAAAATGGATTCAATGATAAACACACAGACAGAAGAAAAACGAGAACGTGAGACCTCAGAGAAGAAGGCAAGCAACACAGAGGTGAGCTTTTCTAACAGAATCCAAGAGATGGAAGAACGAATCTCAGGGCTAGAAGATAAAATCACAGATATTGAATCAACCATTAAAGAAAATGCCAAATCTGGAAAACTCCTGACACAAAACATCCAAGAAATTAAGGATACCATGAAAAGAAGAAATCTGAGGATAATATGCATTGAAGAAAGAGAAGACATCAGACTCCAGGGCCCAGAAACTATTCTCAACAAAATCATAGAAGAAAATTTCCCCAATCTAAAGAAAGAAATGCCTATAAACATACAAGAGGCCTACAGAACACCAAATAGAATTGACCAGAAAAGAAAAACTGCCCGCCACATAATAATCAAAACACAAAACTTGCAGAACAAAGAAAAAATATTAAAAGCTGCAAGGGAAAAGGGCCAAATAACATTTAATGGTAAACCTATCAGAATTACACCCAACTTCTCAGCAGAGACCATAAAAGCCAGAAGGGCCTGGACAGAGATCCTGCAAACCCTAAGAGAACACAGATGCCAGGCCAGACTACTTTACCCAGCAAAATTATCAATAACCATTGATGGAGAAAACAAAATATTCTATGACAAAAACAAATTCAAACAGTACCTATCCACAAACCCAGCTTTACAGAAGGTACTAGAAGGAAAACTCCATCCCAAAGGGTCAAGCTACAACCAAAACTACCCAGGAAATAGATAACTATCCCATGGCAAAAACACAACTACACAAACGCTCGACTGGAAACAACATCAAAATTAAGACTCTTAAGAGTCACTGGTCATTAATATCTCTCAACATCAATGGCCTCAATTCTCCAATAAAAAGACACAGACTGACTGAATGGGTACATAAACAAAATCCAACACTCTTCTGCATCAAAGAAACACATCTCACCAATAATGAAAGGCATTACCACAGGGTAAAAGGTTGGAAAAAAATTTTGCAAGCAAATGGTCACAAGAAGCAAGCAGGTGTAGCCATTTTAGTATCGAACAAAATAGACTTTCAACCAAAATTAATCAAAAGGGATGAGGAAGGACACTTCATACTCATCAAAGGTAAAGTCAACCAAGATGACATCACAATTCTGAACATCTATGCTCCCAATACAAGGGCACCCACATTTGTAAAAGATCTCCTAAAAAAGCTTAAACCACACATCGATCCCCACACAATAATAGTGGGAGACTTCAACACCTCACTCTCACTGAAGGATAAGTCATTGAAACAGAAACTAAGCCGAGAAATAACATCATTAACCAATGCCATGGGTCAAATGGATCTAACAGATATCTATAGAACCATTCACCCAAACAAGAAAGAATACACCTTCTTCTCTGCACCCCATGGAACCTTCTCCAAAATTGATCACATCGTAGGTCACAAAGCAAGTCTCAGTAGATACAAGAGGATTGAAATAATACCTTGTATCCTATCAGATCACCATGCTCTTAGGCTGCAATTCAACAACAACAGAAATACAAAAAGCCTACACGTACGTGGAACTAAACAACTCTCTGCTAAGTGACACCTGGGTCAGGGAAGAAATAAAGAAAGAAATCAAGGAGTTTCTGAAATTCAATGAAAATGAAGAAACAACATACCCAAATTTGTGGAATACATTGAAAGCAGTGCTAAGAGGAAAATTGCATAGCACTAAGTGCCTTTAAAAGAAATTGGAAACATTGCACATAAGCATCTTAACAACACAACTGGAAGCCCTAGAAAAAAAAAGAAGCAGAAACACCCAAGAGGAGTAGACGCCTGGAAATAATCAAACTCAGGGCTGAAATTAACAAGTTAGAAACTAAGAAAACAGTCCAAAGTATCAACAAAACCAAAAGCTGGTTCTTTGAGAAAATCAACAAGATAGACAGACCATTAGCCAAACTAACTAAAAGGCAGAGAGACAGTATTGAAATCAACAAAATCAGAAATGAAAAGGGGAGACATAACAACAGACACTGAAGAAATTCAAAGAATCATAAGATCCTACTTTGAAGGCATATATGCCACAAAATTTGAAAATCTAGGGTAATGGACAATTTTCTTGAACAATTTCACTTGCCAAAGTTGAATGAAGAACAGATAAACAAGCTAAATAGTCCCATTTCCCCTACAGAAATAGAAGCAATCATCGATGGTCTCCCAACCAAAAAAAAGCCCAGGGCCAGATGGTTTCAGTGCAGAATTCTACCAGACCTTTAAAGGCGAACTAATACCGATACTCTTCAAGCTACTCCAAAAGATAGAAATGGATGGAAAAATTACCAAATTCATTCTATGAGGCCAGAGTCTCATTGATACCTAAACCTCACAAAGACTCAACAAAGAAGAGAATTTCAGACCAATTTCTCTTATGAACATAGATGCAAAAATACTAAATAAAATACTTGCAAAACGAATACAGGAACACATCAAAGATATCATCATCATGACCAAGTAGGCTTCATTCCAGGCATGCAGGGATGGTTTAATATACGGAAATCCATCAATGTAATCCACCATATAAACAAACTAAAAATAAAAAACCACATGATCATCTCCTTGGATGCAGAGAAAGCATTTGATAAAATTCAACACCCATTCATGTTTAAAGTTTCAGAGAGATCGGGATACAAGGCACTTTCCTCAACATAATAAAGGCTATATACAGCAAGCCAATAGCCAAAATCAAGTAAATGGTGAGATACTCAAGGAAATTCCTCTAAATCGGGAACAAGGCAAGGCTGCCCACTCTCTCCATATCTCTTCAATATAGTACTCGAAGTTCTAGCCAGAGCAATAAACAAAAAGGAGATCAAGGGTATCCAAATGGGAAAGGAGGAAGTCAAATTATCCCTCTTTGCAGATGATATGATAGTGTACATAAGTGACCCTCAAAATTCCACCAGAGAACTCCTACAGCTGATAAACACCTTCAGCAAATTGGCTGGATACAAAATTTACTCAAAAAAGTCTGTAGCCTTCCTATACACAAATGACAAGCTTGCAGAGGAAGAAATTAGGAAAACCACACCCTTCACATTAGCCACAAGCAATATAAAATATCTAGGAGTTACCCTAACTAAGCAAGTGAAGGACTTGTATGAAAAAAATTTCAAAACTCTGAAGAAAGAGATTGAAGATGACCTGAGAAGATGGCATGATCTTCCTTGCTCATGGATCGGGAGAATTAACATAGTAAAAATGGCCATCCTACCAAAAGCAATCTACAGATTCAATGCAATCCCTATCAAAATTCCTACACAATTTTTTTAAAGACATTGAAAGTTCAATTCTGAACTTCATATGGAAAAACAAAAACCCAGAATAGCTAAACAATCTTGTACAATAAAAGGTGCTCCGGAGGAATCTCCATACCTGATCTCAAACTGTACTATAAAGCAATAGTAATTAAAACAGCATGGTACTGGCACAGCAACAGGCTGGTTGATCAGTGGAATCGAATCGAAGACCCAGATATGAATCCACACACTATGGTCACTTGATTTTGACAAAGAAGCCAAATCCATTCAATGGAAAAAGGATAGCATCTTCAACAAATGGTGCTGGTCTAACTGGAGGTCTATGTGTAAAAAATGAAACTGGACCCATATTTGGTCACCTTGCACAAAAACTCAAATCAAGTGGATTAAAGACCTCAAAAGTAAAACCAGAGACACTAAGCCACTTAGAAGAAAAAGTGGAAAGAGCCTGGAACATATTGGCACAGGAGACAACTTCCTGAACAGAACACCAACGGCCCAGGCCGTAATGTCAACCATTAATAAATGGGACCTCATGAGGCTGAGAAGCTTCTGTAAGGCAGGAGACACTGTCAAGAGAACAAAGCGACAGCCTACAGACTGGGAAAAGATCTTCACCAACCCTACATCTGACAAAGGCTAATATCCAAAATATAGAAAGAACTCAAGAAATTAAACACCACCAAACCGAATAACCCAATTGAGAAATGGGGCTTGAACTAAACAGAGAATTCTCAACAGAGGAGTATCAAATGGATGAGAAACACTTAAAGAAATGCTCAACCTCCTTAGTCATCAGGGAAATGTAAATCAAAACAACTCTGAGATTCCATCTTACACCCATCAGAATGGCTAAGATCAAAAACTCAAGTGACACCACATGCTGGCGAGGATGTGGGGAGAGAGGAACACTCCTTCATTGCTGGTGGGAATGCAAACTAGTACAGCCACTTTGGAAATCTATCTGGTGCTATCTCAGAAAAATGGGAATAGGGCTTTCTCAAGACCCAGCTATCCCACTCCTTGGAATATACCCAGAAGATGCTCCAGCACACAACAAGAAAATTTGCTCAACCATGTTCATAGCAGCCTTATTCATAATAGCCAGACATGGAAACAGCCTAAGTGTCCCTCAGTAGAAGAGTGGATAAAGAAACTGTGGTACATATACACTATGGAATACTACTCAGCTATTAAAAACAAGGAATTCCCGAAATTTGTGGATAAATGGATTGAGCTAGAAATGATCATAATGAGTGAGTTAACCCAGAAGCAGAAAGAATCAAATGGTATATACTCACTTATATCTGCATACTAGCCCAAGGGGCACGTCCCACGAAAGCCTTCACTTACCAGGAAACTGGGACAGAGGGGAAGGTATCCTATTGGGACTCTAAATGAGAGACGCATGGGAGAACAGCAAAATAAAAGGATACAGAGGGTCCTAGAAATCTACAAGTAGAACAATATGATAGGCAGATTTGGGCCCAGGAGTCCCGCTCAAACTAAGGCACCAGCCAAGGACAATACAGGAGGTAAACTTTAAACCCCTACCCAGATCTAGGCCAATGGTCAGAATATTTCTCCACAGTTGAGTGGAGAATGTGATACGAATTTCTCACGTACTCTGGTGCCTCACATTTGACCATGTCCCTGGAGGGGAGACCTGGTGGCACTCAGAGGAAGGACAGCAAGTAGCCAAGAAGAGACTTGATACCCTATGAGAATATACAAGGGGACGTAATCCCCCTCAGTAACAGTCATAGGGGAGGGGAATAATGGGAAAATGGGGGTTGGGGGGGAGGAATGGGAGGATACAAGGGATGGGATAAACATTGAGATGTAACAAGAATAAATTAATTAAAAAAAAAAACAAAAAAAAACTTACTTTTTTTTTTTTTTAACCTTTAAAAGGTATTTATTTACTATTGTTGTTTGTGTGTGATGTGTCTGAGCTGGGTGTAAACGAGTATCTCAGTGTGAGTGTGGAGGTTAGAGAGCAACTTGTGTTGGTTCTGTCCTTCTACCTTTAAGTAGGTTTTAGGGATTGAACTCAGATTGGCAGACTTGTCCAGTCAATGCCTTTACCTGTTAAGCCATCTAGCCAGCTCCTAATAATTTTAATCTATGAAATAAAAAAGGATGCATCTCAAAAACAGTACTCAAGTTAGCAAAAGTTGGTAATTCTTATATGAAATTTAAAACCCAAATACGAGCCAAAATACTTTGTGACTATTTACTATATAAACAGCAAAATTACAAAGCCAAAGGAACAGAGTATAGAAGTCTCAAGAAGAAGCCTACCCACAGGTAGCACTCTGTCTCCAAAGCTATTACTTACAAAAATTTGATTTAAAAACACTTTTTAGTTATAGTGTCCACTTAATCTTGAGTTTCTGTTGGCTATGTCTTCTACGTAATCTCTTTAATTTTTTCACTTGAAACATACTTTAAAAATATTTTTTAGGTTTAGCATAAATATTGGAACTACACAAAGTTTAATACTTTTAGCTTGAGGATCAGCATCCAGGAAGTACACCCATGAGAACAAAGAATTCTCAAGGGTAAACCTCAATCTCCTGTCCCACTCCTTTCTGCTCTCAGAATATCACAGTGCATGGATGCTCAGCCCTTTTCTGTGATGCTCTTCATCCTTACAAAAATATCTCTAGTGGTCCCTTCAAGTCACCACATTCTTCTCCTCTGTCACACACAAACATTGTATGCGCACTCACTGAGCAAATCCATCAGTTCCATCTCTAAAGGGCGTTGCCCAGAGAGACTTGAGTGTCTTGTCAACCATTACAACAAAGAAAAAAAAAAGTTAAATTTTAGCCTGCATCCAGGATGTTCAACAGGGAGAAACTGAACTGAGAAGGCTGCACTAATGATTTGATGAGGGTTCCCTTGTTGTGAGGAGAGTAAAAAACAAAGTTGCTGAAACATCAGCAATGGATGCCAAGTCATATCTGAAAAACAATTTTTATCCCTAAAGCAACAAAGGCCCAGAAATCCAGGTAACACACTCAAGACCCACATGAGAATGGGACATTAAAGTAAGAGTGCACCCACTAATTTAACGTTGGCCATAGAGTGTGAAGTTAAAAGACTACATTTCCCAGGCTCCCTTTCAGCTTAGTGTTATCAAGTTTTGATCAAACAAGCGTGAATGAAAGGGCTGACTAAGAAGAAAACTTTTGTTACATTGTGCCTGGCAGGAAAGAACAATTCTTTTAGACCACAAATGAAGGGTGTTGATTAGACGGCAAAATCTTAGAAGACCATGTCCCAGACATTGCATTCAAACCGCTCCATGAGAGAGGAGGCTCATTCTAGGCTGTCAAGCCACTGCGCCCTATGGATCCAAAGCCAAGCCTTTATATCACCTCATACGTTCTCTTTATGAGATGCATGTTTACGTTATGATAAGGAAATACCTGGAGGCAGAATGGCAAATGAAAACAGGTAAGAAAATGACATGGTGACTTGTGCCTTTAGGGATAGGATCCCAGGCACTCGACTCTTTTGTTTTCTTCCATTTCACACTGAAGGTCTTTTCTGTCATTCCTGTAGACTGGTGACAGCAAGCTTTCAATGGCCATATAAGTTTCCCTTTTAATAGTAAGAACATTGGGAAGTTGATTTTAATTTTACTCTTCTACCACTCGGTCTCAGTGTGTGTGTGTGTGTGTGTGTGTGTGTGTGTGTGTGTGTGTGTGTGTGTGTGTGTGTGTGTGTGTGTGTGTGTGTGTGTGTGTGTGTTTTATGACTTTTCTATTTTAATTTTTTTATAATCTGGGTGAGTGTTCTGCCTTCATGTTTCTGTGCACTATGTACATGCAGTGCCCATGGAGGCCAGAAGAGGGCGCTGAATCCCCTTGGAACTGGGGTAACAGATGGTTGTGACTTGCCACATGGGTGCTAGGACTCAAACTCAGGTCCTTCGGAAGAGCATTCAAGGCTCTTAATTTATGAGCCATCTCTCTAGTTCCTCTTACCATGTTTTTCCTGATCTGTGGTACAATGGCAAATTTTATTTCTTCCAAGGTACTGGATATTATGATGTTCTTTTATTTAGCTTGACATTTTGTTTTGCTCTCCCTTTTCACCTTTCCCTGACATACATGTTTCTCTGACACGACGTATATGATGTTCAGAAACATCACCACTGCAACATCTTGCAATTTTTAGTGTGTTTCTGAGTGTGAGGATGGATTTCTTAATCTCTGCCTTGCAAAGCATGTGATCTGTCATCGACTCCCATTTTCCATTTTCACCATTTTCGCATTGGTTAAAAGATAATGATATTCTTCTTCTTCTCCTTTTTTTTAAAATTTGGTAACAGTCCTAAATGGCTTCTGCCAGCTGGCTGACTATTTGAGTCAGTGGAAAATACTATCCTGTTAGAATCTGGCTAGCATCTTCATAAAGCAAACCTGCTAAAAGGTGAGTCCCAGTCAGAAGAGCATGAAGGACCACGGATGGTGTTTGTTTGTGCCTAATGCACCCCAACTCCCTCCAACTGATGGGCACTGTCTTCTTCACAGAGGCTCAGGAGAAGGAAAAACACTTGCCAAATGCATTAGGGTTCAGGCGACAGATTCACTAAGTTTGTGCAGCCTTTCAAAAGCATTCTTTCCAACTGACCCCTCCCTCTACCCTGTTTCCAGGCCAAGAGCTATGTTCGTTTCACAAACTCATTAAAAGAAATGTTCAGAAATTTGAAACAAACAAACAAACAAACAAACATCAGGCTCAAAAGCTGTTTGCCTTTCACTCAGCAGTGATAGTATTTTAAATAAAAGTATGTGTATCTATAGCTTTGGTTTGAATAACTCTCTGCACTGATTGCTTTATTATTGAAGAGAAACCACCAGCAATATGTATGTGGCTTCTTTACTAAAAACAAAAACAAAACAAAACACTAGGGTTCAAGAATGTCAAGATAACGCTCAGTGATGGGAGGAGACTGTGCCTGGGCTCCATACTGTGTAAACCACACCATTTCATTCCAGACCAGTTCAAGCTGTGAAGAATCAAGTCTGTCCTCTCCCTATGACATATTTTTCTGGTTGCTGAGTGATATCCTCTTTTCTCATTTCTTTCATTCTCTGTTTCTGTTTCTGCTTCTGTCTCTGTCTCTCTGTCTCTGTCTCTCTCTCTGTCTCTGTCTCTCTCTCTCTCTCTGTCTCTCTCTCTCTCTCTCTCCATAAAGCATACAGTAGTGCACTAGACTCTAGCAAGGAATCCCATCAATATTATTGCTTTCTTTTTCAATACTGATGATTTTTATGTTAAAAAATACAAAAACAAAAAAACAAAAAATCTTCACGTCCTCACACTGGACTTGAGGCGTCTCAGTGCCCTCTGAACATTTCTGTTCCCATTGCAGAAATGAAGACAAAAGCCGGGTGAAAACATTTTTCCTTCTGGGTCTAGCAAAAAATTTGCCCGGGCAGCTACGAACTGAAACAATGTTTTGAAAAGGAAAACAACATTCAAGGGCTCAAAGATTCTTGAAATTTAATTCTCTCTTAGTCAAAGAGAGCATTTCGTAATAAGCAAAACACTTGCTTAGTGTTGAGTTCATCAATTCACAGACTTGTCACTTATGTCCTGAGGAAGGATGGGAGCATACATGTGCTTACAGTTGCACGCACTTTTTTTAATCTGTACACAGAACAGTGTACACCCAGGATAAGACTGAAAGACCACTCTGTAAGTTAGGAAGGAGGATACACTTGCAATGAAGACAGCAATGTGGAGAATTCTTGAGGCTTTAAAATAGTCTGATGACTTTAAAATCAATCAAGTAATCAGTGGGAATTTGCTACGTGCCTTGAGTCACATTCCTCTCTGCAGAGGAAAGCACACAATTCTTTGGCCGTGAGGGAAGTAAGCAGGAAACATGACACACATTATAAATAGGGCAGTCAGAGAGTCAAAGACCTGTACACCCAGCCTGCATTGTCTTCACTCAACTTACTATTCTTGAATTAGTCCTGGACTGGTGCCATTGATCTGCTCTGAGGGATTTTTTTTTCTCTTTCTTTTTTATTTATTTATTTATTTTTCTAAGGGATTTTCTAAGCATCAACTTAAATGAAATTCACTTAAGTATGTAGTATTGTGAAATTCTGGGAAAAAAGATAACTACTCTTAATAAGAAAATAGTCTGAACACCAAGAAAAATAATCAACAAAGAGGTGTGGGATACTGGGATACAGATGAAGGCCAAAAGATGAGAGAAAATGGGAAATCTCAAGGAACTCTCCTTAGAGAAATTAAGGTTTACTTTGTGCCCTGAAAGAATAGGTAAGTTGTTAGTACAAAGTCTCAGTGCAGAAGCCAAGTTGATATCATTGATTATCAGGGACAAGTTAAAAAAAAAAAGGCAAAGTGATATTATCAAACCCCAGTGAGAATAGATGCTAGCAGAACCTCACAAATCACAAATATTGGCAGAATAATGAGGAAAGGGTTTTTTAAAAAAATACACAATTGATGGGAATCTAAATTATATAGCCACTGTGGGAAGCAGTATGGAAGTTCCTCAAAACCTAAAAATAGATCTACTCTGTAATACTATCTAGCTTCTGGGTATATATTCAGAGAAAATTAATTAGCATACAAAAGAGAGTCCTGTATACTTATTTTTAGCTGGAGGACTGTTCTCAATAGCTGATACAGAAACAGCTTGGTTCTCACCAACAAATGAATATAAAAGAAAATATATGTGCATGTAATATATGTTTACACATATATTTGTGTTATATATATACATATATACATACATATATATATCACAAACACAGTGCACTAATACTCAGACAGAAGAAAAGTGAAATCCTGCCATTTTTATCCAAGCAAGTAGAGCTAGACCACATTAGGTTTGCTTAAATAGTCCAGAAACACAGAGTCAGGTGATACATGTTCTTGCTTTCTCCTTGATCAATTCAGTCTCCCAAACAACTGGCTAGGGACCAATTGCTAAAACACAGAAGACCACAGGGATATGTGAGTCAAAGCTTAAGACTTTTTTTTTTTTTTTTCATGAACTCTATAAAACCTAGAAATATCTTTTGGGTAAGAGTAATTTATCCTGAGCTCGTGGCTCATTTATCACCATGGGGGTTCATGTCTTTAATCCTAGCACTTGGGAGGCAGAGTGAGGCAGATCTCTGAGTGCAAGGCCAGCCAGGTCTACAGAGTGAGTTCCAGGACAGCCAGGGCTACACAGAGAAACCCTGTCTTGAAGAACAAAACAAAAATGAAACAAAAACAAAAGGATAGCTTATCTTTATATTTCCATCCGTAATTACCAGAATAGCCCGAGCAGTTATTTAAAAAATACCAAACCTAAAGCTCCAATCATGCATGACCTGACTCAGCAGTTCTGTCTCACATCTAGGAATCTGTATTTTAAACCTGAAGTTTGGGGACTATTGTCTCAAATGTTTTGGCAATGCTACATGTCCTCACTTCCCTAGAACTTTCCCTGCATCTCCAGTTCCCCTGTGTTCCTTCTCTGGGCTAGCACATATTCCTCCTAACACTGCCCTAGGCGGTCACTGCTATTCTCCCTGAGTTTCCACATGAGAGAGAACAAAGCTAATCTAGTAATTAGCCCAATGCAATTTATGTTTAATAACCAAATGGTACTACATCTGAGACTTTGGCCTGTTCACACAAAGCATGGTTTCTCGCCCCATAGCTATGCGTGTGCAGGGCATCCATCTACTTGCCCTGAACAGTTGACCCTCTGGCAACTAACTAAAGGTACTTGGCCTCCAAATGCTACAACTAACAGAGTTTAACATGTGGCTTCTTTAAAGCTATAGACGTTTCATAACATCATCATCTGTAAGGCAACAGGGGTAATTTTGAAAGGCCTGGATGCTTCCAGGAACTTGTATGATTCATATCATCTGCAACAGGAGCTCATTAGCTACCTAGACGGTCTTCAAGAGTAAGTAGGCAATTAGCTGATACTCTGCCGAGGTTAGCCTTATGGGTTTTCTGAACAGTGCGACTGTTCCGGTGAGAGGTGCTGCTTTTCTGGCTGATCTAGCACATTGGTTACAGCTCTGCTTTGAGGTCAGATAGACTTACATTGCAGTCCCATTCAACCACATTGAACCAGGGTGCCATGCGGTACACGTCTTACCATGATCTGCCCATGTCTTGCTCCCGTAAAGTAGGACTTGAGGTGTCACCTAACATGCTTGCTTGGTTTGAAATGAATTCAGAGCACCTAGGCTAGGCCCTTTTTGTCGCATGGAAAGGTCTTTATTGCTTTTAGTGAAAAAACAAAAACAACGCCCAAACAACTTTATTCTGAGAGTGAACTATCTGGTTATGTGTGTCTGTACATGAGTTGTTACTCAGGCTGCTTGCACTTTCTGGGTTGCCTATCTAGACTGTAGGCTAAACTGAAGAATTGTCCTTAATTCCCCCAATGTAAACACTCCTTTCCATGGAGATTTATCTTGACTTTGGAAATGCTGTTGAAATGCCTTTTAGTATGCAAAATATTTTTATTTAGAAAAAAAACCTTTAAAAAACACACAGTGTAAGGTTTTATCATATATCAAGAAAACCAAATGGGTACATGTGGATTCTTCTCCTTCGAAAACCATTTTATGACTCAAATACTGAATACTGTTCTTAATAACTTTTTAAACAGTATTTTATAGTTTGTAATGTTCTGCTCATTGGTGTGATTATTGGCTGAAAAACCAGGCTTTCTTCCTCAATTCCATTGTAACAGTAACTACAATGGGTAGAGAGGGAGTTCACTTTGATTCCAACTTTGTTACCAGCACTGAAAACTGTGCTGGTGCCCAGAAGGTTGCTTGATGAATTCATGAGTTCCAGAGACACGGCCAGTACTTTAGCCAGTTCCCCCGGGATGCCCTCAATGTCCCTGAGTGTCCCTCCACTGCTGTCTGTGGTCTTCTCTGTACTGATTGGGATTGTCGTAGTTTCAGCCCTTCAGAACGTTGGAAGTGCCCGGGGTTTCAAATCTCCCAACCCAATCCCAGCAAGTGACTGGCTCCTGTAAGAGCACAGATGCTCAGGCCACAGGCACAGAGGGGTGTGAGCTGTGAGCCTACGCCCAGATTCCTCCACACTGTAGACTCTGCAGCATCAAGTGGAAGCCAGCCCCCTCCCCCTGCCTGGAGTCACACCCTTGCTTGGCTCCTCCTGCTCTGGTCTGTTGCCTTAGTTTCTTGTATGTCATCAACAAATCACTTGCACACAACTTTTCACATGGTGGTGGTGGGGGCGTCAGCTCAGCTTCTTATGACCCAAGCCCAAGAGTTTAAGTGAATTGTTTTTAGGACTAAACTATTCCCGACCTGTAGGAAGTTTTTATTCAAGCACTTTCCGCTGAAACGTATAAGGTTGTACAGTACAGAAGTGAAAATTGCTGTTAAGATATCTTACAGCCATTAAGATGCCAACCAGACCCAGAGGATTCATTAGTGGCACGCACACGCATGCGCACACGCGCGCGCGCACACACACACACACACACACACACACACACACACGACTACAGACAACAAATACCAGGTCCAACAAGAGCTAAGGAAAATGGGAAGGTGATAAGGTCTTTCTCTCTCTCTCTCTCTCTCTCTCTCTCTCTCTCTCTCTCTCTCTCTCTCTCTCTCTCTCTCTCTCTCTCTCTCTCTCTCTCTCTCTCTCTCTCTCTCTCTCTCTCTCTCCCTCCCTCCCTCATTTGAGATATAAAGGTGAGTCTCTATCAAAAGCATCTTCAGTTTCCTAACACACGTCACACTTGAGAGCACATACACATTTAAGTGGATATTTAAAAAAGCATTGGCCTCTAGCCAAGTCATGAAAAGAAATGCACATTTTTCCTAGGTGTGGCTAAGCCATTCTTTAAGATCTTTTGAATGTCTGAGCTATATAAACAGAAGAGGAAATGGTCAAAGAAATTTCAGCTTTGTTACAGTGAAGGCTGCAAGGAGGTCAGGGTTGTTTTTTTTTTTTTTTTTTTTTTTTTTTTTGCCAACTGTCAGGAAAAGTCTGCGTGTGCAGGAATATGATTGTGAGTGTGAAAATGCACCAGGGATTATGTCTGTGTTAAAGCAATTTATTTCTGACAGAAAAGAAAAACAAAGAATTTGTTTAATATGAAAATACTTTAAGTAAAACTACAGAAGATTTCTGAGGGATTGTATGTGAACTAAACCAGTGGGTTACTGTGGCTGAGTATATAAAATAAAATCCCTATGTCCATGTTACTTAAGATGAACTCCAAAGGGACTCCCTCCTTCAGGCTGCTTGAGGTTTTCTTCATAACTCACCAATTAATGGATGTTCTTTTAAGTATTGAGGGCATGTGTGATCTCCTCTGTGTGTGTGTGCCTCTATCTGTGTTTATGTGTGTGTATGTCTCTGTATATACGTCTGTGTATATGTACATGTGTGTATGCCTGTGTATGTGTGAGCTCCTGTATATGTATGTTTCTGTGTATGTGTGTGTCTGTGTGCATGCTTGTATCTGTGTTTGTGTGTGTGTGTGTGAATATATGTGCTGTGTGTGTGCATGCGTGTATGCGTGTGTGTGTGTGTGTGTGTGTGAACTTCTGGATATGTATGTCTCTGTGTGTGTCTGTATGTGTGTATGTCTCTCTCTCTCTCTCTCTCTGTCTCTCTCTCTCTCTCTGTCTCTCTCTCTCTCTCTTTCTGCCTCTCTCTCTGTCTCTCTCTCTGTCTCTCTCTCTCTCTCTGTCTCTCTCTGTCTCTCTCTGTGTCTCTCTCTGTCTCTCTGTTCTCTGTCTCTCTGTCTCTCTCTGTCTCTGTGTATGTGTGTGTACTTGTGCTTAGTTTGGATGTTCTCCATTACTGTCTCTTCAAGCTGAACACGTTCTAGTTAACACACACACACACACACACACACACACACACACACACACACACTGCTACTTCACTTTTAAACACACACAGCATGGTTTCAACACTGTTATTTTTAGCCCAATCTTCAAATTCTAACATCAGTATGAGTTAAGGGTGAGCTTTGATTGATGGCTCTTCCTGTGCTGGGTCAGGGTGTTACTAAAGACTGTAATCTGAGGTGCACAGCCCCCCACCTTCCAAAAGAAACCAGGAAATGGGAATAGGTAAAGGTATTTCATTAGTATTTTTATACTTTGTATATATTTAATGCCAAGGATTGTGAATTTTACCTTTCTAAGTGATGAATGTTTTTATATTCCTATAAATAGTCTCATGTTCTGCTCTGAGAGACAGTTATTGGGACATAATTCCTTCCACATGTTTAAGATTTGTTAATGATCACCAAAGCCATGTAGGACTTGGGGTTAGTTTTCCTTACTGCTGAGGTATGACTCTCTTTGAAGACACAAACCTATTGCATGTGACTAACTAAATTGCCCACCCTCGTTGATGGACACAGGCTTCTCAGACCCTGTGTGAATGCTCCACACTGTCACCTTCAATTATCTCCTAGCTCCTTCCCCACCTCAGTCCTCTCCTTTACATGTGTATGGTGACGTCAACAAGGAATGCATTGCTGTCCTCCAGAGCTTTCTGTCTGTGAGGCTCTTACCAATGCTGTCTTGCGAACCTCAGCTGCCATAGTCACTCTGACCCTTGCTTCTGTCTCTTCCATTCAGGAGTCGGCTGGCACACACCTGGGACTCTGGGGCTACCAGTGTTCTCCATGATGACTAGCCCTCTGTTAGTCATCCAGAGCCATCATCATAATCACACAGATCTAACTTTGTTTGGTCCCCGTCTTCCACAGACCACTAGGTCTTCGTTGTCTGATAGCCAGCACCTTCTTAGAAATCAGTATTCCATTTATTCTTGTCCAGTGTCACATGTGTGTCTGACAGGGGAGCACATGAAGTCTCTAGAAGGCTTCTGTCACAGAGGCAAGAGTTCTGTCATGGTATTTAAGTCGGTGTGTACTTCTATTTTCCAAGCAAACAAAGGAGGACTTAAAGAGGCCTGGTTACTCAGTAGGCATCACAATATGGACAAAGGCTGTGGCTAGGATCTGGCATCGGGTTATCTGGCAAGGCCTTTATATTTTTTCTTTACTCAACATTACTTTCTGAAGTCAGCAAATCCAAGTATGAAAGATTGATCGCCACACAGGCTGAAGAGCAACACGTTAACTTTGTTCTCTACCTATGCTGGTGTACTGAGACAACCCCCTTCCCGCTCCGCCCCGTGTGAGGCTGTGACCTTAACCAATTTTCATATGAACTACTCTATAATTCAACAACACCCTTTCCTAGCTGACCTTTCAAAAATAAACAGTCCACTATGTCTACACAAAAAGCATTGTTGCATTGAATTGTTTCACACTCTGGGCCTTCCTGGGGCACAATGAGTGAATGTGGGAGCAGAGGAAATTGACCACCTGTAACATAACACGTGGCTCCTTTTTGTACAGTGACTGGGGCACTGCAGTGCTCTCTCTCTCTCTCTCTCTCTCTCTCTCGATTTTAGGGAAAACAATCCTTCCACACAAATGTCCAGAATCGTGTGCTTAAGCCTATGACTTAAAAAGTAATCTTGATCCTTTCTTTAGCTTTAGCCGGCAAAGGCAAAAGTTTAACTTTCGCCAAATCGCCTCATTTCTTTTTGTGTTTAATACAAGGGCTTGCTCGTTTACTTTTTATTTGTGTGCAGGTGCACATGTGTGTGTGAAGGCAGTTGCACAGGTGTCATAGTGCACACGTGGAAGTCAGAGGACAGCGTTCAGGAATCAGTCCTCTGCTTCCACCATGCACTTCAGGAATCAGACTCAGGCTCACAGCCTTGTGTAGTGAGCGTCCCTGCCACCTCACCAGCACTCACTTCTCTTTCTCATGTTCATCTTTAGTTTTGAGGATATATATTGAATAGAATGACATGTGATTACATTTCTTCTCATTGCCCTCTCTGAGTCCTCTCCTCTCATCATGTCTCCCTCCCAACTTCATGTCTTTTTGGATTTTGCTTGGTTGGTTTATTTATTTGGTTTTGTTGTTAAGCAACAGAGTCCAGTTGGTGCTGCCCATGTGTGCATGGCTGTGGGGCATCCACAGGAGCATGGGAAACCTACCAGTTACCAGGGATACCTCTGAGCCAAAAGCACCAGGATGCTTCTGCCTAGAGAAGCATCCATTTTTTAATTTGCACCAAAGCTTATAGCAGCTCAACCAGATCTTGAGGCTAAAATCAGCCCAAATTCATGATCTTTCCATGGCCCTGTCCAGTATGTCCCACCACTTCCCTTCCCTTCACCTAGCACAGTCTTTTCTTGGTAAACATTCCTGTCTGAGCCTGAAAAGGTTGATGTAGCAAGAAGTCACAGTCTGGTGAGTCACAGGATGATAGTTTTTTCGTTTTCATGGTTCTCCAGTTTGGAAGTCTAAGATCAAAGCATCACAGTCAGTATCTGGCAAGGACTTCCTTTCAGGCTCAGAGATTGCCAGCTTCCCTCTTGGTCAACTTTAGGGCCAAGGAGAAGAGCTAGCTCTCTGAGGTTTCACTGGCTTTGTCCTCCTTCCTTAGTTACCTTCCCAAGACACTCCCCCCATTATCATCACATTCAGGATTGGGATTCCAACACATGCTCTAGGGAGGTGACCGTTGCCTAATGGGCCCCACCCATGAACCACTCATCTGTGCTCCTCCTCTTCTCTGATTCTGTCCTCATGGTTGAGCATCCTCCAATCCTGAAATGTTCCAAATCTGTACTGCGCAGTCCAGTAAAGCAGCAACTAGCTGTGTGTTCTTGTATTAAATTCCACCCCCGTTGTAGTGAGTTAACTTTAAATAGCCCATGTGGCGTGCAGCTACCCTATTGGACAATATAAGTTTTAAGAGTTTATGTATGTCATCTCCCAACCTTCATGCTTGGACTCCTCCACTTTTTACCTAGAATCTTTCCTATTTAGCAAATGCTTGGTTGCACCAACTCCACCAGTCTCACATGCACACACCCAACTCTCACATGCTAATTGTGTCTCATAGGATCCTTTAATTTGTGAAGCCGTTCAGTGTAACTTAGCTCTGTCTTATGTTGAATTTTGTATGACATTTTCTGTTCAAAGCTTTACGCTCCAAGGAAATACTAGAATTACATAACTGAAGTTTTATTGGGGAATAACTACAAGGTCAAGGTTAGTGGGCTACCACTACCTTTCATGGGTGGGACAGCACATCAAAATGCATAAAGGGAAAAAAATTAAGAAACAATAACAGTGGAAGAAATTCAAGATTTAGACTCAACATTCTGCATGGAGTGGAGTGAAGGCTGCAACTTTGGTGGCTGGGGTTGGTTCTATGCATGTCTGTGTAACTGAGAAATGGACTCCACTTCTGACCAGACATGTCAAAGCCTTTATTTAGCCTTTCAGGATCAAAGGCTTCTTGGCACTAATGTAGTCTTATGAATAACCAGATAAAGAAAACCAGTTTTTTTTTTTTTTTTTTTAAAGCCTTGCTTCTTCTTCGTGACTCACGTTTTCATTGTTTTGCTGGAATATACAAGACTTTATAGTTTTCCGGGAAATTCCATCATTGTGTTTGACATATGTTTATTCTAAAATGTGTGCCCTTCAGGGATTGTATGGCATCTATTTTATAAAAGGTACCTGTTCATTGCATGACCCAGGAGTCCCTCTGTCCCTTAGGAGGCTTTGGTGTCTGTGAGACATGAGGAAGGTTTGGGAGAATGTGCAGCTGCAAACGGAGGCAGATGTAGCTGTAGAAAGCTCACAGAGCTGTAAACAGTCAGCATATGCATGAGAGCATCATAAATGCAACCTTTTTCCATAAAGGCAGCATTGAAGGAAGTCCTTATTCTTATGGAAAGAACTGAATGACTAGCACACACTGCTTAGAGGAGGATCTGCAAACTGGTTTGGAAAATAACTTCTTTCTGGCCAGATCACTTCCAAGCATCTTAATTTATACCCGCTCAACAGCTTGCTGTTTGCTGCTTGGGGATTTGCCTGTGAAGATGCTTCATCAAAATGGCAGGCTGAGAATCTCTTTCTCGGTTGGGTTTAATTAGTTCTTTCTCTCATTCATTTGTCCCTATCTCTCTATGTCTCTCTGTCTCTCTGACTCTGTCTCTCTGTCTGTTTCTCTGTCTGTCACTCTGTTTCTGTCTGTCTCCTCTCTCTCTCTCTCTCTCTCTCTCTCTCTCTCTCTCTGTCTCTCTCTCTCTGTCTGTCTCTCTCTCTGTCTGTCTCTCTCTCTCTGTCTCTGTCTCTCTCTCTCTGTCTCTCTCTCTCTCTCTCTGTCTGTCTCTCTCTCTGTCTCTGTCTCTCTCTCTCTCTCTCTCTGTCTGTCTCTCTCTCTCTCTCTGTCTCTCTCTCTGTCTCTGTTCTCTCTCCGCCTGTCTGTCTCTGTCTCTCTCGTCTCTCTCTGTCTCTGTCTCTGTCTCTCTCTCTCTCTCTCTCTCTCTCTGTGTGTGTGTGTGTGTGTGTGTGTGTGTGTGTGTGTGTGTCTGAGTTTTGAAAGATTTGGGATTCATTGATCAGTCGATCCATTCAAATAATTTTCTAAGAGAGAGATGCAGGCATCTGCTGGATTTAAGATGAGGAGAAGATAAATAGTAACTCAGTCTGGAATTCGTTGTAGGAGAGCCACTGGCTCTCCTCATTAGCTGGAGTCATCTTTAGATGATTGCTTGTGACTTGGAATAGTTTGTGTACTTAATTAGTTCCAGAGATTTGAATATATAGGTCAGTAAAAATACCCTTTGCTTCTAAAAATAATTATTGTAGAACGGGAGGATACAAGGGATGGGATAACAATTTAGATGTAATATGAATAAATTAATAATATATATTAAAAAATAATTATTGTAGCTTTTATCTGCAATGATGTACAGTTTTGACATAAATAACTTCTAAAAGAGTTTAATACCCCAGGGAAACAACAAAAATGTGTAAAACAGTTAAATGATAAACTACCCGTTCACCTAATTATACAGGTAAAATGAAAGGAAACAAAAATCTATGTATATAAAGTAGACTAGTTGACAAAAAAGGTCACTTGGAAGATAGTTTCTGGGTAGACAGTGAAGAGAAGTTCTCACAAATGCTAAGAGATGGTGCAGACAAAGGGAGGGGGATGGGAATGAGAGTGGAAAACCTGTAAGGATGTGAACTCTGAAGGGTCCTGGGAAGTAACAACGGCAAACAAGCAAAAAAACTGGTGAAAGATGGGCAAAGCACATGACTAGACATTTCTCCAAAAGTGATCTACACATGGCCAATATGCCTATTAAGAGATGTCACATTAATTGTTATAAAAACAAAAACCCTCTGGATATGTAACATGTTGGTTGGAAGGGAAAAAAAAATGGATCCTGGGTGTTTCTAATGAGATTGTGAAATGCTGCAGTTGCTGTGCAGGTTGAGTTACAAACGGAGTTTCCCCGGAATTCCACTTCTGGATAGACATCCAAAGATGTGACAGCAGGATCTCAAAGAGGCATGCGCATAGCCCTGGCTGTGCCAGCGCTGCTTATGACAGCTCACCAGCCATTGACAAGTAGGTGGCTTGTGATAGGAAGCTCACTCAAACACACCCCAGAGTATTATTCACAGATGTAAAGAAAGGAAATTTTGGAACATTCTCAACAATCTTGATGTTATTTTAAGTAAAATGATCTAGTTACAAAAATAAAATAAATCCCACATATATCCCTTACTTCAAATATCTAGAGAAGACAAATTCATAGAAAAGGGAAGTTCAATGTCAGTTTCCAGACGCCGGAGGAGGGGCATGGAGAGTTCTTTTTAGTGGGTATGACTTTGAAAAGATGAGAACATTCTGGAGGTTGGCTTCAGATCAACTGAATATAGTTACCATTGCTGAAGTGTAAATTTTGGCAATGCTTAAATTGATAAATTATATATTTTAATTACTAAAATTTTTAAATGGTAGATGTTATTATATATCTACATATTTTATAGGGTTTCATTAAAATGTTTATAAAATCAATATACTTGAGAAAATTAACATGTTTATTGACACAAGCACATATTTGACTTGTTTATGAGTAGCAAACCATATGGCTTATTTGCATACCAATATAAATAACTGTCTCATTTTATGTTAATTTATTTTTCTAATTACATTTTAATTGAAATATTGAATTGGTTTTAAGGCTCACATGCATTTGTAGAAATAATATGATGTATATTACTTTGGAAATAGCTAGGATATTTTCAGCAGAGTCTGAAGAACAGTAATAAACATTTTGAAAATAATAAACTAAAAAGTAGAATTAGAAATTCTGATAAGACTGAATAAGCCGCATTCATCATCTATCCAACTAGACTCATTGAATAGTTGTCTAACTGCATAACCACAGAATGTATAAATCGCTCATGTCATATAAATACACTGTGGAGTTTTAACTTGTGTTTATGACATCCCTGTTGCGGTGTGCTGCTGTCAGAACATAGATAGATGATCTCTTTATGCCTTTATAATCCTTTGTGACAAAAAAGATGTAACACAAAGTCACACTAAAACACTCTTCCCAGAGACTCTAGGGCCTAATTCTTTCCTCCTGAAACGGCATCTTTGTGTACTCGAGATGAGAGCTGCCCTGTAACAGCTCATAGTCTCATAGTCTCCCTCCCCCTCATAGTCTCACCTCCAAACCATCAACGGTATTCCTTCTTACAGACTAGGATGCAGGAAGAGAAGAAGAAAGCAGCCTGGTGGGGGGAGGACGGGGAGGGGAGCGAGGGGGTGGGGGACGACGACAAAGAGCATTCCCTACCAGAGGAGCCGTTTCTTCCATGTAAAAAGTGAAGAACCTGAGTTCAGTTTTTCAAAATATGTGAGTCACATGGCTAACGCCAAGGCAGTACAAGAGAACTGGGGCTCCGTTCTCAAGGAATTTGCAGTCTAGAGTAATGTGATCCTCCACAGATGTCTAAATTTAAGACATCTGTGAGCAACCTTAGAATAGGACCAAAACAACTAGTTTTATACAGAAATTTCCGTTCATAGTTTTCTATGAGTATGTAAATATATTTCTGTGTTATATATAATTTTTTGTATTTTAAATCATTTTCATTAATGTTTCATGAAGATGTGTAATGTATAAATAATGTGCATATTACCTAGGAGAGTGGTTCTCAACTTTCCTGATGCTGTGACCTTTTTGATACAGTTCCTCATGTTGCAGTGACCCCCGACCATAAAATTATTTTTATTGCTACTTTACAAGTGTAATTTTGCTACTGTTATGAATCTTAACTTAAACGTCTGATATTTTCTATGGTCTTAGGTGACCCTTAAGGGGTGAAAGGGTCATTTGATCCCTGAAGGGGTTGTGACCCACAGGTTAACAACCACTACTCTAGATGAATCCATATTGTCTTTTTTAATGTATTTATATATTTTTTCCATTGCAAAAGAACTATGTAGCTGGGCAGTGGTGGCACACACTTTTAACCCCAGCATTCAGAAGGAAGAGGCAGGGGGATCTCTGTGAGTTTGAGGCCAGCCTAGTCTACAGAGAGTTCCAGGACAGCCAGGGCTACACAGAGAGAGCTTTCTCAAAAAAAAAAAAAAAAAAAAAAAAAAAAAAAAAAAAAAAAAAGAAAGAAAGAAAGAAAGAAAAAAGACAGAGAAGGAAAAAAGAAGGAACGTGTGCATGTGTATTTGTATGTATGTACACATCACTTACACACTCACTTTTCTACGATATATGTTGCATACATATTAGCCTCATTTCTTCACAACTTAATTTAATTTCAAATTTTCAAATTTGAACAGGGTTTGTTTCTTAAAACATAACAAAATTATTCTTTTTATTATATATTGATAAATCATAGCTAAACATATTTACCCCATAAGAGTTGGTGTCATGATTTTTTTGATTCAGTTGAAAAAAAAAAATCAAGCTTATAAAAAACTATTGTAAATTCTCCTGAAATTTCTATGCAAGCAAGTAAGGATAACAACAACAAAAACTAACTTTAGCAAACATTAAAGTTTAAGTGAAAACATCTTATGAGGTCCATCGGAAGTAAGGCTATGATTATTTTAAAATGTCTTCTCCTGTCCTCCGTCAGTGCCTAACACAAAAGAAGTACTCACTAGATGTCATTCAAGTAAGACTATAGCAGGAAGCCTTTAATGGGCATGGGCGATTCTATTCTCACAAGTTTAACTGACAGGCTTTTAAATAGACTATTATGACCATTGCATCACTGTTTCTATTAGAGAAAGAAAGTAACTTTCCTGTCTCCCCAAACCCACCGTGTCCAACTAATTGGGGCACATCTATAATTCAGATAATATAGAACTTCAGTAAAGAGTAGGCAGAGGCGCTTCAGAACATTCAAGGAAAATAAATGACCATATTCTTTTTTTTTTTTTTTTTTTTTTTTTTTTTTTAAAGAAAAGTTTATTTGCCTGTTTGGATTTTTGTTTTATATACACTCAGTGTATGCAAGAGAATAATTGAGGGTTTTATTTATAAGGAGGTGAAAGTATGACCAAAGATGAAAAGGAAACTTTTATATTTCTTTTTCCTTTTTCTTTTTTTTCCAAGACAGGGTTTCTCTGTGTACCCTTGGCTGTCCTGGACTTGCTTTGTAGACCAAGCTGGTCTTGAACTCACAGAGTCTTTGCCTCCCCAAGTGCTTGGATCATAAGCAGGCACCGCTGTGCCCAGTTCCCTTTGTATATTTTAACCTTAGAGCCATGTGAATGCTGCTTTTCTTATTAAAAGATATGTCTAAATAAGAAACCAAAAAATTACAATGCTTCTATAATTTGTATAGGAAAACATAACAAAAGTAGAGCCTAGAGTATATACATAAATGATTAGGAATATGTCAACAATCAATAAGAACCAAGTGTCGTGTGAATGCCTATAATTGCAGTACTGAGGAGGCCAAGGCAGGAGGATCCTAAGTTCAGGACAAGTTTGAGATATACAGTGAGATCCTGTCAGGCATAAAACAAAGCAATAAGAGGAATCTGGTGTCTACTCTGAAATATAAGAAGCTTTTAAAAAAATTATTCTGTTCAACATCTGACAGCAAGCAGATATTGGAATTAGCTGGACAGAACTTTAAAAAATACTTGTAGCTGATTGACAGCATACAATAGCTCATGGAAGAGGTAAGCAGAGAGATGGAAATATTAAAATAATGGAAAAAAGGAAATGCTAGAAATAAAGGATAGAAGAAATGGTGATGACTGTGCTAATGACCTGATTCATCAGCTAATGGGACATGGCTGGGGGAAGGAGTCCATGAACTTGAAAATATGCCAACAGAAACATCTAAAGTGAAAAAGCAATGAGAAAAACAACCAAACAAACAGTCCAAGTCAGAATACCTAAGAACTGTGGAACACCTGTAATACATCCCCGGCTCTCTGCAATGGCATTCCCAGCTTTTAAAAAAGGTGATAACAACTCAGAATTTCCCTCTAATTAACGTGAGACATGAATCCACAGATCTAGGAAGTCCAGAGAGCTTACAGCAAAATGAATATAAATCCTAGAAAAACTGTACATGCATATCACGAGGCAGGAAAACAAAGGTACGTACTAAACTTTAAAGAAGCCAGTCACACGCTAAACACGCCGAGACAACTCTTCTCGAAGAAAAGCATTCCAACAGGGCCTAAGAAAAGCTGAGCTAAGGCAGTATCCAACGGCTTGTGGCCATAGTGTGGCTGCCTCTTTCAAAGTTGTGTGGGAGAGGTACTCACTCCGAATCTCTTTGATGTAGCAGGTGGCTGAGCTCTGTTACAGAAATACTTCTAATCTGGGACCATGATGCTGTTTTGAGGATAAGAGACAACTGCCCTAAGCAGGGCCAGGCTCTTTTCCCCAACCTACTCAGCATTCTGTCTCTTTTGCTCAGTCCATGCTCTCTGCTGGATCCCTGCTTTAAGAGTTCAGAAGCTAGCACTGCCCCATCCCTTCCAACTTCTGGTCAATACTTCCTATCAGCCGTCACATACCTAGACAATAACTGAGCATGAATAACTGGACAAGCTACCCATTCATTCAATTCACAGCACAGGCTGACTGCCTAGGCCAAAGTGTGCCCATGTATTGGGCTTCCTCTAAACACATGGAATGTGAAATTTTTTTTTTTTTTTTTTTTTGCTTGTGGTTTGCATTTAGGAATCCCACAGAAAGGGCTCATGTCTTTTCAGTGGGCACTTGAAATTCCAGCATGGTCCAGTCTGAGCATCAAGGCTTAGGTATCTGTGAGTCTATTGCATCTCTCTGTGTAGAAAAGATTTCTCTAAAGAAAGCCTATACAGGGAGCCCAGGAGACGGCTCAGTCAGTGAAGTGTTTGCAACATAAGTGTAAGAATCTGAATTTGATCCCCAGCACCTAGCACCCAGCACCCAGCACTCAGCACCCAGCATCCATGTAAAAACTAGGCACCATGGTGCATACCTATAATCCCAGTGCCAAGGAGTATTTCAATCTTTTAATCAAAAGGAAGTAATCAGAGATACACATGAGAACCATAAAGATGCTAATTTCAATAATATGTAGTGCATGTGTGTGAGGTGTGTATGCATGTGTGTATGCAAGTGTGTATATGTGAACTCACACACGTGTATGTTCAGGCACATGCATATATGAAAGCTTGAAATTCCTACTGGGTTTCTTCCTTGATAGCTCTTTGCTTTATTTTGTTAAGCCAGGGTGTCCTTCTAAACCCAGAGCTCACAAATTCTGGTCCCTCTAGCTAGCTAGCTTGCGCTAGGAATCCTTTGTCTATGCCTCCTGAGTGACAGGATTACTAGAAGCTTCTACATCTTCTCAGCTTATATGCAGGCTCTAAAGATTTGAACTTTGATCCTCAAGTGCGCATGCAAGCACCTAATCCACTGAGCCAACTCTCCGGGCCAATACTGAGAACAAAACTAGAACCTCCAAAAAAGCCATCCATCAGTGGGACAATAATTAAGTATTAGTTATTATATGCTATTGATCATAGAATAGGAGGAAGTAGAGAAATCAGCAAATGTCAAGTGCAAAGACATAGTAAACCTGTTTACAAATGATCACCCCACTTGTCAGTGTATATTTCTATACAGCCATGATACTCAGGCACATGTGTCTGTTTATACAACTCAGTAAAGTTCTGATTTTTTCACTTATTTAACATGTGTTGTGTGAAAATGCACATTTATAATTTATGCACATATATAGTGAGATATATTTTTAAAATTAAAAGTATAAATATATAATGTGTCTCTAGGCATGAAACTAAATACAACACACATATCCATTCTTCACAAATTAGACTATGAATTTTATAAAATATGATTGTGAAATATAAAATACAGTTTCAGTAACGGTTTTTTCTCTCTGGGCTTGATTAAATGACTTCATAGTTCATCTACAAATTTGTCTGAAGTTATGAATGGTACTCTCACTTAGCTTAGTGTTTCAAATTTTACATAATGGGCACATTACCACTCTATATCTGGAAAAGTCTTAATATGATAGTATAAATCCTTAATGCATACTTAATAAATAATGGAGTCTGAAAATACGTTTAATCTTTTATGTGCCTGTATCTGGTGAGGGAAAAGATATAAAAAGTATAAATCAAGTGCCACAGGTGCCAGAAGGGGACAGATTTCATCTGCTAGACAGATGGAGGAGTTGCAACAATCCACACAGAGAGACGGTCTGAGCATCGTGCTTGAGTCAGGATTATAATCTGCTCACTTAAAATTGAAGCAGCAAGACACTGCCCTCCTCAAAGGTGTACTTATGACACTACTCACTGTGGGAACTAGTTAGAAATAGCCCAGTTTCATGGAGGATTTACAGCATCCATGCCTGCAGTGGCTCTGGGGTGGGACATCAAGCCTTTGCATCTTCTTTGTAGAACTGATGCTTTCAATGGGGGGAAAATCGCTAACCTGTGGGTTCTGGTTCATAAGCCTGTGCCAAGCGCATTATGTTTCCTGTCTCAATTAGTTTATTTTTTTCAGGAATAAACACTGAAACCAAATGTAAGTTTTGCAACACAGGTAATTGTGTGCGCAGGAAACAGCATGGAATTTAAAACCCAAAGACCTGGTTGAGCTCCTTCTCTTTTCCTGCCTAACTGGTCATGTAAACCAAATCAACTAATTCATTTGATTCATTCATTCATCCACTCATCTATCCATCCATCCATCCATCCATTCATCTATCTGTTAACAAGTATTTGTCACTCTACGACCACACATCAACCCATAGCTCTGTACTAGAAGGCTGTACCAATGCCAGAAGTCCAACAGCATACAACTACCAACATCAAAATATCCAGAAAAAGATCTTTTAAATTTAATTTTTATTTTATGTGTATGTTTTGCCTACGTGTATATCTGTGCACAGTCTACATGCCTGGTACCTCAGGAAGCCAGAAGAAGAAGTCAGATCTTCTGAAAGTGGATTCACAAATGATAGTGAGTCACCATATGGGTGTTGGGAATCAAATCTGGGACATCTGGAAGAGAAGCCAGTGCTCTTAACTGCTGAGCCATCTCTCCAGCCAGAAGATTACATTTTTAGGCAGTTAAAAAGCACTTGAGGAAAGTAAGTCAGAGTGGTGTGAAAGAAGCCATGATGACGAGGGTTGGGTAGATTGCAACATGAAACTGACAGGGTTGACAGGTATGTGCAGACACATCCCGGGATCTGGAGTTGTCCCTACAGCCTAGAGCTTCAAGGTAAGTGGGACATGAATTCACACAGGGAAGAAGTATAAGAAGGCTGACATAGCTAGAATAGAGAACAAAGAAAGAATAAGCTCACCAACCACCAGCATTGTCATTGTCATTGTGTGGCTGGAAGGACAGCCCCAGGGTACCTAAGGACACATATTGGGAGACAGCAAGGGACTGGTGTCTAAATGTCATCAAAGATGTGCCTGCTGCAGAGGCTGTGTTTGGACGGAAGGCAATATGGCCGTCGAAGTTTTCCTTTGGAGGTCTCGCCAGTCCCTGTACAGTGAGGCTTAGCAGGGGGACACACTGCCTTCTGTATAGAAGGTGCTCATTTCTGCTGCAGGACCGCTGTGTGATAACAGCTGATAAGAACCCTCAGTTGGGCCCTTTATGCAGCAGACATCTGGCCTGCCAGTGCGCATGTCTGTTATTTTCACTTGCCATATCATATACAAGAACAGATGCATGCTAACAGGAGCATCTGTTCAGGAATCTTTCGTGGTGTGTGGGGGCAGGGTGAGGAGGAGACTCTTCTAGGAAAGTGCAATCTCCAAATGCATGCAGTTGTGTCTAGGCAACTGTCCCCATTTTCCCTTTATCCGGCCCTTTCGACCTGGATGCCACTCCATGTCTCAGGCTGATGTAATCTCTCATCTGCTTCGCATTTGTAGAGGTATGGTGACCCAAGAATGATGTGGGAACCCAGATTGGGTCACAGTCTCCCTTTCCCACAGTCTGAGATGGAGTGAGAGTCGCTCGGTTTAGCATTTGACAACATAATGCAAGGTTGTCAGACGCGCCTCTCTTCTCAGACCGTCGCCTCCTCTGTGCTACTCTGCTATTAGCCTTGACCCCGTTGCTCTTTCTCCTGTCATTGATTCCCTGCCTGCCAGATCTTGCCGTGCCAGCTCACAGTGTGTTTTCCTAGGGGCGAATTTTCTGCCCAGAAGTGTGAAAAAGGAGTGGTCGCTGTGTTGCCTAGCCCGAGTTATGTGGTGCCTCCAAATCCTGGTTGTGGAAACACCTGCTTGTCCACATGCCTCCAGCCACCACAGTCCTGAACAGGCTCTTTCATAAGCCTTCGGCCAACTAGGTACCTGGGAAATCTATGTGAGTTCAAGTGAAAGCCTTTCAGATCTGCTTTGCTGTTGCTAACTTGCATGGTCATCTGCACATTTGGCTTGGGGAAAAAAAAAACCCTGAAATGGCGGGGTCAGCTCTTCTCAAGGTAACTGGCTTATTGCTATAGCAAAAGCAAATACAAGCATATGGTGTTTAGAGGCGACTCCCGTGATGTTGACTCCCCTGGACCACAGTGCTTTAGGACAGTGATGCTTTGAGCTTAGTCACTTAGATAACATTTAAAACCATCTCAGTAAAGTGCAAGGCGAAACAACAGTCATTCAAACCGACACTGCCCCGTTTGTGCACCAATCCGAATTAAAAAAAAACTGCTGTTGCCACAGTGCCACCCACGTAGGCAGAGCCTGCAGGACTCCACTGAGTCCTGGACAGTAAACAAGAGCTAACACACTGCGGCCACCAGGATTTTGTTGCTAATTTGAAAAGTCATAAAAAAAGAAAAAACATTCTCCAAACAATGGTTAGATAACTCACTTGGTTCTGTCATTGGTTCCTTTTCTCCATACCAAGAGTTGCTGGATCGGTTTCCTCAGAGGTGGCACTTAAATCCTCCAGGTCTTGTTTTAATCACAAACAGAATAATACTTTCATAGACTTTGGAAATGCCTGTTTTATGAGCTCACAATGGTTTTACACAGGTGAAAATCTGATAAAATAAAACAAAACAAATTTGAGGTAAAACTAAAGGTCCAGTGACCAGTAACAATCTAAGAAGCATCCATGCTCCCTAAGTATTGGGGTGCCAGACTAAGGCGCCAGCTTTCAGGCTGCCAGAATGTCCCCCACCCTCTGCATTCACTGACTAACTGAATGTGTATGCTTCTCAGTCAAAACATTTTTTTTAATTAAAAACTTGTAGCTGCTTTCTTCTCTTACGTTCATTGTGTCGCTCATGATAAGATAAAGACTTCCAACCCCAATCCATCTAGAAGGTTCCCTTTGGCTCATTTCAATTTAACAGCAGATACCTAGACATATGGTGTAGACCATCTTAGCACGTGGGTGGCAGAGGCAGGAGGCTTGGGAATTCAAGATCATCTTGGGGTTCACAGCAGCAAGCTGTCCCCAAAACACAAGCAGTTGATATTAGCAATAATACGGTAAAGACTAATGTTTTGGGGATTGCATCATCAAGTCCTGAACTCTGCTCGATCTCGACAGGTACTCAGTAGGGAATGTTAGAAACTTCAGCGTATGAAAGTAGAGCTCTCCTGTCATGCCATGACAATGTAGCCTGGAGCCAACGCATGTCACCTTACGGATATAAACAAGTCTTCTTGAAGTAAATTATAACTAGACTGCACCTTAAAGGACAAACTGTAAGTGGGGAAACTGCACTAGAGAGAAAGTTATAAGACAGAACAAAACCCAGTAAGCCATAAAAAGGGGGTGTGTTGTGAACTTAGTACGAGCCAAGAGGTAGCAGAAGATGTCACAAAGTAAATGGATTGGTGCCAGATGTCACAGGTGTGGTGGGCCTGTCAAAACAGCCTGAACTCGGTAGCTGGTGTGTAGACTTTAAAATTTAGTTAAGTGGAGAATGATGGGTGAGGTATGTATTTTAGGTAGACAATTTCTGAAATGTGCATTCTTAGGTGTAATAGGGAAGACTTCGAGATGAGACCTGGGGGTCCCGTCTCCAAGAGAGAGTGAGTAGAGTGGAGAAAGAGGGTATGGACACATTCTAAATATGGCCATTGATGATGAACTCTGCCTGGCTATGGGAAGGGTCATGCTGAGCAAACTGCAACAAATTTGTATCTCTCTGATGTGAAAGAGTGAAGATGGAGACATCAGTTCCACTAAGTTCCATAGAAAATGGGTACGGTTTTGAGATGTAGTAGCCAGATGACAAAGGAGCACAGAGCACCCACTGCCAGAATGCATATGTGCTAGATATTTGCATGTCAACTTGACCCAAGATGGAGTCATCTGAGAGGAGGGAACCTCAATTTAGAAAATGCCTTCATAAGATCTGCTTGTAGGCAAGCCTGTAATGTATTTTCTTAATTAGTGATTGATGGGGGAGAGCCCAATCTATTGTGGGTGGTGGCACCCTTGGGCTGGTGGTACTGGATTTTATAAGAACACATGCTGAGCAAGCCACTAGGAGCAAGCCAGTAAGTATAACCCCTCTAGGGCCTCTGCATCAGCTCTTGCCTCAGATTCTTGCCCTGTTTGAGTTCCTGTCCTGATTTCCATCAGTGATGAGCAGGGATATGAAAGTGTGAGCCAGATAGACCCTTTCCTTCTGAAATTGCTTTGGTCATGGTGTTTCATCACAGCAATAGAACCCTTAACGAAGACACTGTGGTTTGTAGAGATGACATTCCTGATTTCAAAAGTAGCACAAAAGTAGCTAGCCCATCCTGATAACTACAGAATGAGACAACTTTTTTTTTTTTTGCTAACTATACATCTGAAAGAGGATAATTGTCTAGAATATGTAATGAATTAAAAAACAGAGCAAAACATGAAAAATCCCAAACAACCCAATTAGTAATCAGGTTAGTGAAATCAACAGACTGTCCTCAAAAAATGAAATACTAATGGTCAAAAATCTGTATGAAAAAATATTTGTCATCCTTAGCTACCAGTGAAATGCAAGTTAACTGCAGTTATGTTCATGTTTTCCCTCATAGAATGACTGCCATGAAAAAAAAAAAAATACTAGTGGGGTTGTGAGAAAAAGGGAGCACTTATACGCTGCAGGTGAAAATGTGAATTAGTCCAGCCACTATGGAAAACACTATGGTTGTTCCCCCCAAAAAGCTGATAAACCACTTCTGGTTATATAGCTGAAGGACTCTAAGGAAATATATCACAGAAACACATTTTTATTTCAGTGATTCACAATAGCTAATGTATGGAATTAGCCTCAGCGTCTGACAAGAGATGAAAGGTAAAGAAAAACTACACACACACACACACACCCCACTGAAAAGAATAAAATTATATTATTTGTGGAAAAACTAATGCATCATATTAACTGAAATAAACATTAAATGAAGAAAGACAAGTAGTGCATGTTTCTCTCTTGTTTCTGAATTCTAGAACTCTATAAAATCAGAAATGTGACCAGGACATGGGAGGAAATGTGTGAAAAGATAAAGCAAGAAAAAGAACTAAAGGAAAGATGTGGGAGAAGGGTAAAATAATCACCGACAAAGTAAATGATGGGAAAAGAGAATAATTTCTACAAAACCCAACACCAGACACAACAAATTTGCAACAATTTAAAAGGCAGCTGATCCAAGAGCAGAGCTACATTGTCTGAGAAAGAAGGCTGAGTCAGGATGACTGTTAACTGCTCAAGGTTATCCTTGGCTTCAGAGTGAGACCTTTTGTAAAAAACAACAACAACCTACCAAGAAGAGACTTGACACCCTATGAGCATATAAAGGGGGAGGAAGTCCCACTCAGTCACAGTTGTAGGGGAAGGAAGTAAGGGAAAAATGGGAGGGAGGGAGGAATGGGAGGATACAAGGGATGGGATAACCATGGAGATGTAGTAAGAATAAATTAAAAAAATAAAATTAAAATAAATAAATAAAAACAAAACAAAAAAAGAAAAACAACATCAACAACAGTCTTGACTTGTGCATCAAAGTAAAAGTACATAGTGAGCCAAATATATAGAACTCCAATATTCCTGTAGTCATATCTTTTTAAAGCAAAAGATATCCCATTTCTCTGACTCTTAAAACCACTTACTACCCTACCCATCTCCTACAATGTTCCTTGACCTTTGGGGTGCAGCAACTATGTTTTAGCTGGATCAGTTGGGGTTGGATACCGCGCAATCACTTGTTTTCTGCATTTTTATTGGTTGCATTTTTCTGTAATGGTGTCTGTTTGTTGGCATAATGTTCTTGTAGAAGGTGCACAGTTTACCTTTGTTCATTCAAATGCTGATTTATCTTCTCCACTATATGATTTCAATCAGGACATTGCATTGTGATGTTTATTCTAAGTAACTCCTGGCTCATTTGTGTAAACATGTCACCATTTGTTCTCTGTATTGTCAATAAAAGCCAGCTAGCCAATGCTGAGCAACACAGAGAGTAGAGTGGGATATCCAGGTCTAGTGGTAGGAGGAGAAAGAGCAGGAAGGACTGGAGGAATGCAAGTGGAGAGGACTGGGAAGCACCAACAGGAGTAAGCTGGACATAGGATCTGAGTAAGAAGCAAGTATAATGTGGGAAATCTGAATGGGAGGAAACTACTTGCTTCTCCAACTTTAAGATGGAGTAATTATTGCACAGCATTGCACTATAGGCTAATTAAATATATCTAGTGTCTCTGTTCGGTTCTTTGGGTATATAGCTGATTAAGGATAAACTGGGAGATCCAAGATGACGGCGAGCAGTGTGGACCATATTTAGAAGCTCCAGTAAACAATTCAGTGAATTGCACGGAATTCTTAACCAGGAACACCAAGCTCCCCACCCCCACTACAGCGGGAGTACTCCACAGTTCGAAAGGACCAAAATACAGAAAACCTGTGTACCCCTGAACATGGGAGGAGTGTGGATGTTCTCGGACCAGAGTGGCAGTGGCGGTGGCTGAGGTTTGGAGCTGGGAACCCTCTGGCAGAGGCGATTGGTGTGGTGACTGGTGGGAATTGCTGTGGCAGAGGGGACTCAGTGCAAGATTTGGGCCCCGTGACCCTAGCTGAACTCGGCATGTGGTTTGGGCCCAGAGTCCCTAGCTGAGCTTGGAGAACAGTTTGGGCCCAGAGACTCTAGCTGAGCTTGGGGCGCGATCCCGGCCCTGAGACTCTGGCTAGACACAGTGAGCAGTTTGGGCCTAGAGTCCCTGGCTGAACTTGAAGGACAATTTGGGTCCAGAGAACCTAGCTGAACTCAACGGGTGGTTCAGGCCCTGAGACACTAGCTGAGCTTGGCAGGTGGTTCAGGCCCAGAGAACCTAGCTGGACTTGGCAGGCAGTTTGGGCCCAGAGACTCTAGCTGAGCTTGGTGCACGGTCCTGGTCCTGGGACTCTGGCTGAACTCAGCGAGCTCAGTGTGCAGTTTGGGCCCAAGACCCTGGTTGGACTCAGCCATAACTGGACTAAGTGCGTAGATTAGGCCCCGAGACCCGTTTGGGTCCAGAGACACTAACTGGACTCAGTGTGTGTGCGGTTTGGGCCCCGTGACACTAACCTGGACTCTGAGAGCAGTCTGGGTCCCAAAACGGTACTGGCAACCACAGGCCAGCGGAGCATTGAAGCTCCAGAACTAAGGAAACCTCAGAGAGACAGGGAGTAGAGTGGCCATCAGACCCCCTCTGCCTAACCTGCTTCAGTCCCTGGAGAGCTCCGGTGCCACAAGGGGACCCAGAAGGCTGTGGACACTTTGGCCTGACCTAGGGCACATTCTGAGACTCAGGATGAGTACAGGGGAGCTGGGGATCACTAGCTGTGAGAGACCTAAACTACAGGGCTGACCTCCGTCAGAATGGCTAAGATAAAAAACTCAAGTGACAGCACATGCTGGAGAGTATGTAGAGAAAGAGGAACACTCCTCCATTCCTGGTGGGAGTGCAAACTTGTGCAACCACTTTGGAAATCAATATGGCACTTTCTCAGGAAATTGGGAATAATTCTACCTCAAGACCCAGCCATACCACTCCTGGGCATATACCCGAAAGATGCTCCACCATACAAGGATATTTGCTCAAATGTGTTCATAGCAGCTTTATTAGTAATAGCCAGAATCTGGAAACAACCTAGATGTCCCTCAGTCGAAGAATTGATAAAGAAACTGTGGTACATTTACACAATGGAATACTACTCAGCTATTAAAAACAAAGAAATCTTGAAATTTGAAGGCAAATGGATAGAACTAGAAAAGATCATCCTGAGTGAGGTAACGCAGACCCAGAAAGACACACATGGTATATATGCACTTATAAGCAGATATTAGCCACATAATACAGGATAACTACACTACAACACAGAGACTGATCTACCAACCACAGACCATAATGTAGACCTAGACACCTTGCTCAGATATAATAGATACCAAGCACAGTCTCCCTGTGGGTCCCACATATAGGGAGTAGGGACTACTTCTGACATGGACTCTGGCCCCCTAATTTTGATCACTTGCCCCTGGCAGAGTGGCCTCTCAGGCCACAGAGGAAGAGAATACAGGTAGTAAAGATGAGACTTGATAGGTAGAGGTCAGATGTTATGGGGAGGAGGACCCCCCCTTTCTGAGGACTAGGGGAAGGAGGGAGAGTGAATAAGAGAGGGAGAGGGTATCTTGAGGGAATGAGTGAGCAGGATACAATCAGGATGTGAAGAATCTAAACTGGAGAACAAGCAGGTAGCTTATATTGCTAATCCCACTATATGGGAATAGCTCTGAGACTGGCTAAGACATGAATGTCTGTGTATAGACAATGCTTCTTGTTGGCTACAGAACCCCTCTGAATTATTATTAGATGCTATTCTTCATATTGCATGAATGAAGACTTACAGATGTCTTTTCTTCTGCTCATACAAAGAACAGAGACCCAGCCTTAATCGTTCTATGCATCACACACACCTTATACATTTATAGTTTTAGGACTGTATAATGCTTGTGAGAAATTACATGTTTCCAGAACAAAAGCACTGGACACTGACGCTGGATCAGACCTGACAGGATTCGTTCCTCTCAGCATGCTGGACACTGACATCCTGCAACCTTTGTGCTCCAATACCAAGTGCTTCAGATGCTGTTCTCATCAGAACAGGACAGCTCCCGGGACAGCTTTAGAAAAAGCTTCCGATCCCAATTGGTCCAGCATTTCAGACAGTCCTACACAGGACTCTAGTTAAGCCTGGAATTTCTCAACATTTAGAAACTGAACCACAAATGCTATTCCTAGCTTGTTTAACCATTTCCCCCAATTGTACAAAGGCATTATCCATCCCAAATCAGCTGGAAGACACCTTAAAAGAATGACATCTCACTTCCCTTAAGGGGAGTTGAGTAGGTTTTTGGTTGTTTTCTTGTGATACAGATGTTTATTTTCATTTGGAGTTGGTTATAAGTTATTATTGGTCTTATTGAGAAAGAAAACAAGGTTGGACTCAGGGATGTCTCTCCATTCCTTTATCTTTAATTCTTAGGTTTGGAGATAGGGGTTGAAAAGAAAGAAGGGGGTACAGATATATATAGGGATGATAGGACAAAAAGTAGGTTATTGAATCTACTCCTCAACTTTATGCTTTAATTGTTACTCACAAGATTATTTTTAATTCATGGGTATTAAAATTTTGTATACAGATGCAAAATAGGTTTAAACTTAGATAATTGGTATAGAATTGAAATTTAAGATTATTTTTCACACACATCATATATATTTCTATTCTAATACGAAGTATTGTACCCATACAACTCAATTACAATACAAGGATTACTTCTAATACATTGAAAGTGCTATTGCAGGTTGTTTAGGATAAGTAAGTTATACAAATCATGGTCATATCAATTACTAGTCTATTTTTATCACAAGAATATACATCCTAGGTTAACAGATAGATATGATTCTATAGAAAGATAAGTCAAAGTGGTTAGATAAGGTCTTCAAAAACCTCAGAAACATACAGAATATGGCATTTAAAGATGTTTTCATTATTTCAAAGATACATTTACAATAAGACAGGTTAACTCCTGGCAACACCCAGCCTACCTCAAGGAAGATAATGAGCATCAAGGACATGTGACAAACATGTCCTCATTTCTACCATAGACAGAGTTCTGCCCCAAAATGGGCAAGCTTGGATGCAGGCAGAGTCGACGACCAAACTCTGCCAAGACAGGGTAAACAAGTCCTCAATAGTTCCTGCCTCAAAAATATGTCTGTCAGATATATTGGGACAGAAGGCTGAAGATGATGCTCCAATGTTAGAGAAAATTTTGGGTGACTGTTCAGGTAGCAAACCATCTCTGTCATCTTCTCATTTGGGAAGTTGTTAACCTGCCCTCCCTGTATGCTCAGCTAATTAATTTTATTTCTTCTGAAGTCTCTGGTGGGATTGAAGAGGAAATAGTTTAGTTTTACAATTAAATTTAGTTGTTTAGGGTTTAAGGTGTTTTTAGGTCTAGATAGATGTTTTAAGTTGGTAATGATGAGATATGGTAGATATTAATTTACATTCAGAATTTTATAGTCACCAAGATAGGAAAGATGTTTTCTTCAAGGATGCCAAATACAAATAGCCAAAACACTATGAATGTAGCATATATATAATTCCTAATTGTTTCATGGTTTTTCCTGCTATAGGTAGTTTATGGTAGATAAGTATAATAATATAAATGTATATGTAAAAATATTTGATAAAAATTTGTAAAAAAAAAAAACAAAGAAAGGAAGCAATTTAATTGTATATTTTATTAAACTCATATCCAAAATATCATTTCCATATAATTTTACAAATGTGTATTAATTAGTGTTTTATGTGATGTGTTCAGAATCCCAAATATCCCATTTATATCTTAGCTTAGATATTAAATCTCATCAGCGTTTGATATGTACTCAAAACTCATGAATTTCAGTGTGAAAAAATATATACACAGGTTATTGGAAACATCAAATTTCTTGTTTCACTTACAAAATCTTAAGAGCCCAGTGTCCACCTGCGGCTTCCGCTGCTGGACGGAACATCCGCAAACCTTCCTTCTTACATTTGACCCAATCTGCCAATGCTGCTGATAAACTCGTGCCAGCTGAATAATTCACAGAGAGATTCATGAAGGTGCTAATCACCTAAGCCTTTGGGATGCTGCGTATAATTTCTAGCTAATGGATCAAACTAGCTCATTCTGGCTTCTGGGAGTCTTTAAGGAATGACATAGTGGTCCAGCAGTGTGAGATAACAGAAAGCAAAAACACACATTTGGGTGAGTGTGCTAGCTAGTGAGCATTAAAGCGGCCTGGAAGGTAGGTTTGAGCAGAAGGTGATTTCACTTGCTGTTTGTTTGTTTGTTTGACTTTATCCCAGATCCATGTAACTGGCCTGCAGAGAAGCCTTTGACATTATCTTAAGCAATATCAGAAAGTGTTGATCAAGCTATTCCTTTGCCATAAAAAACAAAAAACAAAAACAACAACAAAAAAACAAAAACCCAAAAAACAAAACAAAAAAACCTGTACATTTCTGAGAGGAACTGAGCACTGAAAGGCAGAAGAGCTGGTCATTAACTCCCTTTTCCTTGGTGAATGCTGGTGGCCTGGCAAAGTGTTCAACTTTACCCTGCTGAGGGAGACACCAGGCATGGGGACAAGGGGGCAGAGAAAACGATGGGTGTAGAAATCCAGGCTGCTTCCATGCCCACAGAACACCCTGCCCAGCCATATCCCTCCTGTGTGCTACAGTGACCTCCAGTTAATGATCTTTAGCAGACTTCTGTCCTGTGAGTCTCATGTCACCTTTCAGGAAGCACAGGAACTCCAATTTTTTTTCTCCTTCATGAAACAGTTTGGATTAGTTCTGAGCCAGGCACTGGCTGGTCTAATGGTCCTCCAACTTACTCACTATTCTCTCATGTTTTCCTTAGCTTCAGCTCACACTGTGTTTAACACTAACCTACAGACAAAAAACACTGATGTCTGTTGACCTAGCTATCCTGGCCTTGATAGCTAGTTGGTTAACAATGATTTCACAATGATTCAGGGACACTTGCACAGTGCTTTTGGTTCTGTTGTACTCAGTGACACATGAGTCCGAGGATATACATGAGGTACTGTTTGCTCAGATATTCCTAGAGGACATCTGGATAACCAAATATATGTAAATTTTTTTCTTTGCTCTCAAACCATATGTTAGTGATTTGGTTATTTATATTCAGATCTTATTGTACACTAAGTAGACATTCCATGAGAAGGAAGGCAAGAAGGAATAAGAATAAAAAAGAAAAGGGTGTGTGTCTGTGTGTGTGTGTGTGTGTGTGTGTGTGTGTGTGTGTGTGTGTGTGTGTTGGTGGTGGTGGTGGCTAATTTTATGACAACTTGACACATGCTGGAGTCATTTTAGAAGACGAAACCTCAATTGAGAAAATGCCCCCACCAGATTAGACTGTGGGTAAGGCTGTGGGTCATTTTCTTGACTGGTGATTGACATGGGAGGCGGTCAGCCAACTGTGGGTGGTGCCAAGCCTGGACAGGTGGTCCTGGGTACTATAAAAAAAATGTAGCCTGAGCAAGCCATAAAGCACAAGTCAGTAGGTAGTGTCCCTCCATGATCTTGGCATCAGCTCCTGCCTCCAGATGCCTGCCTTGAGTTCTCCCAACTTAAGAGCCTCTTGCTGTCTCCTTCCTGATGGACTGTGTGATGTGGAAGCTGAAAAGAAAACTTTCCTCCCCAAGTTGCCTTTGTTCGTACTGGTTTTCAAAAGTTATTTATTTATTTATTTACTCATTTTATATCTTGATTGCAGGGCCCCCCTCCTCCCAGCCCCCACTCAAACTCTCCTCATCCCCCCCGTTCTCCCCTCTCCTCCTTCTCAGAAAAGGGGGATGTCCCCCATGAGTACCAACCTACTATGGCACATTAAGTTGCTGTAGGACTAGGCACATCCTCTCCCACTCAAGCCACACAAGGCAGCTCAGTTAGGGAAATAGGATCCCCAAAACAGGCCTTGTTCATGATGTGTTATCACAGCCATATAACCCCTAAAGCAAAAAGAAAAAGAAAGGAAAAACTCTTGCCACCTTTTACTCTGCCTTAGATCTCTGGCTGTTTCATCTCAGAGTGATGATCAAAACTCATGTTAACAGCTAACTGCGTGTGTTCAGTGATTTAATTTTACTTCATTAGAACCATATCTCCTGCAATTTTACATATATTACTCATAGAAAACGGTTTTCCATCTAATACCTTAGAGGAAATCAGGACCTGGTGAAAATATAATATGGAGTGGTTTTGTGTAAAAAGAGAATTTATTCTGAATTGACAAGTTGGGATGTAGAGAGTTCTGGTGCCTAAAGAGAAAAGGGGAAGAAAAGCAAAGAATTTTCTCCTTACAGAAACCATCACTAGGACCACAAGACTCTGAAAGAGAAATAGACAGCCAAGCTAGGAGCCTCTGCCCATGCCATCCCTGACACCTGCTACTAAATTCTCTTCTGCAAAATATTCACACCCACTTCTGGTGTGAGACGTGTATGAGGAGGTTATTTTTTGACTTCTTATTTTTACCCTCTGCAAGGTTATTTTACCTTGTGTGACTCACACCAGCTGCCACTACTTTGTAAGGGCAGGCAGGCACTTACACCTCTGGCCGTCTTACACACAGTCCTTTGCTGACAAGTTAAAAATGCCCCCAGGAAAAGAAAGAATTAGAGACTGTCTGGGTTGGGATAAAGTTAGAAAACTTGAAGATATGGGAAGAAAGAGAGTCTTCTGCAATAGAGAAATGAAACAGTGACTTGAACTGGTGATTTGCTGCAAACATTCATCTCAAGTGTGATTGTGACTCACTAGGAGGCTATGACTGAGGGAATCAACCCTGGAGAGAAGAAAAATAATTACAATGCCAGTGAAGGAAAATAGATTCTAGGGAGAGTTAGATCTCAGGTTATAATGTAGCTCCTTTTCCAAGCTGGGTGATCCCAGGCAAACACCATGTCTCTCTAAGAATTAGTATCTTTACCCGTAAGATGCAAAAAAAACTAGCTATGATGATCATTTTGGTCCAGCAATTGTGAAAATATTTTTCTTATTATTTTTGCTTTTCTAAATCCAGGAGAGGGAGATTTGGGAAAATACTAAAATTTAAAAATGTTCACCAAGGATGATCTATAGTTCAGTGCAGGGATCACATGGAGGAAATCTGTTTTAATACAGTGTTGCTGAAATCATGAACATCAGGGGTAGAAGCAACCCTCCCTTCCTTGTTCTTTACAGATAGCAATAGCAATAAGCCTCTGTAGCCTGTGTCGCCCTTGATGAACTCTTACATATCCAATGCCTTGTTTGCTGTTTGTGGCCAAAAGGAAACAGAGGTAAGACAGTTCTTATTTTTCGTCAATGACAAAATCAGAGGACAAGGTTGAGACATGAATGCCTGCCCTATCTTCTCCTGATTTGGAGAGACAACTTGTCACATACTTGATGGACATTGAAAAAGGAAGCATCTGCCTACACTGGACTTTGCACCTGGGCAGTAACCTCCCAGCTAACCCTTAGTGGAGAGCCTCTAAAGTGGAGGCCAAACAGCCTGGGAACACATGAGATGACACACTTGGCATCCAGAAAATATAGAAGAAAACCTTCTATGTGATCTCTACTCATGCCTTTCTCCTTACTCAATTAATATTTTGTGTGTATGGAGCAAATATCATATAGCATAACTTTTCAAAATAAGTAGGATATAAGCATCACTGTGCATGTTGGAATAATGTTTTAAAATTCTTTTATTTTTGAGATTATAATATTATAACATTTTACCCTTTCCTTTCCTCCTTCCAACCCCTCTCATATACCTATCCTTGCTCTTTTTAAAACTCATGACCTCTTTTTTTTCATTGACTGTTGTTGTTATTTTTGGTGGAGGTTGTGTGTGTATGTGTGTGTGTGATTTCTAAATACTTAAGTATAACCTGCTCAGCCCATATAATGTTACTTGTATGTTTTTAGGGATGATCTTTTGGTACTGGATAATCAACCGGGTATGGTCTTCTCTGAGGAACAGTGTTTCTCCCACTCTCTACACCGTTAGCTGCCCATAGTTCTTTGTGTAAAGTTGAAGCCTTATGGCATTTCCCACATCCACATTGGCATATCTATTCTTAGTGTCATTGTTCAGCTCATATTTAGGCACTCATGTTGGCGAGACTTTCTGGAATGCTGTAACTTCTGACATTCCTAGAAGACACAGTCTCACATCAAACTCCCCGATCTTCTGGCTCTTACAATGTTCTGCACTGTGTTTCCAGGTTCAGTAGAATCTCAAAGAAATTATCAGGGTAGGTATGGGTATTTTGTAGATGTATCCATTTGGGCCCCACAACTCTGCGTTTTGATTGGTTGTAGTTTTATACAGTGGTCTCTGTCTATTGCAAAGGGAAGTTTCCTTGGCGTATGGAGAGGACAACGTTTATCTGGCTAGATCCTGGAAAATGGTGTCTGGCATCTTTTTTGAATTCCTGATTAAAAGATGTTGAGAGTCTATTCTAGAAAACTGAAGAAAACCCTGAATAAGTGGCCTCCCAGCAGCAACGGAGGAGTCCCTGCTAGCATTGCTCCTGACGTGATGGAGGAACGTGAGAAGTGTGGAAAGCACCAGATTCAATAGAATCCCAAAGCAAATCTGGAAAAAGAGAGTGACAGATGGAACTGGTCTGACCTGCCCAGCTGGGCCCATGCCTCCACACAAAGATCGCTTTGTCTTCCGTGCGCACACTGAGGCTCTTTGTCAATCATAATCAACAATTCCCTTCAGCTGTTCTTGCAGCTCTTCTCTCCTGACCTTCTAGTCTGTAAGGCACCAAATGGAAGAGAAAACATTGCATGGCCTTTAAAAGATAAGGATGAAAGGAGAGAAATATATCCTGCCCAATAAATCTGTAAGCTCTTTCTAGTGGCCTATTCCAAGAAAGGTACCAAAGAACTGGGGCTTTATCCATCACTTGTGCTCTAGTGACTATGTGTTCTCCAGAGATCCTAGGGTTATAAATGGGATGTTTATAAAGTTGTTAAGAATAATGCTGAAGATGAGGAAAATAATAGCCTCTTCCCTATGGGCTCCAAGAGGATAGTGTTCCCAAGAGCAGGGAACTCTTAATACAGGTACTAAAAAGAAAAGGCATATCACATCAATCAAAGAAGGAAATGCTCTCACGCAGTGGCAAGTAGGAAGTACTCTCTCAAGGTTAATGTCTGGGACTACCTCAAGCAAAACTCATTAGCATATGCTACTTGCTTCTTATTGTTATAAGTTAGGTCTGTTTGGCTTCTGTGTTGGAGAAACAGCAAAATGTCTCCTTTGCATAGAGAATCACTATAGGTGCCAAGGCACCAGACTGAGAACTGTGTGCCACATGCCTAGATCTTTGAGCAGCTTTCTTCATTTGCAATTATTGGGAAGCACCAGGCCCACCATATCCTTGTCATCTTGTCGGATAGCTAGCAGAGGCTAGAGGTGCCGTGCTGCTCCATCCAAGTCTGTGAGCACAACACAGGCCAGCCAGGAAGCAATCTGAAGGCCAGCAAACAGAAGCATCCTGTATTCACAAAGTGTGGGGCTATAGAAAGGACACTGGGTCGGCCAGGAGGACCAGGGCCGGGGCTTATCTTTCTCCCTTTTGGTAGTGTTACTCTCATAGGAAATACTAGTCCAGAATTCTCTTCTCAGCTATAAAATTCATCGAACACTATTTATCAAACACTATTGTATTTGCTATGTACCAAGGCCACACTAACTGCCAGAGGCAAGATTTAAACAGTGCTACTCCAGGGTCAGTTTGCTTTAATAAGTAGCACACAGGAAGCCAACTCAGGAGAAAAAAAGAAAGAAAACACAAACCTAGACAAGTCAGTGATGACTTTATTAGTGCTGTCAATGGAAGGAGAAAGTTCTCATCTTGAAAATACTAAATCTCGGGCTAGAGAGATGGCTCAGAGGTTAAGGGCACTGACTGCTCCTCCAAAGGTCCTGAGCTCAATTCCCAGCAACCACATAGTGGCTCACAACCATCTATAATATGATCTGATGGCCTTTAAGTGTACATGCAGGCAGAGCATTGTATAGATAATAAATAAATAAATAAATGTTTAAAAAGAAAATACTAAATCCCCAAAGCAAAAATAAACAATATCACAGAAGGGATGCCACCAGGCTTCCCTGATGGATGGATGTTATGGCTTCTCTCTGATGTGCCCTCTAGTTTTCATTGAGCTGGTAGCTACAGATTATGGATTCCATTGGCACAGATGCAGCAATGCATGGAAGAGGGGTTCCAGACAAAAAGAAGAAATGTGGCTGTCTTCATTCCCCATTCTAGAAGGTTCTGCAAGGCACTCATTGCTGCCCACTCTAGAGTCACACAGAGAGGCACTGAGAGGAACAGAACAGAGGCGAACCATTTGAACCCCAGTACTGTCTGCACAGGTGGTAGGTATTCCATATGCAGATTGTGCTGATAAAAATTAAGCTTACTGCCACCTAGCTGAGTCAGCACTAGGTCATTTTTCTTTTTAGGATTTAAAATTAACTACTTAAAATAATTTCCTGTCGTGTTTTTCTGGAGAGAGGCTTAGAAAGCTACTTTGAAGACCAGCTGTTTTGTAACTAACGATGCAGATTGGAATACAAGGCATTGCCTCCTGCTCTTTGATTCCCTCTGCAGTTATACCTTAGCTACAAAGGTTAAGGGGAAACGGATGGATCTCAGAACTGAAAGGATCACCATTTACTGCAGCTACTTAAAACCCTAATGCATGTGAGTGCTCCGCCTGTCACTCACCACACTTTTCATTTACTGTAGCCCAAGGCAGCGAGAATCCCCAACAGACAGCAGGTTACTCTTACATTGTTGGATACTGGAGGTTTATGAAGTTTCCATTATTACCTTTCTCTCTCTCTCTCTCTCTCTCTCTCTCTCTCTCTCTCTCTCTCTCTCTGCCACTTTTGTTTTCATTGCTGCTGTGAATTGGGTTGATGAAATCTCTATTTTTTAATGGTTGTTTAAAAATTAGTGTAGGAACTTAGCTATAAAAAGATAGTAAAGTCCAAATTTATTCAGTCTTTAGTTTCTCCAAAAATCAAGCAAAACAACAAAAAACACAATAGATCCTTAACAATTTCTACTTACCATGCCCTATTTTCTAAAATCACAACAATCAATAATGAAATCAATATTCTGATTGTTCTAAAAAAAAAAACATAGTCACAGCAAATTGCTCCAAAACACATGTGAATTCTGTGTGTCAGGAAACCCATCAGGGCACCTTGGAATCTGACTGCCATCTGGGAGCCCTGACTTCCCTCTGTGTGGGTTTTCTGAACGGGCTAGACTGATCTTCCTCAGAGCTTAGTAGGTGACTTAGCAGAACAAGTGCCCAAAGAAAGACACGCTGGAGCACAGTGGCATTGGGTCTGCCTTGAGAGCCACACGCCTAATATCTCCACGCCTAATATCTCCCTCATTCAGGCAGTTCTCAAAGGGCACGGCCAGGAAGAGTAGATGTGGCCTCTTGGTGGGCAGTTAGCGAAGAACCACAGCAGCACGGACTGCAAATGTCGCTGTGACACTTCTTAGAAAATACATTGTGAAAAGGACTTTGCTGATTTCCATAACTACCTGTTCTTTGTGTCTTGAGCTTTCCTCAGGGTTCCTTTTAACTTAGGGAGTATTGGTGGCTACAAATGATACAATAGTTTAGCTATCGTGTACTTCAGGATAGCCTAGTGCAGTGACTCTCAACCTGTGGGTCACCACTCCTTTGGGGGAGGGGTGATTGACCCTTCCACAGGGGTCACCTGAGGGACAATCAGAAAAAAATATTTACATTATGGCTCATAACAGTAGCAAAATCACAGCTATAAAGTAGCAATGAAAATTATTTTATGGTTGGGGTCACCACAACATGAGGAACTGTACCAGGGGGTTGCAGAATTGGCTTAGCAGGTCAATGGAATTCACGTTGGCACTTAATTTACAAGCATTAAATATTACTCCATCACTGGTGTCACTGATGAGAATTTTCCATTCTAATTGCCACCTACTTTATCTAATGATTCAAAACATCAAATCTATTTCTAGGCCTGGATTTGGTTAACTCAGTGATATTTTAAAATCTAAATCAAATAGAAGTTGATTTTGCCATTTGTTTCCTGATCTTGTTGGGTTTTGCTGCTTTATTTTTTCCTGTTTTGTTTTTTTGGTTTTTTTTTTTTTTTTTTTTTTTTTTTTCCGGTTTTGTTTTGTCATTCTTCCTTTGAGTATTGAAGTATTGATCCTCATTCTCTTTCTTTTCTTTCCCTGGCATTGTGGCTAGATTTTGTCACATTTTCCTAATTTGCCTTCTTTTTTTACTCTAACACTTTAAACTCTGTTTCTGTGTGGGTTTGGTGTTTGTTGGCAATTTTGTTTATGTTTGCTTTTGTGGTAATGGAGATAGAATCCATGGACTCATGAGTGTGGTTCAAGCACTCTACCACAGCCCAGACCCAACGTCTGTTCATGTCTCTCTGCCATGTCCTACATTGAGTCCTTAGGACTGTCTTTTAATCATCAATTTTCTGCCTGACCATGCTTGCTTAGTATTTTAGGGGTGTATATTTTCTTCCTGTATCGTTATGAACTCCCCTGTACACTAACACGAAATTTCTGATTTCTGCATTGTTTAATTTTTTTTTCTTTTTTTTTGTATTTAGGGAAATAATATTTTAACCTCTGATTGGGTCAATATGGGTTCATATAGGTTGTCATTTTGCCAGGGTGTTGAATCACATTGGAGACAAACGTCTGGGTGTGCCTGTAAGAAATACTTTAAATCGGTTAATTGGGGTGGGAGAACTCACCTAAATGTGGACTGTACCATTTCATTGGCTAGGGTTCTAGACTGAAAAGCAGAAAGTAGGCTGGGCTCGGATATCCATAGGTCTCTGCTTCCTGACTGCAGACATAATAGGGCCAGCCACTTCATGCACGAACAGCTCTGCTGCCTTCTGCATCCTCAAACTATGGAGCAAAATTAGCCTCTCTTTCTTTCAGCTGCCTTGGTTGTTGTTGTTGTTGGTGGTGGTGATGATGTTTTGTCACTGCAACAAGACTGACAACTAATACAGTCAGCATTTTGTACTCCTGTTGTGTGTGATGTCCCCATTCAAAGGCTCATCTTCAGTGACAGTGTTTTCTGTTCGTTTTGCTTTGGTTCTTGTTGCATGCCTGAGCGTGGAAGCCATCTCACTTGTCTACCGGTTCTACAATTACTGCTTCCCTTCTGTCTTGACCCAGAAGTGAGATTCAGACCTTATGTTCACTGGTCAGGCCATCTATGCTGGACAAATATTGAAAACATTAGCTGTCCACTATCTACATTAGTAAATAATGAAGCTTGGCTTCTAGCACTCTCTGGTCCTCCTTCCTGTCTCTCCATGCACATCGCTTTATAGACAGACATTAAACACAACAGGGGCAGCTTTACTCTGGCCTCTTGGAGAATCCATTCCAACATCTGAACTAAGGAATCCAACATTAGCATGGGGCCGTTCTAGTCCACATTACCCCACAGACACTTGGTGTCCTCTCAGCAGAGGATCAGGGCCTCAGATGTCCCCAGGCAAGTACCTCTCAGCCATAGCTGTTTAACTTCTAGTTTACAAAAATGTCTAATTCATTTTCATCATGCTAATGATTTTTATTATTTTTTTGGCTTTTTAAAAGTCATCCTCTTTACAAATTGTTTCACTGTTGTTTGAAACATTTGAGCTTTAAATTTTAATTTTAATTTAAACATTAAAATTGTGAATGCATAACTCTGTCCTGTCTAGGAATATGAGATTGCCTCTATTGCTATGTCTTCCTTATTAAATAATAACCAACAACAAAACAAGTAACTAGTAATAAAAAAAAGAGAAAGAAAAGAGAGTCAAGTAGGTAGGTCAGACCTACCTCTCAATAATTTTAATCAATCTCTACCCTGTTGTAAACAGCTCAAGTAGAAGAGAACTGCCTAGCATTTCTTCTGTTCGCAGCTGAATCATACAACCCAGATATTATATACTAAATCCTTGGGTGGCCCAAACTATGACCAAAGCCCTTGTCTAATTGGTTTTCCCTGAGGAGACATTCATTTTGGTACTAGACATTTTCTGTTATTCCAAATGCATTTAATCCTCCTAATATTGTTGTTTAATTTTGAGAATATAATTTAATTACATTTCTTTCTCCACTTTCCTTTCTCAAATCCCTCCTACATGCCCCTCCCCCACTCTCCTTCAAATTCATGCTCTTTTTTTTTTTTTTTTTTTTTGGACTAATTGTTTTTGTGAGCATATATATATTTTCATATTTTCCTGATTAGAATCTGTTGAGTCCATATAATGTTACTTGTATGTATGTTTTCAGGGCTGACCCTTTGGCACTGGATAACTAGTTGGTGTGCTCTTGGTTGGAGAAGGCCATCTTTCCCTATCCCAGCTTTCCTTAGCTGCCTATAGTTCTTTATGTATAGTTGGAGCCTTGGCGGGTTTTCACAATCCAGTTTGTTGCTCATTGGTGCCATCTTTGTTCAGCTCACATTTTGGGGGTCAGGTTGGTGAAACTTTATGAGTCTAACTTCTGATATTGCTACAAGACACAATCTCACACCAAACTCCTCAATCCTCTGGCTCTTACTATCTTTCTGCACCCTCTTCCTCAATGTCACCTGGCCTTTAGGTGCTGGGCTGTTTCATAGCTGTATCCATTGTGCCTGGGCTCCACAACTCTGTATTTCAATTAGTTGTGGTTTCCTTTGCCTTCTCTATCTGCTGCAAAGAGAAGTTTCCTTGATGAAGGGTGAGGACTACATTTCCTGTTGCTAGAAGATCAGTGTTTTGAGTGTTGTTAGGAATTGTGGCTTGTTTAGTAAATTAGTGGTTGTAGATGCTCTTCCAATAACCAAGATTTTACTAGCTGAAATAGGTAAGTTCCCAGGGCCAGGCATGGTGTCTGTCTTGAGTGGGTCTTATGTCCAATTAGAGAGCTGTTGGTTATTGCTGAATTGTCTGGGCCACAACTACAACAATAGGGTTATTGTGCCATTCTGGTTGTCAATGCAGTTGATAAGCATCATACAATTTATTTAATTATTTTCTATTTCTCAGTCCTTCTTGTTAAAAATTGCATAAAATGGCAAGACTACATTTTTTTTTAAGTGCAGATCATTTTCTCAAGATAAGAGACACTATTCATATTACTTCCCTATTTCTTCCCAGTTCAACGCAGAGCTATTATATATACAATTTTTACCTGGAATGAAAGTTAAAATTTTTTTAGGGTTTTTATTGTAAGTAATACTGGAATATAATTTTTATGAAAACCAACAAAACAGTATTTCATAGTTTGAAATGAAATTCCTTTCTACTCTAAATCCTCTTTTTTTGGAAACAGTTTGTTTTTCATATTTAGTATCTGTAGTTCCATATATCATTTGTCCACTTCACAGTACATTTGGAGAGTGGTTTTTGCCCATGTCAATGGGTAGAGACAGATGCACATCCATTAAGCATAGGGATTTGCTTTAAGAATAAACTAGAATTTAATTAATGTTTCCTCTTTTTATGAATTTGGGTTCCTTTTAGATTTCCTTTTACTGCTTTTTTTTTTTTTTTTTTGAATATGTATGTGTATTCATCTGTGTGAATGTGTTCTGGATGTGTGTATGCCCTTAGAGGCCAGAGCGCGGACAGGCTGCCCTGGAGCTAGAGTGACAGGTATCACTGAACAGGTCTAGCACTGCCCAATGTGGGTGCTAGAAACCAAGCTCAGGCCCTCTGAAGAGCAGCTAGTGTTCTTAACCACAGAGGCATCTCTCCAGCCCCTGGATTAAGGTCCTTCATAGGCATGTTCTACTATGAATCAAAATGCAAATCAATGTCTTTGTAGATATAATTTTGTTTCTCAAATACTGAGAAATACTGAGCTAAACATCCATCCATGGAGGCTGTATTTGAAAACAAATACATCCTTTGCCTAAACAACAAAACCTGAGAGTTTAGCATCACCTTCTACATCTATGGAAAAATTCTGGTTCTACTTTTTTCACATTTTCATACAACCATAATTTTGCCTAAGGGCCTTGGGTCTATGTATATATTTATTCATAGCATTTAAAAAGCTTAAAAGGAAGGATAATAATAGTTAGCTATTTTAACAAATAGTGTATTATATTAAAAGACTAGTTAAATATGTATAGCCTGGTTGCAGATTTTGGGAGAGTGAGAAGAGAGAGGATTGAAAATTTAAATATATCCATTCGGTAGTTTAGATGCTTGTAACATTTCCAGAATCTTTACCATCTTGTATGCCTATCTATTTTAGCATATACACTACATTATTTAGACTAATGTTTAATTTGGTTGTAATGTAAAAGGAAAAAATTGGGGGTTCTTCTGTAGACTTTAGTGGTAATCTCTAGAATTTGCTGCTCTTATTGCTGAAATGGAGTGAATCATGGTTATTTTTTTAATGATTTCCCTTTTTTTGAATATGTTTTTTCTAGTACACTATATTTTGATTATTTCTTCTACCATGACTCCTCTGAGTTCCTCTCCACATCCCCTCTCATCTGAATCTACACTTTTTCTGTTAGAAAACAAACAGGCAACTAAGGAATAATAATAAAATAAAACAAGATTAATGAAAAACAAACACATAGAAGTATGACAAAGCCGGAAAATAAGAAAAAGAGCAAAAGGAAAAGCACACGAAATGCATATAGATGCAGAAACTCACACATTCACACCCAAGAACCCAAACCGGAAGCCATAATATAAAATTGAAGGACCTGGATGGTGAGACAAGCATAACGAATTTTTTAATGCCCTGATATAGCATTATGAAACAAAGACCCTCCAAGGATATTCTTTATTTTTTTTTATTAATTTATTCTTGTTACATCTCAATGGTTATCCCATCACTTGTATCCTCCCATTCTTCCCTCCCTCCCATTTTCCCCTTAGTCCCCTCCCCTATGACTGTTCCTGAGGGGGATTACCTCCCCCTGTATACGCTCATAGGGTATCAAGTCTCTTTTTGGTAACCTACTGTCCTTTCTCTGAGTTCCACCAGGTCTCCCCCTCCAGGGGACATGGTCAAATATGAGGCACCAGAGTACGTGAGAAAGTCATATCCCACTCTCCACTCAACTGTGGAGAATGTTCTGTCCATTGGCTAGATCTGGGTAGGGGTTTAAAGTTTACGGCCTGTATTGTCCTTGGCTGGTGCCTTAGTTTGAACGGGACCCCTGGCCCAAATCTTCCTATCATAATGTTCTACTTGTAGGTTTCTAGGACCCTCTGGATCCTTCTACTTTGCTATTCTCCCATGCTTCTCTCATCTAGAGTCCCAATAGGATGTCCTCCCCTCTGTCCCAGTTTCCTGGTAAGGGAAGGCTTTCGTGGGACATGCCCCTTGGGCTAGTATGCATATATAAGTGAGTATATACCATTTGGTTCTTTCTGCTTCTGGATTAACTCACTCATTATGATCATTCCTAGCTCAATCCATTTATCCACAAATTTCGGGAATTCCTTGTTTTTAATAGCTGAGTAGTATTCCATAGTGTATATGTACCACAGTTTCTTTATCCACTCTTCTACTGAGGGACACTTAGGCTGTTTCCATGTTCTGGCTATTATGAATAAGGCTGCTATGAACATGGTTGAGCAAAGTTTCTTGTTGTGTGCTGGAGCATCTTCTGGGTATATTCCAAGGAGTGGAATAGCAAGGATATTCTTATGTTCTTTCTCTGGGCCACCTACTGCTGGCCATGGGACTCCCTTGAAGAACACTATGTTTTCATTTGCAAGTGGTTCTCCATTGGAGATAGCTTCTGGGTTAGGGAGGGTGGCACATGTGCACATCTTTTAGCTCTAGGACTCCACTGGGTACATACCTGTGTAGGCCCTGTGCATATTACCTGAGTTTCTTACATTCATCTATGTGTTGAACCTGTTGATTTAAAGGCCCTTGTTTCTTTGATGTCTTCCATCCCCTCTGGCTTTTGCACTCTATCTGCCTTTTATTCCTCAAGATTCCGTGAGCCTTGGGGAGAGGGGTTTGATGGAGAGGTCCTAATTAGGGCTGAGTGATCCATGGCCTCTCATTCTTTGAGTATTGTCTATCTGTGGGTCTCTGTATTTGTTCTCATCTTCTGGTACTCATGATTATTTTTAAAGAACAGTGAAAAAGAACGCATAAGAAATTCTAAACTTTTCCTGGCACAGATAGTGTCACAGCCCTTTTCATAGGCTTCCCAAATCCTCTAAAGAAATGGCAAATACACTAAGCCCACTGTTAAGTAGCGTTCCCCTAGTCTCGACTTTCCAAATCACTAAAGAAGCATGAGATTATGCTGCATTTTTGAGCTTAAAAACAAACTCTATCAGGCATATGAATGCTTTTTTGTTTTGTGACCTTATATTCCATAGACACACAGGAAATGGTTATTTGAAAAAGGAACAGAGGTGACAGCAATGCCCAAGAGTTGATACCTAGAGATGTCAGAGAAATGCAGTGCAATTTGCATAACTAAAGCAATATAAATTTCTTAGCAGCCTTTACTTTCTAATTATAGCTATGCAATGCTTAGATATGATATCAGAGTAGTGAGAATAGTAGTAATAATGAGTGAGTGAATGGATAAAGAAATGCTGTGCATCTTCCCTATTCAGCTCTTTAGCAACACAAACTCTCCAACCTCAACCTTGATTCTTGATTCTAAGTTTGGCTTTCCTTCCCCAAACAAATATTCAGGCTGTTGATTCTGGATCAGATTTTGTACATAATTTATGCTTTGAGTCTACACTTAATTACAGTCTTTTTTCTTTCTTTTCTTTTCTTTTCTTTTCTTTTTTTTTTTTTTTTTTCATTCATTGTGATGGCTATCCACATAGGATGCTTTTGAAAATGCTAGGTTAAGTTAGGGGACCACTTGTTCTTGGATGTTTTTAAGCAAACAGCCCAAACTGAACTATATGAGGAGGAAGGAATGTACCACAGCACTTGGGACACTGTACAAGGACCTACAGAGTCTCCTTTATCTTTGGAGTTGATCTGCATCCACTCCCTTGTCTATTTGGAGGCCTAGATATCGTATTTTAAAGTGTTTTCCTATTGAGCAGCTTAGAGGTGAGTATGATGTATCATTTGAGGGCTAAATATTGAACATTTCTATAATAAAAAGTACAGACAGTTCCGTTTGTGTTTATCCTTTCATTGAAAATTACTACAACCTGGTCAAAAAATCCTCTCTGTGGTAATGGGCTATCTGCCAATACATGAGTCTGTTGAAAGGGCCACACCAAATCCAGCATCAAGTGACCGCCAACCCTGACCACAGCAGCGTGGTATGAAGAGGGCTGACAGTGGCGTGGTCACCACCCAGGCCAGAGAGGAAAGTAGCAGGAGGTGTCAACGGAAAAACCCAACTCACTCCCTTTCAAGTATGAGGAGCTAAACCAAAGGGAGCTTGCCCTAGTAAATTTCAATGATACCTCACTTTTCACAATGAAAATATTTACCAGACTGTCACCTCTGTGTGTTTCCATATTGTTTCTGTATAACACATGTCTTTATATATATACTCATGTTTGCTTAATAACAGTTGCTTTGTTTAAGTGTTTTGTGTGGCTGTGGTAGCCACATTAGCTTCTTAGGCCTGCCATAACAATGTACCACACAATGAATGCCATCAATAGCAGCAATGCATTGTTTCATAAGTGTGGAGGCTTGGGATGGCTATTTGTAAGCCAACTTGGCACAAGCTAGAGTCGTCTGGAAAGAGGGAACCTCAGTTGAGAAAATGCCCTCACTAGATTGGCCTGTGGGCAAGACTGTAGTGTTTCTCTCTCTCTCTCTCTCTCTCTCTCTCTCTCTCTCTCTCTCTCTCTCTCTCTCTCTCTCTCTCCTTTTAATTAGTGATTAATGTGGGATGGTCCAGCCATTTGTGCATGAAGCTACTCTTGTTTATGTGGCCCTAGGAGCATATAAGTAAGCAAAATAAACGAACCATGAACAACAACCCAGTAAGAAGTTCATTTCCGGTGCCTCTGCATCAGTTCCTGCTCCCTGGGTTCCTTCCCTGACTTCCTTCAGTAATGGTCTGGGATGTGGAAGTAAAAGTGAATAAACTCTTTTCCTCCCCAAATTGGTTTTGGTTCAGTGATGTTTTAATCACATCAGGAGAAAATGTGGCAAGGTTTAGTTCCTGTTCAGAGCAGCAAAAGAGAGTCTCCTACATGCCTCTTGTCTAAATGGAGTTGAGTAGTAGGCCATCTTTGGCTCCTCATCTGATCCCTGCCCTTATTCTCCTGTGGCACAGCTCTGTTGTGATGCTACCTGTGCCTAAATCTCCCTTGATGATAAAGCACCAGCTTTATTGGGCTAGGGCCCACTGGAATGATTTTGGAATTGCAGCTGCAGTGACCTGATTCCAGAGGTACATTCATGAGTGTGCAGCTCATCTCGAAACAGCCATCAGATAGTACGTAGCACAAACCTGGATCCTTGCTTTGTGACCCTCAGCTCCAGGAATATGGATTTAAAGTTAATAAACCATGGGGGCACACCTTAGAAATGCGCCATGCAGTCCTTCTCACTCATCACTATAACCTAGAACTGGAAAGCACCATGAGAAATTGAACCTTGTTAGAGTTCACTTCTTTTGTAGTCAAGGCTCCATATCTGTACAACCCTAGGTTGGTTTGAAAGTTTTCAGACTTTAAACAAGTCTTCAGTTTCTAGTGGAAATAAAGTAGACCCCCCCCCCAAACTCAAAGTATCCTCTAGAGAGCAAGTTACACTAGGATATATATATATATATATATATATATATATATATATATATATATATATATATATTAGGAACATAAGCAAAAGAGATTGATTACCCTATGAGCATATACAGGGGGAGGAGGTCCCCCTCAGTCACAGTCATAGGGGAGGGGATTAAGGGGAAAATGGGAGGGAGGGAGCAATGGGAGGATACAAGGGATGGGATAACAATTGAGATGTAATAATGAATAAGTTAATAAAGTATTTAAAAAGAGATTGATTAGGGAACTATGGACACCTGGAGCCTTGGTCAGTCCAAGTCTCAGAACTGAGAAGCTGGTTTCATAATTCAGTCTGATGCTAGTGTTCTGAGGTCGAAGGGGGTGTAGGCTTTAAGTACCAAAAGTCAGGAAGTTCCTGGAGCCCACAGATAGGAGACAGACACATTCACACACCCACTGCTTTTCTTCTTTCTGAGGACCCCTGTCTGTTGGTTATATCTGCCTATGTTGAGGGCAGATCTTTGCTATCCAGTTGTCTGACTCACAAACTGTTCTCTTGAACCACCTCCTCAGACACACTGAAAACAGTGCTCCAGGAGGTCATCAGGGAGTCCTCAACTCGGTAAAGTTGACCAACCAAATTTGTCACCACAGACCACGGATATGATATACATGGTAACACTAAAGGGAGGCGAGAGCCCACGGAGACGTGCAGTCACATCATAATAGCCAGGCAGCAATAAGAGGCACGTGAGAGCCTGTTACCTGAGTGAGTTAGACCAACCCCTTTTAGGAAAAGTGTGGCTTGAGGCCAGACCTGAACTGCTCAGTTCCTTTAGAACAGGAAAAGGGAGAGAGTCCTCTAGGAGGTGGCGCAGCTGCACCCCTCACCATTTGTTTGGCCCCATACTCCTGCTTGCATGTGTGCTACTGTCTCTACTGTTTCTCTACAAACAAGTCAAGTACATTAGCAGGAAAGCCAGTGCAGATACAGTGGGGTTCACCATCAGCAAGAGAGCACAGGAAGAGAAGAAGCTATGGGTTAGAAGCATTTTTCTCAGGATGCTTCTAGGGAGAGGCTAGCTGGGGTCCCAGGTGTCGGGGGTTGACAAGAAAGAGGATTCACTGTTGTAAGCGCTTGGTCACGTACCTGACGTTCATCACCTGCCTAACTCTGTGAGCCATGCTTCTTTTTTTTTAATGGGCCTCCATCATCTTACAGGTGACGAGAAGGATGCTAAGCGACAGGGTCCAGACTTGAGGTAAGCCTTTTGCGCTCTCACATCCAGATGTGAGATTTCTCTATGTCCAGGTTTGCTCACCATTTCCATCAGGAAAATTTACAATATGGACAGGAACATCACAAGGAGAAGTGAAAGCAAAAAGATTTGTCTTGTATGTTTAACTTGCCATGTCCATACCTTCGCGGGTTCATTTTACATGCATTTTTGCATTGAATTGTATGTAACCCAGAAGTTCAGTGCTGCTGGTAAGCCAGAGATGGTCACAGATATTTCTGCATTAATTAGCTAAATTAAGGAAAGGCATTTTTTGTTTCTCAGCACTGGACTATTGCATTATAGTTTTTGTTTAGATTGTATTTTGTATTTAAATACCTTTTCTTTAAAAAAAATTACTTCTGAGTTGTTACATAGCTCTGCAGCGTTGACCACCTAAGCACATCACCTGCCTTTGCAAATTTATTTATGGGTTTCAGAGTGAATTGCTGCCTTTGTTTTAAGGAAAATAAGAAAGAGTAAAGAAAAACAACCCCGTGAAAGTCACTCCCCACTCTCCACCATGTTCCCTTGATGGGAGACCTGGTGGCACTCAGAGGAAGGATAGCAGGCTACCAAGAAGAGACTTGATACCCTATGAGCGTATACAGGGGGAGGAGGTCCCCCTCAGTCACAGACATAGGGGAGGGGAGTAAGGGGAAAATGGGAGGGAGGGAGGAATGGGAGGATACAAGGGATGGGTTAACAATTGAGATGTAATATGAATAAATTAATAAAATATTTAAAAAGAAAAAATAAAAGAAAAACACCTGACAAGAACCCTCTACTTCAAGATTCTACTTGGCTTTAGACATCAGGAAGCCAAGCGCTAGATTAATTAGTTACGAAGAACAGTTAGTGTATGTAATTTGGTTGCCTTTTTATTTTGTGTCGTTTTGTTTTTGTTTTTTTGTTTGATTTGGGGTGTTGTTGTTGTTGTTGTTGTTGTAAATGGCTCTACCACTCTCAAGCCATTTCTTTCACGCTCTTGTTCTTCCTTCTAGAGGCATAGGTTCAGTGAGTCATCCTGTGTGAGAAGCACACTGTCAGTGTTCTTCCACCGTCAGAAAGTACAAGGGACCTTTTCCGTTTTAGGGGTGAAGCACACTTGAGGGCCCTGTGAGACTTGATATTCTGCTTGATCGCCACACACTTCATGATCCTGGCAAACATAGATCTCAACAGGAAAGAACCACTTGTTATCCTGTGAAATAGTCCCAGGGTGTGGGGAAAAAAAATCCCTCGCAGAAGGCTGAGCAGTGTCTTATCCTTGTGAAACCTTATTCTCTTCACTGATTGTCATCCAAGTGCATCTTCCCTTCTGCGCTGCATCTCTGACCTTCGCTATTGCATCTCAGTAAAAGCTCTCCCTGTCCAGACTGCGATGAATATCCATATATGCTATTCTACACACTGTTACCTGTGCACATGTGCGCCTCAGTGTGCCACACCTTGAACGTACAGATGATATGCTAGCATGGCTTCACCACAAAACCACCATTACCTGTTAGTCCTGAGATTCACCCAAGAAAAGCCAATTCCACCATGTTGGCCAAATTTAAAGCAAATTTTACTAAATACTAAATACTGACCAAAAGATGAACTTTGGTCAGGACAGTTTCCGAGAATTTCCCAGGTGGAATGGCTCTGAGCCGAACTTATAAGGAGAAACCTATATGCTACTGTATTCTCCCCTGAGGCTTTGTTCTTTCCGAAGAACTACAGCTCCCAGCATTCCAGGAAGTTACCTGGTCCTTGGGCAGGTGGGCTTTCAGATTAATTTTAGGCATCACATAACATTCCCAAATTCTTCTTTTTCCATCAACCCTGAGACACTGCTAGCTCAGCTTAGCTACATTCCTTTCTTTTAGAGATTTTTTTCTTTCCTTTGTTGTTGTTGTTGTTGTTGTTTTTGCTTTTGTTTTGTTTTGTTTTTGAGACAGGGTTTCTCTGTATATAGCTTTGGCTGTCTGGGGATTTACTCTGTAGACAAGGCTAGCCTCGAACTCATAGAGATCTGCCAGTCACTGCCTACCAAGTTCTGAGATTAATGGTGTGCTCCACTACTGCCTGGCTATTTTAGAGATATTTAAAACGTGGCCTTAACTGCCATAGAGTTCTAACACTTTCTCCTGTATTAGTGTAAAGGCGTTTTAAAAGGATGGTTGTCTGATAGCACCAAAGTTTCTTCTAAAGTAAGTATTAAATATATGAGATTACATGTAACATGTAATATGCATGTCTATTAGTCATATCTTTCATATTAGTAGCATGCAGGCTAACGCCATGTAATGAAAGAAACGTAACAATGCAGCTACTGGAAGTCTTTAATTTTCTCAATATAGACCTACTCACATTTGGGTCTCCATTTACTGACCACCTCTGAGCCTGCCAGGTCATTCCTGTAACTTCAAGCCAAACCTTACAGCCCAAGCCGCCACTGGCAGCAACTCAGTTATAAATAGAGACATAGACATATGCTTAGGAAACAGGATCAGCAGGCATAGGGCAGGACAGTGCTAGCCATCCTTTGAAAAGTCAGAACTTGGCTGATCTTGGCTTGAATTTGTCTTTTTTTTTTTTTTTTTCCATTGCTGCTTGTTTTTTAATATTGTCCTGACTCCATCCCTGAACCCCAACACAACATGGGTAGGATTTCTTAGAATTAAACTGAACTAAACCTGTGTCCTAACAATTTCACGAATTTTCGTTAATAATTGAATTATTTTATCTAAATCTCCAAGCACCTTTGAAAGTCAAGTTTCTGTTTCTCCAAGACAAACTTACACTCCACTGAAGGTCAAGTTATCACTCTCCAAAGGGCTAGTTAGAGCTTGCTGGATTGAAGGGGGATTGCATATTGCATTTGGGGCGCTCTGCTCACTTTGTCAAGTAGACTTGCTGTCCTTGACACCATCCTTAGCTCAACTTGCCTCCTGCCAGTTCTCACTTGACAACAAGAATACATTGCTCAAAGAGTTGAGTCACGAAGAAGAGACTTGATACCCTATGAGCATATATGGGGGTGGAGGTCCCCTTAAGTCACAGTCACAGGGGAGGGGAGTAAGGGGAAAATGGGAGGGAGGAGGAATGGAAGAATACAAGGGATGGGATACAATTTAGATGTAATATGAATAAATTAATAAAATATATTTTAAAAAATATTTGAGTCCAGGTATTGCTTATTCCCAACAGCCCTTCAACCAATGAGTACCTTTAACCTCTTCAGTCAAAGTAATTTGCCCTCTCCTCTTAGGAATGAGCATCTGATCAAATCATCGTAACCAAAAGTTTGCAGGGTCCTTAAAAGCACTTAATTTTCTGTATACAGGTAAAAATTGAGAAGATATGTGTTTGAAATGAAGAACTGGCCAGGCGCTTCAACAGATAAAGGTGCTTGCTGCCAAGGCTGAAGCCCTGAGTTTGATTCCTTGGGCCCATGTGGTGGAAGAAGAGAGCTGGCTTCCACAGGTTGTTGTCTAACCGCCATACCCACTGTGATACCCAACACACACAAAACTAATGAACAAATTAATTAATTAAAATCAAAATAACCTGAAAGATTGAAGATAAACTACCTATGTTACCTGAATCCCAACTTGAGAGGCCTGAAGACAAGCATAGGGTTTTGTTTTGCCTACAGCGGGTAGGAGGTCAAAAGTTTTCTCAGAGAGAACAGTCTCATATCTATACAAGGCAAATCTTGGAGAAAATCAGAAGTGATTTAAAGGTTAGAGAAAGGCTCCAGATTTTCAGTTAGGCCTAATATTTTAACTTCTTTCAGCATAAACATGTAAGCCTCGGGATATTTTCACAACTAAATTAATAATTACCTAGACACCTTACATTAATTTTCTTCGTGCGTTATTTATTCTAAGTTAATTTATTCGCTTGTGGTAATTTATTATTTCTTTTTGTTATTTTAGTTTTGTGTTATTTTGGTGTTGGGGCTTGTTCCTTTATTTGGGGTTTGGTTGCTGTCATTCATTGGTGTTTCTACCGAGGATTTCTGTTCTTAAGGAATCTTCTTGTGGATGTGTGTGGGGAAGACGGGGATAGAAGATAGAAGTCACACTCTTGGGCTGAAGGATGTAAACTGATAATGAAGCAGTTGCCTTCACCACGTAGAAGGATTAGGTTAAATCCCTGGGATGCTCATGTGCAAGTGTGCACATGCATACACACACACACACACACACACACACACACACAGAGTCACATGCACCCTTGCACACATGGACACCTCATGTGCAAGTGTGCACATGCATACACACACACACACACAGAGTCACATGCACCCTTGCACACATGAACACCTCATGTGCAAGTGTGCACATGCATACACACACACACACACAGAGTCACATGCACCCTTGCACACATGGACACCTCATGTGCAAGTGTGCACATGCATACACACACACACAGAGTCACATGTACCCTTGCACAAATGGACACCTCATGTGCAAGTGTGCACATGCATACACACACACACAGAGTCACATGTACCCTTGCACACATGGACACCTCATGTGCAAGTGTGCACATGCATACACACACACACACACAGAGTCACATGCACCCTTGCACACATGGACACCACACATACAAAGAAAAGAGAAAAGTTAGCTTATTTTCTCCATGTTAAAGATATCTGCCCCCTGAGCAGTGTGGTAAGGCGGCACCCATCTGTGATCTAGTCTATCCAAATAGGAAGGAAGTGCAGCTAGCAAGAATGAAACTCACTCAAAGCAGGCTCTGACATTGCTAAAATATGTAGACAAGGTAGAGTTTTTAAAAACTATCTCTCCCGCCAACATGGCAGTGAAGAAACTCATTATTTTCCATCTGCTTTCTTCACACTTACTCTCAGCGTGACGTGGATGCAAAGTCTTAAAACCCTGTCTCTGCTGCCGAGAAAATATACCTGTTAAGAATCCATATCTTGAAAATGAAGCAATTAAGAACTGTCTGGCTGTGTGGATGTGGCCCAAGCTCATCACAGAGCAAGAATGTCCACACACGCAGCCATGCCTGGGAGTCATGAGGTACAGGCGTTCTGTACTGCACTGTGCTGAGTGATTTGACATATCTATAAACAAACAAACAAGCTGTCATGAAATATCCTTTGAAATCACAAACACAAGGGACGTTAACGAGATGCGTGTGGGAATTAGAGGATTCTGCAAAGCAAGGCTTGAGCAACTGATATGCTTTGAAGTGGAGAGAGCTTCGGAAAATAAAATCTACCAGAAGACCATCACCATTTGTTTCAAAGGCTTAATATTTGGAAATTGCTTCAGATCCCTAATTTGGAATGACAAAAAAAAAAAAATAAATAAAATAAATAAATAAATAAATAAATAAATAAAGTTTAAGCTCATTTTCTATTCAAAAAGTTATGTGCAGGCCATTCCTCAGTATATGTCAACATTAAAGATTTTGTGAGGAAAGTCAATTATTTAGAATGTTTATTTCAAAGTGATATGTTGAAATTATTATGTGTGTGTTAGTACATGGCACATAAGAAAGTACTTATCTCTAGCTAGCTCCGTTTGGTTAGTTAGATATTGGTTTAGTGCTAATGTGTGCTCACATGGAGACTGAGCATTACCAGAAAGACTAGCATCATACATGTTCATATGTTTGTGCCTTCTGGGAAGAAAGATTTTGGAAAAATCATTTGATGTGGAAATTTTTTTTCAATTTACTAAATAATTAGGACTTAATTTCAAAGTGCTTTTAATCAATTCTGAAATGTAACAATGAACACATTGTCATTTAGGGGTATTTAGACTGTCTGAAAAGATACAAGTAGGTTATTTGAAGGGGTTATAATTATTTAAAGGACACTGGTTGAAATTAGGCAGATAGTGAATTTGTTGGAGTATCTAGGTGCAGTCTTTGTAATTGTCCCAGGTAAGCAACCAGGGAATGACCATTAGTCATGATGTATTTAAAGCCAGAGGCAGTGCTCAGGAGGACAGCACTTGCCTAGCACATATAAGGTCCTTTGCTTCCTCCCGAGCATTAAAACCCTTTATGTTAAAAATTAAATTTGCAAATATTCTGACCTGTGTTACATCTGTACAATGGCCACCTAGCATTATATTTGCATCAAACCCAAATAAGATTAAGACTTAGAAAACTGAATCTAAAAAGCTCCAGAGTAATTGCTGCTGCCAAATTGACTTGAGAAAGGCCAATTCCCAAACCTCATACATAGTATTATACCTTGTGTACATGTCCATGATGGATATTGTTCATAGTGTGAAGAGACCAAAGCGACGAGAATAAAGAAAGCGTCCCTTCTCTGGGAACTTTCTTAGTGCTGAATGTTTGACAAATTCGCTTAGACTTTAGTTGGTATTTTAGCTTTCTTATTGAAACTCTGGCTCTCAGGCTTTATTAAGACCAGAAAGAAATGTATCAAAATTTAGCTGTTCCTGACACTATTTAGAACTGAGGAGAACCAGTACTCCGGAAAGAATGTGCTGGAAATCTCTCCTGGGGAGGTCTCCAAGCTGAAGCCTCCTTGGAGAATGTCCTATTGAGGCCAAAAGACTCATCTGTTTACCGCACTTCATGGAGAAAGACGATCTAGTCTTTTCCCTTCCTCTCTGGTCAAAGAATAGCTAGCTCAACCCCAAGTGTCACCGGAGTACCGAAAAAGTCAATAGCGTCCATCCTACAAAAATCAACATCTCTCACTTCCCAACCTTTCCAGATAATTTACTGGTCTGGTTTGGCCTTTCTGTGCCACATTCCATTCCAGAACCTTAGCAAGAATGTTCTCAAGGGCTGACCAAGAGGCTCCTCCCACTTTCTCTGGGCTGGTACAACTTGACCGCTACTTGACATCAAGGTCAACTGAAGACTGGGAACAGTTATGTAACGGCATTGTAAATTGAATTAGAGCTGTTCCTGAGCCCAGACCAGAGAACCAGGGCAGCTTTAGGCAAAGGGATAGTCCTCCAGTGACAACACAGCGCAAACAGACTCCCAGTAGACATCAAAGCAATGTATCATCAGGGAAAAGAGATGCCAAATCTGCCTCTCCCCAGCCCCTCCAAAGCCTGGGCCATCTGCTGACACTCGGAATAAGAAGACATAGAATGAACGGTGCTGATTTCAACAGGATAGACAGGAGGGAGCTAAAAGGATAACTGCATCCATAATACAGAGAATGAAAAAACTTATTTTTAATTTTTGACAAATTTATGCATGTATATATAATGTATTGTGATCATAACCATCCCGTTACATTAACATGCCTACAAGCCCTGATGACTCTCCTTCTTCTAAATTAGTTCCCCACCTTTTTTGTGCAGGTCTTATGCAGATGGCCACAAGTATTGTGTGTAATAGCTGTGTCTTTGACAGTAGATAGCATTTTACAGTTCGCCCTACTTCCCAGCTTCCTCTTCCACCACATTCCATGGGCCTTGGGGAAAGGTGACATAATTGTCCCATTCAGGGTTAAGCACTCAATCAATAGTCACCTATTTGCAGTACTTTAATCAGTTATTTGTGTCTGCATTCACCCATACTCACTGCAAAAAGAAGCTCTCCTAGCCAAAGCTGAGAGCACCTCTAATTTTAATCTATGGGTAAATATAATATTTAAAAGGCAGTTTGACTGTGACTGTTTAGCAAAACATTAGTAGTAAATTCCTCACTAACGTCTATGGCCTTCCCACATCCATGGATGTGAACAGGTTAACAGTACCAGGCATGTATTTCTCCATGGAACAGACTTCAGATCCAACCAGAAAGCATTGGCTACCCCCACACAGTCATACCACAGTTCTACCAGTGGGCCTATCTTGTCTGGCAGATGTGTAGTTTGAAGTGTTCACATCTAGGCAGGACCATGAATGACTTTTCTCCCCCAGTATCCTGAATAGGATCTTCTCGCAGAGTGAATGCTAGCCAGCATGGAGAACAGTCTCTGTTCAGATCCAGCTTGACTTCTTTGCGTCCTCCTTTCAAATGACATGGAGCACTTCAGCAACTGGGCCTTGTCATCTAGTGCTGCTGGGCTAGCAAGAACAGTGTCACTCACCTGTATTGTCTAGGAGCATATAGGGGACCCCTGATCAGCAACTTATAAGAAGATATGCTGTGCCTGTCAGTGGGATTTTCGTCTAAGAGCTTTCTCCTTTGGGGAATAGTATTATCCAGATTGCAGAAAATAAAAATGTTTTAAAAGTCAGAATAGACATCGCCCATGACTAAAATTAGCAAGGCTTACTCACAGAGAAGGGAAAGTCCTCTGCAGTGATCTGCAAGTTGGAAGATGTGTGAGCAAGAGGCATTACCACCCACCCTCTCCCACTTGTTGAGCTCAGATCTTAAGAAAAAAAAAAAAAAAAAAAAAAAACACTTCTGAAAGTTGTTTGAGACCTCTGAAGACCCAGGACATACTTACACAAAGTAGGATAGCATCCTAAATGGAAGAAAAATAATACATGGGTTCTCTTTATGGGCAAACAAATACAACTGTAGACAACTTGAGGGGGAAAAAAAGACATGCAAGCTGTATCATGACTGTGCTCCGTGCTACCAATACCTTCCTTACACTAACCAGGAGAAACAGGGTAGTAAGACCAAGAGATGGGGCTACATGGACACTGACAATCTGTGGCTTCATCTCTTACCAGCTGCTTCATGTGTGGCCACATTCTGAGCTCTAGACAGTTCATCTTTCTCATTTGTAAAAGAGAAGAAGAAAAGAGTTACACTGAAGTCCAGGAAGACAGTGCACAACCTGCTGGCTTTATTATTAACCACAGCCCTAATACTTACTGGCTACTCTAGGTGGTTTGCATACATTACTTGATGTTCATAATAGCAAAACTAAAGGGCAGAGAGAGTCTGTAAGCATGCTTGACGTTGCACACATAGGGAGTGATGTAGCCAGGTTTTGAACCCAAGTAGTGGCGCTTGCATCTATACTCTACATAGGATTGTGTTTGAGAGAGCAGGGACAGAAGAAGAAGCATGGACAGGCAAGAAAAGGCACCAGGCACATCTCCTGCTCTCTGTCAATCAAAATAAGCGGAGTTAAAATGACAGCCGAAATGAGTGAACTACATATGGGCACACCGTCTTTCCAATATTCTTCCAGGGGGCCAGTAGATGACCGTGACCTTCGTGATTCCATCTTCAGCCATTTGCTTCCTTTGTCTTCATCTCTCTGTGAGCTCTCAAAACATGCATAGCTTCAAATATACTACTGGATCCAATGAATGCAAAAATTCATGTTTGTTCCTTAAAGCGTTTCTATTAGATATTGGACATCCAGTCTCTTATCCCCTCCACTCAAAGTACTCTAGCCTCGTGCTTTCATTTCCAACTAAGGCTCAGGTACGTTTGCAAACACACCACAGTGCCTAATGCATTTTTTCCTAACAATTGATGACCATTACCATTTTCTTTCAGACCCTTCTCAGCCATGAAAGGGTTTTGGCAGCAAATGGCGCTTCTTCAACTTACGTTTGCATGGCTAGCTCGAGGGTCTGAATAGGTTTTGTGTCCTCATTATCTATTGAGATTTTATCTTTCATTAGGATGCCATCTCTGTGCATTATGGAAATAGAGAGTCTTACAAATACCTTAACATACCATAAGAACCTGTATAATAAATCATTTCCTATTATACTTCAATTACTTACATCTCTTCCATAAAATATGTTAAAATTTTCCTCTATCCGATATGCAAGTAAGCATTTCTCTGAATGAATTTTACTTTTTATCTCTTCAAAAGTCTTCTCCAAACCATGACTCTACCAGCATAGTCTTCCCAAACTTCTGGCAATATTTATTTTGTTTCACTTTGTATATTTAGATATGCAGCCCACCTGATTTTTAATATGGTGTATTTTAGCTATTTTTTGGATATATTTGCGCTGTTTATTAAATAAGTATTCTTTTAGTATAAATGAAATATCATCTTTGCCAGGTGCTATGTCCCCATGTGCATTTGAGTCTATTGTATATTCTTTATTCAATTCTTCTGCTGTGTACTGCCTTGGCTACTATGATCATATTTATAGTAAGCTTTAATATTTGGCAAGACATATGCTCCACAGGTGTTTAGCTACCCATGTGTATGTCTTACAGAATCTTTATTCTATAGACCTCCATATTATGGATGCCAAACTGCCTATTTTCTCTTTTGTGGTCAGAACACAGAATGCTATCACTTATTGTGGAAATAAGGCAAAATGGCCATCCATATACAGAAACTCAAGAGGCCATATATCAGAGGAGTTAAGTCTCTGAACTTTGGAGTCAAATTCTCCAGGTTTGCATTCTAGAACGAGCACTCAATCAGTTCTGTGCCCTCACCAAACTTAATCTACCTCCAGTCTTCCTCCCTACACAAATGGGAATATAGCAGGAGGTTTTTGGCTTGCAGTTAAGATTAGGTGGGTTGCTACATGTACAAGAACCTAGCACAACTTGATACCCTATGAGCAGATACAGGGGGAGGTGATCCCCCTCAGGAACAGTCATAGGGGAGGGGAATAATGGGACAATGGGGGGTGGAGGGAGGAATGGGAGGATACAAGGATGGGACAAACATTGAGATGTAACAAGAATAAATTTAAAAAAAAAAAAAAAAAGAACCTAGCACAGTGCTAGCAAGCAGCACATGCTTGAGTGTGTTAATTGTATGATGCTGTAACGTGGCGCCAGGGTACACTGTACCAGGCATAAATGCTGCTCTCGCTGCTCTTGCATAAACATGGAAATAAGTTCATGGGCAGCATATGGCAGACTGTCCAGAACTACAAGTGTGTGATGAGGCAACGCAGTGGAGACCAAGCAAGAACAGCTCCTTTACCTGGCTGGAGTGCTGTGAGGTCACTGGTGGACTCTCCGGCCATAAACTGCCCATAGGAGACACATCAGCTTGGAGCATCTTTTCTCATCTGTGAACTCACCTGGTTCTACACTTTACTGAATCAAGGAATTTACAACCAATGCTTTCATGGCCTTGTTGCTTCCAGGCAATGGCTAATTTGTGAGTTTCTGTGCATGTACGTGTGTGTGTGTGTGTGTGTGTGTGTGTGTGTGTGTGTGTGTGTGTGTGTGTGTACACAAACACACTGACCTGTGCTTACATGTATGGAGGCCAGATGTTGCTGTTGGGTATCTTCCTCATCACTCTTAGTTTTTGAGATAATATTTTTGTACCTGGAACTTGCTCTTTCTGCTCAGTTGGCTGGCCAGTGAGGCCCCAGGATCTCCATGTCTCAGCCCCAGAAACAACACTGGCACTACAGATGGGCACCTCCATTCCTGGTTTTCATGTTGGTGGTCGAGACTTAAGCTCATTCTTTGAACTTGAGCAGCAAGCAGTTTACCTACTGAGTCACCTCCCCAGCCTAGTAGTGGCTACTTTCGCCAACTTGACGGGCCCACAGGCAGGCACATATAATTCCTTAAATATTTTTCTGGGTGTGTCTAGGCAGATGTTAGGGATAAGAAGAGCATTTAGGAAAACAGACAGGATAAAGCAGATTGCATTTGTTCCCTGAATGGGGGGGGGGGTGCTTCTGTAGAGTGATGGTGACAGGTTTCCCCCTCCTCCAGTTGTGCTTCCTGTCCACTTCTCTCACTCCCTCTGAGCAGAGACACATTTTTTTTCAAACTCATATTTGCCCTTGAGTTTATACTGGCCTTCAAATGTATACTGGACCTATACTCTTAAGTTTTCTGGGTCTCTCACTTATGGGCCTCTGTAATTGTGATGTATTTTTTGCTGTAATTTCCTGTCCCATTTTGGGATGCCTTCCCAGCCCTAACAGGACAACCTTCCATAAACTCTGTGATGCTTCTTCAGTGCCCTGTCTAGGCCCTCCCAAGCCCAGGCCAGAGACTACAGGAAATGCCACAGAGACAAGTTAAATCCGCTTGAGGCCTTTGTTTCTTTAAGACTTTCAATGGACTTGAACGTACACTTGAGCACTTAATGGGATGACAGTTTTCCTCCTTCTCCGTGGGCTGCTGCCAGGGTGTTAAACAATGAAGGGCAGGACAGTGCCAAGTCTGTGTGCTGAGTTTTGGGGAAGTGAGAGAAATGAAAGAAAGCTGAGTCTTCTAAGGTGCGATTTAATTTTAAAAATGCTTACGCTGCTTTTTATAAGAATATCCATTTGACTGGGTTTCTTTCCTGCTGACAAAACAGGCAATTGCTGTATATAAAATAAATCTGATTAAAACTCTTTCTCTATTGCTGTCAAAGGTAAGGGATGCAGACCCCAGGAAAAGAGCACATTTGGATTCCTAGTGTGTGCAGATGATTGTTTATGTAACTCCTGGTGTCAAGATCCAGCAAAGGCCCCGTTGCTGCCTTGCTAAGGCAAAGGCAGAGCTTTTCTTCAGGCATAAAAATTTGCTTTATTACTTATTCTCATTTGCAATGGTAGCTATTAATTTTATAATTTGTCTGGCATAGTATTGGCAGCCAAAATCGGCAGAAATATAATATCTCTTGCTAACAATGCAGTTCCAATTCATTTAGTTAGCTTGCATAACCCTCCTACAATGAAGGCAGTAGCCCACAGACCTTGTATCTTGTAAATTGCCCTCAACTAAAAAGGCAGAGCAGCTCCCAATCCTTCCCGCTGTCCTATCGCCGGAGGATGTTGCGACAGCAGCAGATTTCAAGAGATGAGTGCACTTCAGTAATTATGTCACCTCTTTTTCTCAGCTGCCAAGCGAATAAACCTCCTTCTTTGGACTATTGGAGTACTATTTGTATGATCCTACCCACAAGCGCAGATCTGAGAAATGAGAGGCCACAAGTCATAAACACAAGTCAAGGTGTTGGGCCAATATCACCAAACGAGTGGACACTGGACACAGATGCCCAAGACCTGGATTATATATGAGGATCTGCCCTGAGCCAAAAATCTATAGAGTGTTTGAGTGACACCCTTAAGTCAGAAATCTAGATTGAGGGCTGAGGAGATGGCTCAGTGAGTAAAGCACTTGCTGCTCAGACTCGAAGCCCTGAGTTTGGACTCCCAGAACCCTGAGGGTGTGTGTGTGTGTGTGTGTGTGTGTGTGTGTGTGTGTGTGTGTGTGTGTGTGTGTGTGTGTGCATCTATAATCCCTACACTCCTTCAGTAAGATGAAAGGCACAGACAGGAGGGTCCCTGAACTTCAAGGGTCAATAAGAGACCCTATCTCAAACAAAATGGAAGATAAAAACAGACAACAGACATCCAACGTTGCCTTCTGAACCTTCTTTTAAGTACATGACACATCTAAATCTGAATTTGCACACATGAATGCACATAGAGATAAATACATCTGCACATGCACGTGTGTGTGTGCACATACACGTGCGCGCGCGCGCACACACACACACACACACACACACACACACACACACACACACATGATTTAAAAAAAGAGAGAGACCTAGTCTGGCGTGCCATGTAGAGGCATCAGTTGTGAGGCAAAGTGACAAGCTAAAACTCAGTAGTCTACTAGAACTCAGTAGTGGACCTCCTGAGTTGAGGGATCTACAGGAGCCAGCAGAGCCCAAAGAAGGGCTGTGTTAGTGGGGCTTGGCTTGCACACCAGGGGAGCTCTCTGAAGACAGGACTTTCATGTGCTTCACATGAAAAAACTAACACCCACATACAGTCCACCCAGAGTTTTCTGATATAAAAGAGCAGTGAGCATGCTGCCCCACTGACACTGGACACAATACAACAGTAAAAGGGAAAATACTATCTAGAAATATAGAGCATTGATTCATGAGCTCTTTTCTAGGGCAGGTAGGAAGTGCCTCAGGCTAGACTGGCCCCAAATACACTAGCTCAGCTAAGGAAAGAGAGCCCATAATAGTGTAGGAGAAATCAAAGGAGTATCATGCTTCTAACCTAACCTTGCAGATTATTCCACCACTTGTATCTGTGGATGAGCCTCCCATGTATAGCAGGAAGCCTCCCCAAGAGATCCCCAAGATCCCCAAGATCTGTGTTCAAGATAGTTTGAGATTACTATGTCCTGAGTGCTGCCAATACTAAAGAAAGTGGTTGACAGTTACCGAGACCCACCATGCACTATCTGGACAACAAATAATAAGAGCAGATAAAAATCATTTAACATCGAGTCATAGGGAAGGGGAATAATGGGAAAATGGGGGGGAGGGAGGAATGGGAGGATAGAAAGGATGGGATAAACATTGAGATGAAACAAGCATAAATTAATAAAAAGAAAAAAAACATTGAGTTTGGTGACTATGGTTTTACAAAACAAGCAGTTATAGATAGATAATGGCATCTCAAGGTATTTCGTGTGTGCTGCATAGCAAATCATAGTGATGACAAGAGTAGTAATAACCACCTTATTCTGAGCAGTATGTGGGCATGCAGTTCTTCATTTATGGATACTTAATATAATAGAATGAATAAAATGAATTGATGGTGATAACCCATAACTTTAACCATTGATCATGCCAGGGATGGTGTGACTGGAACTAGGGGATGGTGTAGGGGAGAACTGGCCTAGACCTGAGATAAGCCATGGTTTGGCTCAGCTTTATTCTTACCTAGCTCACTTTTTAAGGGAGGCTGGTTTTGCCTCACTGCTTTTCACTGTTCATCTAGTTCCATTAGTCTCCTCGTTAGTGATGGCTTCAGTCCCTCCCCACAGTCTGTCTCCTGGATGGCATTTCTTTGTGTTCATGCTGTACCTAGCCCTGGCTGTGGTTGCTTGATGTCTGTGGAATGTAGTAATACCAGCAGAGCCTGAAGCTGCTAAGTGGCACAGTGTCTGTCACATTGGTACCCACAGAAAGGAGATAGTAATTACAATTACAAAGAAACAAAGAGCACCAGGTTGTCACCCTGACATTATTCTCTCTCAATCTCTCTGTCTCTCTCCTTCTTTCTCTCTCTTCTCTCTCTCACATACACTTATGTACACACACACACACACACACACACACACATGCACACACACACACACACACACACGCATAGGCACTCCTACAAACTCATTTGCTTAACATTAACTTGTTATCATTGGACAAATATGCTCTTTCCCCTAAGTTCTTTTTAACAATGATGCATCTATCAGCCAAACAAGAGACCCAGAATCCTCTGCTTTGCTATTCTACACCTCTGATCCACTAGTTCATTACAAACAGCTCTGGTATCTTTGTTTTTCTCTCCTTTCCCAGCTCTGTTGCTTTTGCAGAGTGACCAGTTATTGTTCACTTGAATCTAAACCTTACTACTGTTCCCAGCTCCAGAGAGATCCATTTGCCCATATCTACAGTAGAGCACAGTGGGGATGCAGAATGCCCCATGATGGTAAAGGAGAGAGTCAATGCTATCTGACTGACTTTCCTTGCTGCGGTGACAAACTTCCTGACACAAGCTACTGAGGAAGAGGGTGTTTCTTTTGGCTTACCTGTGAAGGTGCCATCCACTGTGGAAAGAGTGGTTTTAGCTGTGGCCCAGAGGTGGGAGACAGGAGCCCAGGGTGTCTGTGGTCAGAAACAGAGGGTTTTCTCTTTTAATAATTTTTATTCAGACCGGCACCTAGCCCATGAGATGATGATGCCCACATTCCAATTAAGTGTCCCTACCTTTCTGGAAGCTCCTTCAAAGGCATGCCCAGAAGTACACCTCCTAGACCATTCCAAATCCAGACAAGCTGAAAGTGAAGATTCACACTGTAAGTTGAGAAAGAGTTTATTAATACTTATATTAACCTTTACTCAACTCTCACAAGAAACCAAAGGTAAGTGCCATAATTACCCTCATTTCATGAGTAAGAGGTCCAAGCTTAAGAGATACTATACAGACACATTATCCTATAAAAGAGCCAAGTGGGGTGGCTCACCCCTAAAATTCCAGACTTTGGGAGCCCTAAGACAGGAAAAGTACAAGTTTGGAGCCAGTCTAGGTGACAAAATGAGACCATTGGTCAAAGAAACAAAGCAAGAGCTGATGAGAAGGTTCAGCAAGGCTGCCAAGCTGAGGACCTGAGTTTAGTACCTGGAATCTACATGGTGAAAAAAGAGAAATGACCCTGCCAGCTGTTATGTGTATAAACAGCGGGACACCCCCCCACACACACACACAGAGAGAGAGAGAGAGAGAGAGAGAGAGAGAGAGAGAGAGAGAGCAAGAGAGAGAGAGAGAGAGAGAGAGAGAGAGAGAGAGAGAGAGAGAGAGAGAGAGAGAACAGATATATAAAATGTAATAAAAATAAGATGCAAAACAAAAATATCATGTAAGAGGAAGGGGCAGGGCTGAGAATCAGCTTACACCTACATCTGCCTAGCTCTTTATCCCATGTCATCTTCATCATAGTTTTGTTTCCTAGTTGCACTAGAAGAGAGTCCATCCTCTTGATCACTGGTTAAAACACAGGCGGGTGTCAGTGGACCCCCAGCCTCAGATTGTCTGGTCCAATGGTCTGGAATAAGGCCAAGGAGAATTTGAGAAATTTTCATGTCTACCAAGTTCCCAAATGCTGCTGCTGTTGTTGGATTGGAACCCCTATTGTATAGCCATTGCTCCCGCATTGGGTTTCTTTGGGGCCACTGCTCCGTAGACACTGCACAAGGCATTCAAACTTAGACTGAACATCAGACTGGTTTGAGTAGTAGATAGGTCTGTTCTAGCTGTGTCTGTGTCTATATCATTTTATCTCACTAAGTTCAGATCATCTCTTTTATAAAACATGAAGAGATTTGCCTTCTGTGGATATTTGACTAAGGGTCATGCGTGTAAAAGACAGCTTTGCGATGACAACATCACAAGACTCAGTAACCATTAGTTGTCATAAAATTTATTATATTCATTCTCTCTCTCTTTTTCTCTCTCTTTCACTTGTGTGTGTGTGTGTGTGTGTGTGTGTGTGTGTGTTTGTGTACACCACATGTATGTGGAGATTTACAGAAATTGGTTCTCTTTTTCTACTATGCGGGTGGCAGCGATCAGACTCAAGTTGTTGGGTTCAGCAGCAGGAACCTGCTGAGCCACCATGAAGACCCTAACACTTATCTTTAGTGTAACTGTTTTATTTTCATTTCCTCCTTTTTTCTTGTTGGCGCTCTTGCTCCGTCAGACACTTGGCACTTGATAATCCTTATGTTTGTACTCCTGTTGCCACGTCTCTGCACAGTTCACTCCTCATCAGCTGACTGTTTCATCCCAGAGCACCTTTGAGTCTGGGTAGCCCAACCTGTAGCTACTGCGCACATTCGGGAACTCTTCCATCCTTAAGACGATTTGATTTATGAAATAGTTCTAGAGATTTCCTGCTTTCTTTCTTCTACATCCAGGCTTAAATTTTTGTTTTAAAAAGAACAGTCTTTTGTTCCCTTTTCCACAAAACTTTGTCATAAACAAATTCATTCTATGACATTTGTATTTTACTAATCCCCATCCTATCAGGATTATAGACCCCTCAACTTTTTAACATGTCTGTGCTTCATTCCTTTTTGATAATCTTTCTTGTCAAGGATGGTCTATTAGGTCTTTTAAAAAGTCTGCTTTCTGGCTGGGTGCAGTGTCATACACCTATAATCCCAGCTCTCAGGGAGGCAGAGTCTCTGTGATCTTTGTGAGTTCTAGGCCAGCCTGGTCTACAAAGTGAGTCCAGGATAATGAAGGCTACACAGAGAAACCCTGTCACAAAAACAAACAAACCACAAAAGACTACTTCCTGCAGATTTTGCCTCATAATGTTTTGTCATGGTGGTTTCTTCTTCCTCTTCGTCGTCGTCCTCTTCCTCCTCCTCCTCCTTTTCCTCCTCCTCTTCTTCTTCTTTTTCTTCCTCTTCCTCTCTTCTTCCTCCTCCTCCACAGGTCCTGCTGTGTATATATTATTGCTCCCAGTTTTGTGTTTTTTATAAGATTCCTGTGTGTTCAAATGTGTGTGTTTGTGAGTCTAGATGTTTTTTCCCTTTGGCTTTTTCTTTTGTCCTATCCGAGTCTGTCTGTTTCTGTTTTCTATGAGAGAGAGAAAGGATGTGGACTGAGATGGGAGGGGAGGCAGATAGGACAGTGGAGGAGCTGCTGAAGGGGAAATCGTAATCCACACATATTGTATGAAAAATTATTTTTAATAAAGTAAAATGGAAACAAAAGCAAATCCGAAAGAAGCCTGCCAGTCTCAGTCTTTCTCCCTCTCTACCTGATCACAAATCAAGACGTGAAGCTCTCAGCTACTTTTTCAATACCATTGTGTATTTCCTTCCAGGAAGATTATAGACTGACTCTCTGAAACTGTGAGCAAGCCCTGGACCCCTATTAAAGGTCTTTGGTTAAAAACAAACAAACAAACAAATAAACAAAGAACAAGTGTGACTCATATAAAATCTTTGTTCCAATTATTTGTGTAGTTTCTTTTTTTTTTTTTTTTTTTCATTTCTCTCTTTTGTTTTTTTCTGCCTTGTGGTTCCTGGTTCTTGTTAGATTCTTAGGCTCTTCAATTATCAATGGTTTTTTATCTCTTTTCTAACCATCTGCAACCCTTTGTGTCCCTTGAATAGCAATTAACTCACTTGGGTGCCTCTCTTTCCCATGTCTTTGGCTGTCTGCCCAGCAACTTAAACCTGTGTGCATTCCAAAGGGCCTTGGGTGAGACTCAATGTCAGAGTTTACTTGGCTTTGACCAGGTGCCAGGGCACTGCTGAGTTAGAACCACCCTGCTCATCTCTCTTTAGTGTTTCTCAACTTTTGTCAGTGAAATCAAATTCAACCTCAAATACTAGCAGAACAGGACTGTGGTCATGAATTCTTAAGAGACACCCTTTTTTCTGTCTTCCTGTAGTTAAAACCAACACAGAGGATGTTTTCTCACCTCCTTAGGCAGTCTGTGTACTATTTCTGGCTCATGGTTTCTCAGAAGAAATGGCTTCTCAGGGTCACTGACTCTGTGAGACCCTTCCATCGTTTCATAGGCTCCATTCTTACCTTCTCTAGAATGAGTTACTATTAAAATTCTACACTGGGACAGGACACCAGATATGGTGCCAAGTATCCCCAGACTCATAGCTTGTTTTATAACTTTGATCCTTGATATTTTGACTATGTTTTAAAAGATGGAACGAAAAATTAAAAGCCTATTTTATATGAACTCTGCATTGAACATGAAACACACAATTATGAGAATGTTCAGTGCAGCATCTGGCCAGAAATTCAAGTGACTCAAGTCACTTTGTAATTCATTAGTGTCCTTAACTTTCTCTGTGTACAGACAGAGCCTAAAATTTTTATGTGTGCATCTACTAGATTTTTTTTTTTTTTACCTCTCAGTTAAAGGTAAATCATTCAATGGTAGGGTCTTTGCCTTGTTCTCTGGTACATTTTCAGAATCGGAAACAGGTATTTGCATAAACAAGACTCAATAAAACATTAATTGGTGTATTCATATAGTCTATTGTATTCAAACACTGTTTTCATCATCATTGATATGAAGATTATCTCTGAGACATTACAGTAAAAATCATATGATACAAATAACATGTGGACTGAGTGTGCTGGTACACCTCGAATCCAACACTTGGGGGGCCGAGATAAGAAGACCCTGTGCTCAAGACCAACCTGAATTACAGCAGAAACATGACAAACAGGTCTCCCAAGATGGTATAGTCAATAAAGTTCTTGACCTGAGTTCAATGCCTAGAACTCAAGGGAGAAAAACAAAAAGCTAGTTATTGTGACATGTGCTTGTAATCCCAGCACTGGGGAGGTAGAAACAGGTGCATCTGAGAGGCTCACTGGACTGCTAGGTGAGTTCTGGGTCCCTGAGATGATAGACCCTGTCCCCAAAGACAAGGTGGGTGGTTCCCGAGGAATGACACTTGAAATTGTCCTCTGGCTTCCACAGGAAGTTGTCCTCAGGCTACACAGCACACAGATGTGCACACACATGGATACACATAGAGAGAAAGTTCAAAACCCACAAACTAAATGAACATGCACAGCTCTAGAGTGTTTAGGAGACACTGAAAGAGTTCATTGTGTTGCCACTAATTACGTAGTTTCTTTTATACTTTTTCTTTACCCTAACTTTTTATACCAAGGCTGTCTCACTGTATTTTCAGGATCAGAAGTGGATCCTGGGTGTATGAGGGCCTGGGTGTATTCAAAGTATGTATTACGAACAAAGCTTGTTTTGTTTTTTTCTTCCAAGGGTCTCAGCCTCAAATGGTGTGCACTTTGTTTTTATTTTTCTTGAAAGTACAACTACGCTACCTTCAGCCTTGTCTCCTGACCCATTCCTCTTGGCATCAGGTGCTTTCTCAGCTTTTCTCATCATCATCACCCCCAAGGTTTCTCTCAGATGTGCTGGAGCGCAATTCACATCCTCTCTAGGCTGGATGCTTTGATCAATCATAATTTGTGACCCTGGCTTTGTGAAAGGAAAAGATACCAAATGCAATGAATGTTGACCTTGGGAGAGGACTTGGACATTGTCAACTGTTTTCCTCCTGCTTCTATAGTGTTTGTCAGCATAAATGCTAACTCTGATTATCTCATGCCGGGTATTACCTTACCTAAGGACTTTTAATTAATATTTGTGTTTCTTGGTTGCTTGCCATCAATATCAGTGACAAAAAAAAAAAAAAAAAAAAAAAGCCTAGGATGCAAAGATAAGAATCAGCTTGTCCTTGGATCCAAGAGATGCTAAAGTCCTCTGTAATGGTATGGACTCATGGGACAGGAAAAGGGAAGATCAGGAACCTACTAACCTGCTCACTGGTCATTTTTCATCTCCTGCCACCACTATTGCCACTTCAGCTGCAGCTACACACCGAGTCTCCCACAGGTCATGTTTTATGCTATTGTTACGGTATCCCCTACCTCAAGTTCCTTTGTTTCTTATTCCAGGCATATTTCTACTTGTGCCTCATAGCTGGGATCAGCACCAACTCTTTCAGAAACGCTTTGGGATCCCATCCCCTGATGGGCTGGTACAGGGCATAGACATTGCACAGACATTTCTATGCACCTGTGATGTACCAGTCTGACTGTATCCTGAATTCCTTGTCTAGAATAATGATAGCATCATTCATCTTTGCGTTGCCATTGTTTGGGGACTGGCACATTGCTGTGCTCAGCAAATGCTTGATAAATGAATGGCTAGGCAGATAGATGAATAGAGGGAGAGGCAAACCAAGAGAATAGAGACATTGGAGTGGCTTCAGAGAGGAAGTGACACTTAAAGTAATTCTTGAGGAAATTTCTTGGGATTTGTTTAGTTGGGTAGATAAGAGAAAAGTATTCCACTCAGATACAAAAGAATACACACACAAAAATAAAAAGAAGTGAAAATGCAGATTTAGTTTAGGTTATAACTGACTCTTAGTGAAGAAGAACAAGGAAGAAGTGATAGAATGGAGGAAATAAAGATAAGCACAGAGGGCAGTGCCTTAAGGAATGCTCTGGATCATTCTATCTCATGCAACGGTGTAACAATGCACAGGCATGCACACACACACACATACACACATGCACCCACACATACACACATGTACGCACACACACATACACACATGCACGCACATGCATGCACACACACACATACACACATACAAATACACATGCACGCACACACACACATACACACAGCACACACACATACACACACATGCACACACACGCATGCACACACACACATGCACGCACACACACGCATACACACACGCATGCACACACACACATACACACACATGCAGGCACACGCATGCATACACACATACACACACATACACACATGCACGCACACACATACACACACATACACACATGCACGCACACACGCAACACATGCACACACACGCATGCACACACACACATACACACACATACACACATACATGCACACACATATACACACATGCACGCACACGTATGCACACACACATACACACAGAGTATGATATGTATCTGCCTTAAGTAAGCTAACATTAACTGCTGAATCCTAGCATCTTGCTGGCACACAGAATCGAAGTTCATTTGCGGCCAATGTAACAAGTATGTAGTATAGAGTCTTTCAGAAAGTGATTTAGAGACTCAGGTGACTTCAATTTTATAGCTCCTCTAATCTATATGAGCTGAGTCCTTCACTTCTACCCAGACAAAGTGAAAAAGAGAGCTGAGAAGTCTTCTTAGGCCCAGGGCCGTACTTCTGCCCATGTTCTGTTGATGATGATTCATTTTCAGGTTCACAGATGGTTTCTAGAAAGGCTGGAATAGGTAATCTTAGATGTATGGCCAGCAGGAGAGGAAATGGTTTGCTGAATGCCTGCCAAGTCTGTTACATTTCTCTAAAGCATAACCTGGTCATCCTTAGCTCTCATGTGAGAAATCAAGTTGATCTGCCCTCTTCGTCACAGATGGAGACCAGTATAGAAACCACAGAAAATAAAAATGGGGAGCTTAGCCTCAAAGGAGATAGATAGACAGATAGATAGATAGATAGATAGACAGACAGATAGATGATATGCAGATATAGATATTAGCAAAAAGTGTAAGAGCCAGAGAAACTGGTAATTTGCTGTGAGATTATCTCCTAGGAATCTCAGAGGCTAACCTGTAAAAATCTCACCAATATGACTATCTAAACATGAACTGAACTAAGACAACACTAGACATGTTTATGAGGATGGGGTTGGGGGGAGAAGCCCAAGAGGCTGCAAGCCTCTGCATAGAACTACAGGTGCCTAAATAATGGTGAAAACAAGAGCAATAGTCTTCCCTGGGGGAGTGCATCAATTGATTATCAAATGCCAAATGATCAACCCTGACAGCATACATGCAAGTAACATTATACAGACCGGTATGTTGTACTTATACACACCGTGAGTGCATGCATGTGTGTGTGTATGTGTGTGTATTTTCACATGCACACACTTGTGTGTAATGTGCACACATATCTGTATGCATGTAACAACAAGTAACGAAGAAAGGATCTATGGGTAGGTTTTGGATGGGAGAGGTGAGAAAATCATATTATAATCTCAAAAAAAATCAAAGAAATACTTTTGTTTTTAAAGGTAGTAAAGGGGATCTGAAATTGTGGGCAGCCAACATGACAGCAAGTAGCAAGTGAATGGCTTAGCTTTTCACCTTCTCAGGCCTTTGCTTAACTCAGTTGCTTTTGCAGGAAAGTTCAGGAATACTTTGAGACTGTTGCCCTTACACTTTGTCTGTATGACTTTAGTGTTTTGTTAATACTGGCAAGGGGCTGGATACATAAGCTGAAGCATTAGCAATCACCAGCAATGCCAATAATTCTTAATTATAATGGTATTCTTCCTAAAGTACTTTCTAACTGGGCAGACATGAACAGTTATATCCCTTGTTTATCAAATAACACTGACAGGTACATTTACTCTGTTATTTTTAACCATATCTATTAATTTAGGGTTGGAAAGATGGCTCAGCAGTTAATATCACATACTGTTCTTGGAGAGGACTCAGGTTTGGAGGTTCCAAGAACCCATGTCAAGCAGCTCCCAACACCTGTAACTCCAGTGGGACATGATGTCCCCAGGAACAAATAACTTGAAAGAAACAATAGAAGGAGAAAAAAATCATTTTGTCTCATAATTTGAGAGGTTCCTACCTTTGGTTGTCTGGCTTTCAGGACTTGGGCAGGAAACCATGGTGACAGGAGTGGATGGAGAAGCTGGGAGCGGAAAGAACAGCTAAGCTGGCTATGAGCCAGCTCTCTCCTTTTTACCTTTTTATTCTGGCTAAGGAGCCCAAAGCATCAATAGTGCTGCCCTCATTCAAGGCAGATCTTCCTTCTCAGTTCACTCTCTCTGCAAATACTGTTGCAGAGGTGAGATGTACTCATTCTAAGCCTCTTGCAAGCCAACTCAGTTGACAATCAAAGAAACACCTAGGGAGATCATATAAATTCTAGATGCTAAAGCTATGAGTCTCAGTTAGAAATCTGACTTCAGTGCAGTGCAGTTTGATCACCTGATGCTTTGCTGCATAGCCATCCTTGTAGTAACCTCCCGTGAAAGTGTAGAAAACCTCATTACTGCTCGCCTAACATGCCTCCCTCACGTTCATACTGTGCTGCCAACCACTGTTACATCTGCTATCATCTCATCTTCTAGAGCCATCATTAAAAAAAATAAGTGGGGGGGGGGGTAAAAGAACAGACAATGAAGACAATAAAGAAAATCATTTTTATCATTAACATGTGTTACTAAGGCTCAAGTACAGCTTTGACCTTACTGGATCTCTTTGATTAAAAATTCTTCCTGGCCAGGAACTGTATATTATTCTTGCCTATGCTGTGTGGCTGAGTGTGACTGTTGACAAGAACTCAGTAACATGGTTGGTAGAAAAATAGCAAGGAGAAATGGAAATGTTGAAAGCTAACTAAGGGTCTAGCACGTCGAAGTTGACATTGTAACCCAAACCTTAGCAAAATAAATTAGCGAGAAAATTGCCAACTTCTCAAAGTTCCTATAGTCTATATTTAAAATTGGAATTCTCTAGATTATATCTAGGTTAACTCTACCTTTAATAAATTAAAGAAATTCAAAACAGTTACATGTAATTCCATATAAATGTTGAGAAACATTTAAACAATATACAATGAAATGTGTATTGTGTTCTGTTGTGCTTTCAAAAGATCTCCAATAATGAAGGCTTACTTACTTTATAATCATAATAAAGATTTATTTCACTTCAGCTTTTTCAGAGATTAGTCCTGACTGTTTTCCCTCCATGCCTGAAGGAGAAGCAACACTAATATTACACAGTTCAAGATCTCTCACTGTCACCAAACCATCACTCTTTGGATGAAGGATCTTGGTGTTTCTTTGCAACACTCCCTCCCAGAAGAATTCCATATGTATCAGGAATAAGATGTATATCCCAGAGTGTAAGAGTAAAATTTAGATTAGCTGGCATTTCTCAGGTTAGCTGGCACATTAAAGAATGGAACATCATCTTCTGTGGAGCATTCAAAATGCTAAATGGCATTTCATTGCTTTCTAGGGAGCACCTCTGTGTGGAAGTAGATGTCATTGTGAATCTGTAGGTAACATGACTTGGTGAAAGTGATGTCTCTGGCTTGTGTTTAGGCTGTTGTTTTAATCACTGACTAGGTACCGAAGGGCATTACTGAGATATAGAGCCTGAAGAAGGCTTTCTTTTTTAAAATTTAGTACACTTATTTATTTAAGGATAGGGCACCTACATACTGCGGTACATTTGTAGAGGTCAGAGAAAGACTGGAGGAACTGATCTCTACCTGCGGAGCTGTCACACCTGTTCAAGATTTTTTTAATCAGGAGTGTTGGGGGAAGTGTTCATAAATGTAGATTTACTCTTATTAAACTTGGGTGTCTCCCAGAATTCAAGAAGAGACATCAAGGACATAGAAGGGCATCTAGCTAAATGCTCTATCCTTGAGATGAAAGTTTCTGCATTGTCAATGGGTGAGGGAACTGCAGTGATTGCCCTGCATGACATGTGAAGAAAAGTATAGAACAGAGAACTAATATCCAACATAGAGCAAGCCCAACATTCAATAGCCTGGAAAAAAATAGAGCATCTACAATACAGAAGGAAAGCCGGAAGAATGTGAGATCACGGAGGATAAGCAGAGAAAAATGTATCAGTCTATGTCACTAAATTCTTCTTTTTTTTAAAGATTTATTTATTTATTATGTATACAAATCTTGTTATAGATGGTTGTGAGCCAACATGTGGTTGCTGGGAATTGAACTCATGACCTTTGGAAGAACAGTTAGTGCTCTTAACCTTTGAGCCATCTCTCCAGCCCTATGTGGCCAAATTCTAAAGCTGCTGAAAGGCCAGATAAAGTAAGGGACAAAACCGTTCTGGGAGTCTAACAATAAATAGCTCATTAGTGGTTGCAGCAAGAGATACAAAAAACAAAATGGTGGTGGAGTTCACACTGGAGTGGGTTATAGAGTAAGTGGGAAGTAGGCAAATGGCAGCAAAAATACACGGCTTTCTAGTGCTTTCTCTGTGAAAAGGAATGAAAGGAGAAAGGGAGGAATATTAATGAGAAATTTAGTAGGAGGTTTTTAAGGGTATTTAGGAGGAATGCTATTCTTTTCTTGTGTTTGTTTTTGTTTTTCAGATGAGAGGCTCTAGATAGCTCCTGAAAAATTATCTGGCTTTATTTGTTTGTTTGTTTGTTTGTTTGTTTTAGATTATTGTTGGTAGAGTCATGAGGCTGTACTTTTTATACAGTGATTTACAACTTGATCATGGAAGATTCTATTGTGGTGCTTTTCATTCAGTAAACACACGAATAGTTTCAATGTGAAGTAAACAGTTACCAGCATACAACACGGTAACAGGCTGGCAGACAGTGGGCTGTATTATACCTGACTAAGAAGCCTTTCTTTGATCAAAACTTACTGCTGTTGCTGATGTTTTATTGACTACACATAGAAAGTCTCAAGTCCCACTTGCCCTGGTTTTAACCAAACCACTAATCAATGCGCTAAGTAAAACCATATGTGCTGCTCGCGAATTTGTCTGAGAGTGATAACTTTTGTCTTTTAAAGGATGTTACTTTACCAGATGTCAGACAAATTTAATAAGAAAAATTTGAGATCAGCTTTATAAAGATAATAGAGATACATTTATAAATATATTTGTGCAAAAACAATATAGAGGAGGTAGATGTAAGTAGAACTGAGAAAAGCAGAAAATCACTGGCGATCCCTTCTCGAATGCAAAACCAAAAATACTCAGAGAAAACTGAGTTTAAAACATGTAAAATTCAGATCATGAGTTCTTTATTTATTTGAACTGAATATGAGAGAGAGGGAGACAGAAAGAGAGAGAGAGAGGGAAAGAGAAAGAGAGAGAGAGAGAGAGAGAGAGAGAGAGAGAGAGAGAGATTGACTCAGAAAGCACAAGTCCAGGTTTATAAGGGCGTTTGAGATGGATGTGTTTATGAACGGGAATCCAGAGAGTTGTCCGGTTTAACTGCAGTGTCGTTACATTTCTAGATCTATATGTTTATCGCCAGCAGAGTTCCTGAGAGCATCCCCCTTGTGTTGGTGTCTGCCCATTCCTAAATGCTGCTCACTAGCACAGGCCGCGAAGCACACAGCCCCAGTGAGGCCATTGTGTCGATAAGCACAGCAGTACACAATCATCCAGCATCTTGCTTTATACCTAACAACCCCCCAAACACTTCCTCAGGTTCGTTGGGCAGAATAGCTGATTTTCACCAGAGGAAATGCTTCATCCTCCGAGATAAGGAGATCCACTCAGGAACATCAGTCCTCCGCACTGTAACTGCTTTTATGGGCAATAGTAAAGACAGTTTCAGATTCTTTGCACCACAAGAATGGCAGTCGTAGGCATCAAATCATCTAGCAAATTCTAAAAGATCCATTGATTTATTAAAAAAAAAAAAAAAAAAAAAAAAAAAAAAAACCCTTCCTGGGCTATAAGACATCGAAGGAAGGCATGTTGGCATTGTTTATTTGAGCAATCTGCTTTATTCAGGGCTGCCCGTCACTGGCTGGCATCTTTTGGGTGGGGCCAGATATCTGACTCCACAATATTTTCTTAGTGCAGTGCTTTTTCGAGCAGAAAGTAGATGAATGTATTTTGATAAAGAGAACAGTGATGATAATAAAGATAACAAGGACAGACTATGAGTCAGTGATGTGGTTGGTACAGGCCAGGGAAGAAACGATGTTCTGAATCCTGCCCTGCGACACGGCACAGCTGTGTGGAATCAGTAAGTTCAACTGATGTGTGCACATCTTCATTATACACCACGAGTGACTATGTAACCTAGAAATGAGAGTTGGATGTATAACTCCTATTTTTTTAAGGTGTATTTTGTTGTTGCTTTGTGTAAAATTCACCCTCTCGTCGTCATCTGTTCATATTTACAGCCGACCTAGGCCCCAGCTGTAACATGTGTTGCTACACAGTTCTAAGGAGACACCCCTGGTGAACTCCTTTTGTTGGCAGCCCAAACCCACATGCTCATTACGCAGGGCCTGCGGAGCAGTTGGAGGACTAAGATGCATTAGCGCACTTGACTGCCTTTCCAGGGTGCACAAAGCCACAGGCAGGAAATAGGAAGCTGGAGCTTTTGGATTTGCTGGGGGAGGAAACGGCTCATCATGAGTCCATCATCTTTGGCAGGCAGCTCTCCGATCATCTGCTGTTGCTGAAGCCAAGCGGAAAAGGAGGGAGCCCGGGCTGGGGGTGGGGGTAGAAGGAGACTGCTACACGGTTCATTTCCACTCACCTCCCAGAGGACTTGTGCTAATAAGAGCAATAGCCACCATTTGTGATTGTTTAATGTATGCCCAGTTCCCAACTAAGTGCTTTCTGGGCACTAGATAACTTAATCTTTACAACACCCCTCCAGAGACGGGTATAATTAACTCCTTTTTGCACATTAGGAAGCCTGGGCTTGGAGAATTTAAGTAGCTTGCCTAAAGCACACATCTGGCAGGTGTTAGTTTCCAGAGTCAAATCCCACCTTCCTCTGACTCCATAGCAGCATCCTTAATCATTACGGTGCATTACTCCTTCCTCTGAAAATTAGAAGCCACACAGTCTTGACCCCTAACCTTACACTGCATGCAGAATCCCATTTGAAAATACAACCATAGAGTACATGTGCTCATCCAATCCACTGTCACCCCTAGTGATGGGTAGGCGCCACATAGCCTTGTGTACATCCGTAGAGTACACATGCTTATCCAACCCACTGTCACCCCCGGTGATGGGTAGGCGACAAATAGCCTTGTGTTTCTCAAGCTGATACCCATGTCACTCATGTGGACCCAGTCTTTGAGCCATTTGTACTCAGAAGACCTCAAAGTCTAAATGTGCCTCCCCTTCAGTGAGCCATCGTATTTACAAAGATGAAGTGAAATTAGGTTTTTTCTGTTACAGCAAACAAATACATGATTGAATTAGCTGCAACATTGCCATTTAATTTTTTTAAAGGTTAAAACAGGAGACAATAAAAATCAGCTTTTACATGGAACACCACCAGAAGCTATGAGTCCAACCTTAACCTCCTGCTTACCTGCCATTGCTATCCGGATTCAGGTTTTCCTCTTCTGTCCTGAGAGACTTTTCCACGCCAAAGGGTAAGAAGACCCAGTTGCTTGGACTAAGGCAAAAAGCCATCGTTCGCACCTGGATTTAATGCTTACATTACCATGATCACAGCCCATCTGCTGTCTGCCTAATCGCAGGTAAGCTTTTAACTCCTCTGAGTCTTAAATTACTTGTCTATAAGATGGGGATGACATCATCAACTTCCCAGAAATGTTGGGAGGATTCAATGAAGCAAGCATCAAGGCTCCGGCACGCCCTTGGCGCATGATCACCAAATTTCCCCTCATTCCCTCGCAATCCGTACCATTACTTAGTAATGTCCCGCAGAATCAACCCCCACAGCCTCACGAAATGGCTTTGGCCTCTCACTGCAGCCTCTTGAACCTCAGCTTGCGGTGAGTTCTATTGGTGAAATGTTGTGTTTCAAGCTCTGTATGACCCCTCCCCCGCCCCTTCCCCCTCACACCTTCCCCAACTCCCGGACCCCCTTTGATTCCCATCTAAATTGAGTTCCGGGAGAGCTGTGCTTCCCCCATTGGTGAGTCTGTGTACACCTGTGCCCTCCCCAAGGCCTTATCAGTCTGCTGGAATAGCAAAGCCATGTGTCTCTCAAGCGTGTGGATAGCTACACATAAAGGCCTAACGACGCGTGGGACCAGAGTTGGGGTTTCCCTAAGAAGCCAATGTCATCCCAGTGCTCAGCATCATTCTAGCTGGGAGCTGCTGAAAAGCAGCCCTTCTATTTTGGTTAAAACCTCATTCCTGCTGAGAACCCATTAGTCCGTGGAAGGCGGATTTACAGACAAGGGCTGGTACCTCATCAGCAGGTGCTTTTACTGGAAATCGCATGCAGGTGCTGTGGGCTCTCCTTACACCCAACAAAAGTGGCAGAAGGAACAAAGGGGCCAGGTGGGCCTGAACTTCAGACACTCTCACAGCTGAGAGCTTGTCTCTTAAGTCCCAGTGGGGGGTCGGGGGTGGGCGACGGCTGTTTGGGGTGGTTGGGTCTTTAAATACAGATTTTATTGTGATAATGGAAGGGAAGGGAAGAAAGAGAAGCCTCTTGGCAGCCTTGTCACATGTGATTCTTAAAAAGGCATTTCCCTTTGCTAGCGAACAGCCAGCTACACAGGTGGTGCCTGGGTAAAGTTTCTCAGCCAGCACCTTTTTGACCCAGTGAGGAACCAGTAACAATTTAGGTGGATCTTTTGTTTCGGCCCACCACCACCTGGGGGGGGGGGGGGGAAGGAGGCAGATGACTATGCCTTCTTTGTTCTTTTGTCTGGAGTGGCAAACTCATCACCCAGAGGCTTAAGTTTGCTGGACGGCTGCGTAGGGACAAACGTGTCCAGTTCAGCAGACATTTCGCCTTTGCAACTGCTGTGTCTTCAGGAAGGGCAATTTCTGTATCCATACAGGCGAGCCTAAACAGGCTGCATGGATGCTCCTGTGCTTCTGAGGGAACTTCACACTCCCATAGGCCCTTCAGGGTGCTGAGGGACCCCGTGTCTCCCCAGAAGCACAGGCTGAGCAGGCAGCTGCCATGGTATGATCACCAGCCCTGGAGGGCTGTATAAACACCACGCTGTAACAAGGCTGGTGTGTGCCTTCAGCTAGTCTGAAATTCTTAGGTTTGAAACCTCTTATCTGCAGTGCAAGTATGCTGGAGCTGAGATAACAGCTAAAGCTCTATGTGCTTTTGAAGAGTCTCTTCTGTAGAATATATATATTTCCCCCTCCCCCCATTGTAACCTCAGCCAGCAGGACAAATTCTTTTTTAAAGCACAGAAACAAGCAAACAAACAAACTCATGAATCTTGAAAAGCAAAGAGGAGGCCCCGTTTAGTCAGGGTCATTATTGTCCCGTCCGTGCTCCCTAAAATCCTGCTGTTTGTCCAACTGAGGCTGTGAGAAAAACTGAATCTGTGTGATCACCATTTTCCCCTTCCCTATAACAGAGACAAAGAGGAAGCGGAAGCCACGCCAGCGGCTGTGCTTGAATGCCGTGAGGAGGAACCCAACTTCCCACCATTCACCGCTGAGTCAGCCGTTCACCCCTCCAAGTGGATCCTCTTCTCGTCACTCTAGCTCCCACGCGAGCCATTTCTCACTCACACAAGTTTATTGGGTCCTACTTTAGAAGAGACACAAGAAACAAAGATCAAGAAAGACTCCTATCATACGTTATTATGTCCTCACCAGATGGAAGAAAAATTTACAAGTCTTTTTTTTTTTTTTTTTTTTCTCCAGATGAGTTGAAAGAACATCCTTGTTTGGCTTGAATGGAAAGAGAAGGAAAACGTCCTGCTGAATGGGCATTTCCTCTTGCTTCCGGCTGGACTGGCAAGAGATGCCTCAGTAACAGGTTGTACCGAGCGTTGCACTTCAAAGGCCTTGGGTTGGCACTGGGAATCTTCTGGCCATAAACTGTATCCAAAAAAATGATTTAACTTCCCCAGGTCCCCACTCCCCCACCCCCCACCCCCATCCCCACTCCCCCACCCCCCTCCATCCCCACCCCCGTCAGTGATGTGTACAAGTGGCTCACACTGCCAGCTGCACATGCACGCAATGTATGAACTCCCGCATTCCTGGTGCCTCATTCCAAGTGAAGAATCTTTTTTTTTTTTTTTTCCAGAAGAAACATGAAATGAATCAAGTCTGGGAAAGGGATACGTGTGAAGATGCCAAATGAGAAATGAAAATCAGACGTTTCTAAAGGCTGACTGGGAGGTGCAGAGGGGCGCTCTCTGTCCTCATGGCGATGGCCATGGAGCCTGTAGACCAGAGGGTCATAAGGTGTGGCAGGACATAACAGCAGTTGGCAGTACTTGAAAGGGGCTAGGAATAAATACCAAGGTCTTCTGAAGGACTGGCGGTATTGTGAACTGATTTTTACAGGCACAGCACAAAATACTTTTCTCTATATGGCTGCTCCATGTTTATACAGTGGAGTTCTGGACACAGAAAGAAATTGTTCTCACCAAAATAAGTCCTCTGGTAGTATGGCTGGGTCTAGGGGAAAGAACGCATTTTTTTTTTCCTATCTAGCACACTAATAAACTCACACACATTCACGCAAAGATTTATTGGGAACACTGAGCGGTGGGAGAGGAATATTTTATGTCGTGGTTTTTTATTGTGATAAATCCCCGACGTGTGAATTCCTTTGTTCTGGACCAGCTTCTTACCACAGCATTAACATGTTCAATTCTAGTTGCTACAGAGCACCAAGTACAGTGTGGAGCAAGTTTGCCCACCGTCTCTAAAAACTGCTATACATGAGATCAAGTGGGCTGACTATGGTAGCTACCTGTTTTGTAAATATTCTGCTAATCGAGACCTTCAGGGTCTTATATATGCTGTGGCTCCTGAGTCCTCATGCTAGGTTAACTTTAAAAACTATGCTTATAGCACTATGCTATCAAGAGCCTTGGTGAAACATGTGTTAGAAGCATAATTTATGGACGCACTACAAACCGTATGGTCTTTATCCTTTTGGATAAATCTTGAGCTGACTACTAAATATCTAACTAGGAAACTGTCTTCTGCCCTGTGAGCTTTAGTCACCTATTTACTCTAACTGATCCTCAGAATCATTTAAAGAAAAGACAGATTTGAATGGGGTGATGAAATAGGAAATGTGAAAAGTAGCTAGAAAAAAAAAAAATTCACTGCTCCTGCAGCAACACAGGAGCAACACAGGTTTTTCTGAAGGAACAACCCTGTTAACAGTTACCAAGCTATTCTCTGTTCATGACAAGCGTGTCAGTAATCTCTGCTGGACTGAGCCTAATTAAGGCAGAAACCGTGACTCGGATAACCATGGGAACACAGAATTGAAAACAACTGATACCACACAGCAGACTCCATCTCTCCCAGCCTGGTGTCCTTAGAAATCAGAACATCAAATATTGACAAGTCTAGTTCTGCTCAGCCACGTGCTCTGGTAGTGTGGGCTTAGGAAGGAGGGCTGGACTGGAAATATACCATCTCGGTTGCTGCAGATTGCTGTTGGGATCGCCTTGACCCACACTTGTTCCAGGCAGTGCCGAGAGACAGCTAAGAGCAAAGCCATATTTCTTGATTTCCAGGTTATTCTGTTTTCATAATCTGACATCAAAGAAGAGCTTACACTGACCTTCAACCTGAGAATATTGATGATGGACGACTGAGAACCAACATGAAGCATCGCCAGACTGAGAATTTAGATGTAATTGGTGAATTGTTTTGAGGGATGCCTGAGCTCTTATGGTTGAGCTGCACCTTTAAGGAAGACACCCGATGCCCAGCATGTGTTTTTGGTAAAACTTTGGTCCCAGGACATACACAATATATACATTATCTTAAAATGAGCAGAATTAAAAGTGCTATACAGCACTGTTTTATATAGGAAATGTCTTTTTAAAAGAACCTCTATGAGATTTTTCTTATTTTCATGGTACAGGCACAGATCACTTATAAAATAACCCATTAGAGAAAATAAAATACGTTAAACACTCATATCAGGTTTAAGGCTCCCATGTAATAAGTGGAAATAGGAAGATCTTGTCTCTCATACTAAAGGAAAATGGACTCATCCTTTATTTTCCCTTCACAAATATGGATTTTTCCCTTCATGGCATTCTGTTTTGTTTTGTTTTTGTTGCTGTTGTTGTTTGTTTGTATGTAGCCCTGGTTGTCCTGGAACTGGTTACGTAGACCATGCTGGCTGTGAACTCACACAACTCTTCTCACCTCTGTCTCCAAAGTGCTGGGCTTAAAGACATGTGGCTGCCACGTCTAGCTCAGTTTTCACAAATAAAAGTCTACCATCCACTCTACACTTAACAGCACTAAATTTCAGAGGGTGTGGGGAGGATTTGGAACAACCAGAGTGCAAACAAGGGGTATGTCTCTAGGATTTGGAGGTCCTCAGAAGGGTTGAGGGTAAATTTGAGGGTTAGTTTATCAGCTTTCATCAAACTGAGGGATTCCCTTCAACTAAAAAAAAAAAAGAATCTATTAGTGTCCAGCAAGGTGGCTCAGTGGGTAAAGGCACTTGCTGCCAAGGCTGATGACCTGAGCTGGTTACCTAGGTTACCACATGGTGAACGGTCCGAGTCCCACAAGTTGTCCTTCAGCTTCCACATGTGCACCATGGAATGTGCATACCCACACAGGTGTGCACATACAAAATCAATAAAGAAAATGTAATACAAACTTTATTTCTTTTTGTACTAAGGAGACAAGTGAGCATGGCAACAAGTGCCTGTGATCCCAACATTTGGGAGGTGAAAGCAAAAGGATTCAAGGTTGCGTTCCATACATAGTGAGTTCAAGACCAACCTGGCCCACAGGATACCCTACCTCAAAAAGATACAGCAACAAAAGTGTGGAGACTTTATGTCCTGCCATTGGTGCAAGTCATCCTGAAATAGTACCAATAATATTAGCTTCAGAGGCCATGTCCCATCACAAAACAACAAAACAGCTACTCAGTGGCTATAGGGAAAAGCGACAAGGCAGGATGGCGCTGGCAGCTTTTACACTTACTTAAGTCCTTTGACACCCATTCTGCCCTCTTTCTTTTTAGTAAAAATCTTTTTTAACATGAGGACCCAGCTTTGCTGCTTAATACCTGTCTAAGAATTTTAAGGGTTTGCCTTAGAGTCAGTCAACAGATGCCAGCATCAGCCACCAATGTCCCATTCTGTGATGACTTTAAAACACCAAGATTTTAATTATACAAACTGCTTTTGTGTTCATGAAAATAAATAAAAGCGCCCATAGTGTTTGCAAACCCAAGCCTGCCAAAGAGAATGCAAAAAAAGAAAAAAAATTTTTTTGGAAAGAGTGTTGGAAGTCGATTTGGAGAGTAACTTCAAAAGAACTCAGTGTGCTCTCACCTAGAAGGCGTGGGCTCTCTAATGAGGTAAGCAGGCTGCAGCAAGCTAATTCTGGGAAGAAGAAGAAGAAGAAGAAGAAGAAGAAGAAGAAGAAGAAGAAGAAGAAGAAGAAGAAGAAGAAGAAGAAGAAGAAGAAGAAGAAGAAGAAAAAGAAGAAGAAGAAGAAAAAGAGCCTTCCCCGACTACTGGGGGCTCAGGCCAACACAAATGACAACTTTCTCACCCTCCACTGAGAGATTGACTCTGAGCTCTAAATGACAAATCTGAGGCCCCACAGAAATATTGGCCATGCTTCCTGAAAGTAATGAGAACTGTTTTGCTTCCAAGCTGTTCACTTAGCAGCATGCTAAAGGCATTCAGATTGTATTGCCCTCAGAAGATCCTTATGGATGCACTGGAGACAAGGAAGAGGGGACCCACCATCTTAATGCAAGTCTGGCCTGTAATTTTACGCCTCGCCCCCTCAGCCCAGAGCGGGCACTAAAAAGATGCTCTAATTACCTAAAGCAGAAGGTCCTGGTGCAAACCAAGAAGCTGTCAGGTAGCAGGGAGTTTGATAGACCCACTGAAGGGACTGTGGAAACGAAGGCAACTTGGGCTTGACAGCTAAAATTACAGAGGGCAGTCACAAAAAGTCAAGGAAGACTGCATTGTTTTCCTCCCACTGTCGGGTGCAGCCAAGCATGTGGGAAGCTTTTCACTAGCCAAAGGGGAAAGAGAAGGAAAGAGTCCGCCCCACCAGAGCTGCCTTCCTGTGAAGCAAAAGCAAGTCTTTTCTTTCTTTGTCAGTCATTCTTCTTCAGATGTTTAATAAAACAAAAGCCTGTTAAAGACACACCTTGCAAACTTCAGGAGAGGAGTCATCCTTAAAAGCCCTGGTACCCAGAGAAAATTTATTCTCAATGATAGGTAGCTTTGGGCTTAAAATGCCTCTGGGCCTCTCTGGAAAAGTCAGATTTTTCCCTTAGCTTCAGAGCTAAAGAATGTTTTCAATGGTCAGACCGACAGGAACTGAAGACACTCGCCTCACTAACTCATCTCTTGCCCATTGGGAAATTGGGCCAATTTTCTCTTCTGGACTGCGTATGTCTGCATGCGGCTGGGTGTGTGCGTGTGCACGCATGTGTGTGCATGCGTGTGTCCTTGCGTGCCTCTGTGTGTGTTTCTGGCACACTTACTTGGGTGGCTGATGGAAGATAAAGCAGAGAATGAGAGAAAAGGCTGAGAGCCTTGAGGCGTCTCCTGACTTTGTCCCCTCAGCACCTTGATGACACTTTCTGAACCTCACAAACAAGAGGCATCTGACATTATATCATTTGCGATTCTTCACTTGTGCGGACCAACGGTTGCTCTCATTTGCTAACCTTGTTGCCTCCTCACCATCGTCTTCATCCTTACAGATACTGTGATGCTCCATTTGTTTTTTTCTCCAGCGATTCTTCTTCGTGTCCTACAGAATGAAGTAGTTTCTTGCTGCCACCTGCCTCGGCACTTTTCCAAAGTTGTATCTCAGCAGTGGTGGCCAGAAACACTGAAGAACACGCAAAGAAAAGCCTGACCAAGGGCAGAAACTGGGAACTGTCCCTCGGCTGGCATCCTTCAGCATGCTGAACGCTTGTAGCACACTCTATGGAGGAAGAGGAGTGGAGAGCCAGCTGTCCGTGCTGGTGTAGTGACTGCTTTGTCAGATTCCAACACATACCCGCCCCTCCCTCAGGACCTCAGCCCCTTCCTCAGTTAAAGTCAACTGTGTGCATGAGATGAGCACTTCTAGCTCTATGGAAATTATTGAGACTGCCAGCTTTGAGGGCCAGGCTTGCTCCAAGTATTCCTGCTTGCTTTCATAGTTGGGTTTTCATTTTCCCTTTGAAATACATGACCAAAAAAAAAAAAAAAAAAAAAAAAAAACTTTCCCTTTGAAGTTCATCCTAGAGGTGTCCTGCTTTGTTAATAAAATAAAGATTAGCTTGGACTGGAGATGTGCATACTCAGTGTGGTGGTGAGTGCCCATAATCCCAGTGCTTGAGAGGTAAAGACACATGGATCAGAAGTTCAAGGTCATCCACCATTACAGAGAGAGCAAGGCCAGACTGGGGTGTATGAGACAGTCTAAAAAGGGGGTTGCTGGTTAACTTTGCCTCTATGCCTTGCTTCCTAAAGGAGACCTACCAAAAGGCAACTGGGTTGTCAGGCTCCCTCTTCCATTAGCAGGGCATTAAAAAGTTAATAAGTAACCCCAGGCTGGCACTGTACTTTGTAGGATCTGGTACATAAAGCCAGTTTCATATTGACTCATTGATAAGTGCAGGTTCAATTCACTCTGAGTAAAGCTGCCTCTGAGGGGGGGGAAAATGATGTTATTCAGTGGTGAGAACCGGCCAGATTGAATTAGTACAAATGAATAAATGACTTTTTTTTTTTTTCAAAATTGCTTTTCATGTCCTGGGAATGATAATGTGGCTGATGACAACAATGAGTGTATTACACCTCTGGTTTGTGTCAGACGTTGTTCTAAGTGGTTTTTATAGATGCTTTCTCATGTAATTTGCTGATGGCTGTTAGGAGAGGTGGCTACAAAGAAAGTGTGGAGTGGATGGACTCCTCAAATATATTTTGGTAAATCAAGGCTGCCATGCTCCTGGAATACAAGGGTTGCAAGTCTGTGTGGCCCTGACTCAGCACTTTCACACAGGAGTGGAGGAGAGTGGTAAGTGTGAGACCGATGGGACCCAGAAGACTGCAGGAACTTCAGAGTTCAAACTTCTGCTGAAATACGATCACGTTTTCTCCAAGGCTGTGACCTCTTCTTCAATACATCCTAGAAACAACATGTGTCACCTCTTTTCCCTTCTGAAATATTGGACCAACCGAAGGAAATACTTTTCTGAAAGTTATTGTGCCTCTGCCTCCCTCCCCTCCAGCTCCTGCTCCTTTGATCCCTGGTACTCATTGGCATGAGCACACACAAACAGATTTACCACAAGCGATCACCTTTTGTGGGGAGGCCCAGCGGAGAATGCCTGTGTGGGAATCAAATGGTCACCCTGCTCAGCCCTCTGACTAGAGACTGGCTCTCTTCTGTGAGATCCTTTACCTCCAAGCCCACAGATTCTCCCCACCCCCCACCCCCAGCCACCCGCCCCCTACTTCCCTCCGCCTCCCCCAGGCAACTTAATTATGCTACCTTGCTGGGCATGGTTTTCTTTCAATGCTTTTACCTTATTGCTCCCTGGAAACTGGTAACAGAGGACCAAATGTCTATGCTTGATGACACAAAATCTTTAACCCGGCGTGGATTTGAGCAGCTAAAGGCCTTGTCCGTCACCACCATGGCTAGGTGGCCTCACCATTTCCCAACACGTTATTTTTCAAAAGAACTTAAGGCCCCTGTGAATCTTAGAGGAACTGTACCTTTTCTACGACCCAGGGTCCTTACTGAAAAGCCAAGGGCTCCCATTTCCACTTACTTGCAGCCCTTGCTTGATTTGATTTTTCTCCCCAGCTGTTGGAGGAAAACAAGTCATGGTATGTTATAGCCAATGAAAGATTTGAGGAGCAGGGATGGGGAAGATGCAGATGATCTCCATAGCTAGGGTCCAGTGCAGTGTAATCTCACAGCCACTGTACGCAACTCAGAGTTTAGAGACATCTGTGTATATATGCTATCCAAATGCCATAGGACAGATGGCTAATTTTTAATGCCCAAGTATTCATTGAGGGGTAAGGATTACTTAGTCCACATTCATCCCCTCTCTGTGAACTTTAAAAGGATTTATGATTTATTTTTAATAATTTATTACATTCTTACATCTCACTCCTTGTATGTTTATTTAAGCTTGAAATGTTCTTAGATTATATACAGAACAATAACCATTCCCTTAATATAAGGCATTTATTGTTATGTCTATATACCTGAAAAACTATATGCTTTTGTATAGGCTTGATAGTCTGTGGAACCTAGCCTGAGAAGAAGAAGAGTTGCACTGTGAATAAAACGTACAATCTGAAGCACTTGTGATTTGGTACAATTGTCCTGACTTCACTCATTCTTCCCATAGACATTTAAAAAAAAAAAAAACAAATGAAGTCAACTTTTATTAGGGACCAAAAATACACTGTATTCTTTAAATATCTGGTCTAAGCTTCAAAATGAAGACACTAAAGGGAAATCTATTTTTCTCCTCTTATCCGTCTGTTTTTCACAGCCTGTACAGACTGTGGTCTCTGACGTTCAAGTCAGTTCTGAGACTTCCTGGAGTTGCCCCAGATTCCTCAAATTAAGCCTGACAGAGCCGGATCCTCACTAGACACTCACTTGGCAGCTCTTTGGGTTGCCCATGATTGCCTGATTGGTACAGACTGAGACTCCACCATCTCTGCTCGGGCTTCAGACTTTTATGGAATGGGCCAGAACATGTAAGGAAACTTGTGTTTCCTGGTTATTACAAAAGGTGCTGAACAATAATAGCAAGATGAAACGAAGGGGCAAGGTCCGAGAAAGTCCCGAGGGCAGGGGGCTTTTGTTCACATGGACTTAGAGTGTATCGCTCTCCCAAGACACAAACGCGTTCAGCAACTTATAAGCTCCCTTAGCCCCGCTGGTGAGGATCCCTATGGGGTGTTAAGTACATGAAAATGGTTGATTATACTGCTGACTACTGTCAACTAGAGTTCTCACCCTGTCTCCAGAGTTTGAGGCTGTGGCTGAGTGTTCCAAGCCTAAGTGTTCATGGTGTGTCCTCATGAACCTCTACCCAGTCCACCAGAGGTGGAAGCGATAATCGTCTTATTAAATGCATAAAGATACTCCCATCTCCAGCAGATTCCAGGATTCTTAGGAGCTCTTGTGTTAGCAACTGGCAACAGAGACCAAATAGTACAACGAAATCCACCCATATTATTACCCATAGCACTCGGGAAATTATTTGAATATTTGAACCTTGTGTGTGGAATGAAGAAAAGGCTCAGCATACGTTTTTTTCTTATTATTTCACAAGTTATATATTTTCATTTATAGATTTCACATTTTATAAAACACTGAGGCCCAGAATTAAGGCAGTCATTCTGCTCCTGAGGGCCATGCAGACAAAGCCAGTCCAGGAAAGGATGAAGGCCCAATGCTAAAAGGATAGGAACAAGTCTGTGTTGAAGAAATTGTTAGCTCTCACTAAGTCAGGTAATACAAGAGAGAAAAAAAAAAGACAACTTCTTTTTCTAGAAATTCTAAACCAAAGAACAGTAACAACAGTAATAAAATGAAAACAGCATTCTGAAAATCAACTCATACAAGGCGAAGGTAGATTGTGTTGTTGGAATTAAGGAATTATATATGAGAAGTGAATTAAAAGAATGTTTTACGTATAAAACATTCTCCCTCTCTTGCCTTTTATTGCACATGAAATAATAAAGAGGGGAAGTTGAAGCCATTTTTCTGTTAATATTCTTTATTCTCAATGTGTACAATGAAAATTTTTAAAACTTCGGTTTGGTATGTAATAAGACTTTCTTCGACAAGGAAAATAAATTATTATTTAAATAAAAAAAGGAAGAAGGAAAAGAATAATTACAGAAAGGTCTAAGTGACTATCCAAAAGCATTTGGGTGGGCATGGAAATTGTCTTCTGGTGCGTTCATGGGTATTTTATTCCAGATGAGACTCTTGGGTAGGAAAATCATGAACACATTCAAGCTTCCAGTCCCACAAGCCTCACAAGGCTACACAAAGAATGTCCATAACCCAAGGCAGAAAGAATTACAGTGGCGGACCTCCACTGTAGGTTTGAGCTATAATTTACATACTATAAAATTCGCTTGATGCACACATATAATTTAAAAATTCCTAGTAAATCTATAAACTATAAACTAATCTACAGCTGACTTTTAGAACATTCTCAAATCCTGATCAAAAATGCCCTTGTGCCCATTTGTAGTCAATCCATACCCATATCCTAGATCCTAGGCTAGATTAGCACTTTCTAGAAATTCACCTGAGTGGAATATGTGACATGAAGTCTTTTGAACCTGAGTTCCTTTATTTTGTATAATATTTATTGGTTCATCAGTGTCTCCCTAAGGTTGTAATTTGCAGTCTTTTACTAACTTATAATACTGATCATTTTTTAACCATTCATATATGTCAATGGCCTTAAATCATTTGGCTTGTTTTTAAACTACCAGGCTGTCATCTCTTTACTATAGAACAGAAACAATGCTTTTGGATTTTAGAAACAATCCTATCAGACACACAACTTATACATTTCTACTCATCCTTTCCTTTTTCTTTGTTGTTTGTTTGTTTGAGACTAGGTTTCTCTAGGCATTCCTGGATATCCTGGAACTCACTCTATAGACCAGGCTGACCTTGAACTCACAAAGATCTGCCAGCTTCTGCCTCCTAAGTACTAGGATTAAAGGTGTACACCAACTCTGTGAGTCTTATCCTTTCATTTTCATAGAATGTTTTGGAAAGTAAGGGGTTTTCATTTTCAAAAGTTTAGATCAATCCTTTTAAAAAGAATTTTCTTTGGGGATTATGCTTTAAGCGTATTAGTGGCTATAGAGAAGCTGTTTTGTGTTTTCTTTTAGTTTTTTTTTTTTTTTCTAGTTTTGGTTTTCATCTATGATGAGAGTCTATGATTCGTAGTGTTAAGTTTTGTATCTGCTTAGGAAAAATAAGGTTGCGTATTGTTTTGTTTTAATTCTTGATACAGGGTCTCTGTGCAGATAAGAATGACCTTGAACCTCCTGGAGATCCACCTGTCTTGCCTCCAGAATGCTGGGATCAATTACAAGTGGCATTATGCCTGATTGTTTCCTGCTCTTACATTGGTGTTCTGCTCTTCCACAGTCACTGCTGAAAAAGCCACATTCCTCCCATCACTCACCTTGGCACCAGTCATTGAAAACTGACTCTAAATTTGAGGCCTTTAAAATTAGACTTTCTATTGTGGTCCACTGACCTACATTGTCTTTATCCGTCTTCATTAGCTTGATTATAACAAAGCTTAACTGGCTTTATAATACAATTTGAAATCTGGAGGTGAATGTTGTCTAAAGAACTGTCCCGAATCTGCTGTATATCTTCTCCCCCAGGAACTTTTATTTAAGTTCTTAAACTTTTAATTCTAGGATTCACATTATAAAAATAATCTTTTGATTTTAAAATCCTTTCGTATGAATAGCAAAGCTACCAGGAGAGTAAGAGTCCCAGCTTTTCCCGTTGTTAATCTACTATGGTGGTCATAGTGACGAGGCAGCAATTTTGGCACAAGTCCACACCTGACTCAGATGTGTTCCGAGTTTTGACCCAATTCCCTTTCTTTATTCCAAGGCCACATTCAAGATATTGCACCGCACTGATCGCCGTATCTGCCCAGGCTTCTTTGCACTGTGGCAAGTTCTAGTGTGTCTAGGGAGCTTGACAGTTTTGTGAAGTAACGAAGTGGATATTTCGTAGTGTCCTTGAGTTTGAGCTTTAGCAACGCTCCTGGTCAGATTGCAGTCACTGGCCTCGTGTCAAATCATGAGCATATTCAGCTAACATACTTTGTGATTTGTGGTTAACCTCAGGCACCCGGCTTTGGGGGAGAGTACGGATTTTCCACTCAAACATCATTCCCACTCTCTCTTTTCTTCACACAGGACCCCTCGGAAGGAGGGAACTATGCATGTCCCACACTTCAGATGTGCTGGGGACTGTTCTGAAACTCTTCTCTGCGAGAGAATTGTCTGTTTTATCTTATCCACTTTTCAACAATTTATATTGGAATGGAAATGAACATATGTTTTATCATTTGGATTCCAGCACTTTGAACAGTACTAAAAATTCTACATTAGTTTGTCAGTCTGGTTGTTTCAGACCCATCTACCTGGTGCTCTCTCACTTCAGCTGTGTGATCTTTTGTCACATCTTCACTATTCTGGCTTCTCAGAACTTTCTCATTCTCTGCATAAGTCACCCCAGTCTCAGTTAGTACATTTCTAGCCCCTTTCCCCAAGATCTCCTGCTGAAGAGCACTTCCGTCCCTATTTGTTTTCACATGGTCATCATATTGTCCTCGAGTTCTTTGAATACGCTCATTATTGTTTTGTGATTGCGTTTGATTACTGTTTTAGATCTTGCCTAACGTCAGCCTTCAGATGTAGAATTTGTTTCTAATGACTGCTGAGCAAGGCTCCTACTTTTCTGTTTGGGTTTCTTCTTCTTCTTCTTCTTCTTCTTCTTCTTCTTCTTCTTCTTCTTCTTCTTCTTCTTCTTCTTCTTCTTCTTCTAATTTTGCTGTTAAAAACTTGATATTTTCAATAATACATTGTAGCAAATCTCAATTGGACTTTTCCCTGGAAATGTGGCTTCTTTTGGATGGGTGGGATTTGTCTCTCTGGTGACAGATAGCCCCTCATGATTGTGCTCAGATGCCTTACTCTGATTTTGATGTTGTTACTTGACTTTGCTGGGGCTGCCTCTGAGTCTGAGTAGCATCTCAGGCTTGTCAATCAATCAGGAACATAGATGGTGTTAGCCTCACCTACCAGTCTCATCAAGTGGAACTACAAACACTGCCAAACAGAATTATGCATTTCTCCTCTTCATTCCTGCTAACAATGTTAACTTTCAAGGGCATAGAAGTTTCTGCACTTTATGAGTGGCCCCCTACCTACTATTGTACTACTGAATGATAAAGGCTAAAGAGGTAACAGGTGCCACGCCAGCTAAGAAGACTAAAGACTCCTGTTTTTTTATTTAAGTTCTGCAGCACCCCTTCCCAATGAATGAATGTCTTTTAACTTATCACTTGTCTAAGCGTTAGCCAGCTTCCTGAGCACTGAAATGCCTGTGTTTTGTGGCATTTTCTTTCTAGTTTTTGTGTTTTTCACAGGGAAGAACATCTGCCTGTAAAGAAATATTGCCTCCTCACTCCTCCTTAGCCAGAACTTTGTTTCTCTTGGTCCAACAATTATTTTTGAAGAAAACAATATAGCCTCACTTAGCAAAGGAACCATAGAAGATATGAACCATGTAAATGGACTGTCCTATTAGCATTAGATGTAGACATTCTAATTATCTGATAATTATACTATAATTATCTCATAGTTGAGTGACGGAGAGTGATTGTGTGAGAAACTCTTCTCTGTGATGTATTTATGGTCTCAGTCTCATTAGTACTCTTTCTGTTGTATCACAGGTCCGACCAGAGAAACCTACATTCTTCCCATCATCCCATTCACCAAGAGCCTCCAATCCCCTGATTCATTACTCCTTTTCATGGTCATGGAAAAGGACAGCCTCATGAGTCTTATATCTGGGTCAAAGTAAAGCCACAGAACAGACAACGAGGGTACCGCCTAATGGAAAAAGAACACTCTTCCCAAAACTTAAATTTCATAAACATGTTTGTATTTTTATTTAATCCAGACTTTTATTTTTCAAATGAAAGGTATTAAAAAAAAAAAAAAACAACAACAACAACAAAAAAAAAAACAGCCATCAACCCTCACCATCATTACATAACAAGAGGAAAGACATCCTATTACCCTGAAAACGGGAAGCTTCGCATGGCTAATAACACATGTGTTCTTTTAAAATAGAAGGAGTTTAATTTCAAATATGTCATAGGCAGGGAGTAACTATGTATTTGGAAGTTATACAACAGATGATTTGTGCCAAATACTCAGGCAGTTGGTGTCATCAGAGGTTGGTGCAGGCTTTTTTTTTTTTTTTTTTTTTTTTTTTTTTTTTTCATTGCCCTGGCTGGGTATGGGATGCTACCAGCAGGTTACCAGGTACAGCTCCCTGTAGCATCAGAACTTTTCTAGTCATGTTTCTCTTGTACTCTGGGTTCCAGAAAACAGCCTGAGGCAAAGCTTAATGTTTTAGAGACTGAAACAATCCCAAAGAAGTGAGAATAGAGGCAGAGAAAAGAAAGTGTGTGTGGGGGGGTGGCAGGCTGAGTAGATCTTACAGTTTCACAAAAGGTGGATACAGGTAACATCTCCATAAAAGTTGTAAACCATCACGGTGAATTACAAGAATCCTGGGAAGTACATAAAGGATGCTTTCTCTGCTACTTTGATTTTAGTCACATAGCATCCCATGAGACTTCAGCGTGGTGTTATCTGAACCTTCCAAGTAACTACTGGTAAAGCAAGAATCTTCCTACCTACGGGATGGACTCGGATACTGGAGCTGCTGACACTGAAGGAGGTAGGAGTGATGGAGGACATTGCTAGATCACCCTAGGAAGCAGAGAGCACCACCGTCCTACTACACGATCAGGTTTACTAACAATAAAATACCCTAGCCTCATTGTTTAGAATGCTTTTTTAAGTTTCACTGTGTAGGCATCGTTGAAATATCATTGGCCAGATGATTGAACTCAATATTCAACACATGTTGGTGTGTGACTCAAAGTTTTAATCCTTTATCAAATCAAAAAACGTTTTCTAGTAACCAATCCCCACAGTCAAGCTATTGGGGATTTCCTCTTCATAAGTCATCTTCTGAAAAAACATTCAGGTGTAGTCTTTAGGGATTCATTATAAATTAAATAAAACTCTCCTTTTTCTCAGGAAATAACAAGAGATGTATGTGTGTACACATGTGTGTGCATGGTGAACTTACATATGTGTGGAAGCAAAAATCAACATTGTGTGTTTTCTTCAATTACCTCTTTGTCTTTTTTTTTTTTTTTTTTTTTTGGCAACAAGCTCTCTCAGTAAGTCTGGAGCTCAGCAATGCTGTGTTCATCTTTTTTAGGTGGGTTCTAGAAATTCAACTCAAATCCCCATTTTTGCATAGCAAGCACTTTAGTGACTGAATTACCCTCAGCCCTCCCTAGGATTTTTTTGAGGCCTTCTGCTAATAACTGAGACAAAGACCACATTGTTGTTGTTGTTGTTTCTTATTTAGGATTTTGGTGCTGTGATAAAAACACCATGACCAAAATCAACTTTGGACAAAAAAAAAAAAAAAGTTTATTTTAGTTTACCGTTCCACATCACAGTCTGGCACTGACAGAAGTCAAGACAGGAACAAAAACAGGGTAAGAACTTAGAGACCGGATGTGGAGCCCAGGGAGGAGTGCTTATTGGCTTGTTCCTCACATAATTATCCATCTGCTTTCTTATAGAACCCAGAACCACCAGCCCAGGAGTGGAACCACCCACAATGGGCTGAACCCTCCTCTATCTATAGTCAAGAAAATGCACCATGGGCTTGCTCACAAGCCAATTTGTTGGGAGGTAATTTTTCAATTGAGATTCTGTCTTCCGAATGACCCTAACCTATGTTAAGTTGACATTGTACTAGCCATTCCGTAAGGAGAGCATATAAACTGACTGCTGCAGTTGATTGTCAGCTGGTTCTCCATGGTCTCTACTATCATTGTTATTTGTTTTCAGAGAGAAGCATCAAAATGCACAGGGTTAATGGACGTAAGTACTCAAAAATAAAACCTCCAAGCACGGCATCTGTGCATGAGTGTGTCAATAGTCCAGTGCACTTTATGCCATTGAATTTTTATTATTAAGTGACCCAGTATTAATTTTTAAAGGTCATTGGACTAAACATAACTTTAAAAAATAAACTACCTTGACATCTTTGCTATATGTGAGATAAGCAAGGTCGATTTTTATCTCACCGTAGTCATGCCTTTGGTGAAGACTGCTCTGCAGTGGAAATTTATTAAACTCAAGATTCAAATTTGAATCATTTGAAGAAAAAAAAGTATAACTATTAATTTGTCCCCCTGCATGTAGACGTGTCGAAAAGAGAAATTATAAACTAAGATAAAAATGATGGAATTTGTATCTAAACATTAAGTCTAATTGAGCTGATAGCACCTTCACCCTTTAAGTTATCACAGGCAAAACAGCTGAAATTCTAAGGTTAAGAGGTTGACCTATGACATGTCTGATTCAGACCCAATTCTCATCATGATGGTTGGCCTCAATGTTGGCCCTCTTTTGTTGACTCTCAGAAGCTTATTGAATATGCAGTGACTTTTGAATGCTGCTCAAGATCTCAGCAAAGCTCTGAAGCCTTTTCCACTATGAAATCAGTGTAATACTCTCAAGGAGGAAAAATTCCTTTCAAATGCTGGGGCTTTAAAGAAAATGTTATCGCATTTCATCTATTTTGTGTGTCTGTTGCTTTGCATGTGTTGGAGGCACATGTGCCACGGTGCACCTGTGTAGGTCGGAGGACACCCTTGACAGAACAGTTCTTTCTTTCCACCATTAGTGGCCTGAGGATCTAACTCAGGAACTCAGGTCAACAGGCTTTCTGGCAAATACCTTTACCAGCTGAGCCATCTTACTGATGACTGTGGCTTTTTTTTTTTTTCTTTTTGAAAGAGAATGGTTTCAACTATCAGTTTCCGCCTTATTTAGATTCGAGTTGTTTTACTCATTCTCATCAACATGAATATGGAAACACTTACAAATCTTCACCACACCACTTATTTTAGGCTAACTCTTTGACTTGCTTCCAGTCCTTTGTGCTCATTGCCCACATTCTACTTTAGAGAAGGGTTGAATGTTTTGGGATGTTCATATTCATCTCCTCAGCTGGGTTGGGTAGCTAGTCAGAAAAGCCAGTAGTTTGTCTTTGATCAATGGTTTTGAATGGAAATTTAAATCCTCTAAGCCAAGCCAGTGGAAACATTGGCCTCATGTAGGAAGTATCCATTTCTTGGCCTCCTCTTTACACCATGGTTTTTTCTCATGCTAAGTCCTCAATGTCAAGGCAGAGTTGCTCCCCAGTATTACAAGAAAATAGGAAGAAGCTCAAAGCAAGGAAGAAGACAAGGTTATGGTTGAGATGTTAATTGGTAAGTATCCAGCTTAGGCCTGTGATGCTCTAACAAGGAAGTGGGGAGAAAGGCATGGGATAGATGCCGTCTCAGCTACTTTTCCTGTTACTGTGATAAAAACACTAACAAAAGAAACTTAAAGAAGAAGAAGCTTGTTTTTGGTTCCAGCTTGCGGTTATAGTCCATCATGCCAGTAAAGCCATGGGGACAGGAACTTGAGGCACCCGGTCATATTGTATTCACAATCAAGAAGACAGTAGTGAATGCCTGAGCTCACATCACTTTCTTCTTTTATGCAGTTCAGGTTTGCAGACCAGGGAATGGTGCCACCCTAAGTGGATGAATCTTCCCACCTCATTTAACCTAATCAAGGTACAGGTATACCTAGAGATTCGTCTCCCAAGTGACTTTTGATTCTATAAGATCAACAATTGATATTAATCAAGGCAGAATACAGGCCTGTCATTCAGTAAGACTAATTTTTCTTTTGATTCAATAGCGTTCAATTACCCTGAAAAAGGAAACTAGTACCAGATCTCTATGGAAATAGACCTACCCACCCCTCTTAAAGAGTGAAGATGTCATCAAAGCAAGACCCGTTATTGTCACCAGTAAATGTGAGAATTTAACAAATGGTGCTGGAAGACCCAGGTATCTACATGCAGAATACCAAGGCTAAACCTTCTTAAAAGCATTAGGGAGATCAAAATAGGAGTAACTGTTTATGAACTTGGATTCAACAAAGTTTACTTAAGATGACACAAGAAAAATATTTATAGTACATAAAAATAAAATAAATTTTTGTGTTTCAAAAGACATCATCAGGAAAACAAAAAGCCCTATGAATGAGGGAAAATATTTGTGTCACATAAATGGTAGAATTATTTCTAGATTATGGATGTGTGTGTATATATATATGCATATATATATACATATATATATGTATATATATAATCTTACTCTGTTTTGTGTTATTGTAACTAAATGTCAAATCCTGGATAATTTATAAAGAATAGAGATTTCTTTAGCTCATAGACCCAAGGCTGGGGAGTTCAAGTGTGTGTTGCCTGCGTCTAGTGTGTGGCATTCTTGTCACATAATGACATAGCAGAAGAGACCACCACATGTCAGATAGAGAAAACATTGCATTTATTTTTCTCTTTTAAAAAACCCACTAATGCATGTAGGTGAGATGACTCAGTATATAAAAGCACTTGCCACCATGCTTGACAACCCAAGTTTGATCCTTTGGGTCTACATGGTGGAAGAAGAGAAGTAACTACACAACACAGCACAACACACACACACACACACACACACTAACATTTTTTAATGAAACAAATTACTGTCTACAGTGATTATACACTAACAAAACAGTCAAAAATAAAAATAAAAAGGAGAAGGAGCCAAATAGAAAAAAGTCATGATCTCCCACATCCCACTCCAGACTTGTAGACTCTGAGTTTTGGAAGACCATTGCCTTAATGGAGAGCAAGGCCTCAGGGTAGAAGCTCTTGAGGTAGAGCATACATGGCTCTTCACCCCCAGGGCATCTAGTTCATTAACTCTAGGAAGGGACCCTCATGCACACCGGTGTCCCCAGCCACAGACTTAAACATACTAGCCTCATACTTTGCAATGAGGGTTAACACACAGCATGTGGAGACCCATGCGTAGCAGTAAGAGGTCACTCAAACAGTTATACTACGGAATTTCTCTTTGCTTCAGTGATTTGAGGAAGGGCTAGAGAGTAGGCATTTTCTCTAGATGCTGCTGCTGGAAAGTAGAGGAGGTCTGTACGGGGAGTCTCAAAAAAACGTTGTCTACAGGGAGGGGACAACAGCAAAGGCATGAACTTCACTTAGTGCGGGAGCAGTTGCCTATTTGTCCAAGAAAGAGGTGTTTTGTGATCTGTGTGCTGCACGGCGACCTTGATTTTGTCTGTACTGAGGAAGAATTATGAAGTGGCCTTGCTCCATCTCATTTATCACAGTCTCCGAGTAACCTTGGAGTTGATTTCTGTGAGAGTTTGGTTCATAGCTGACTACCACGGCTGGTTAAGTGGTATGTGCTCTCACAGGAACAACTGGCCTCTTCCCCCTCGTGCCTCCTTGCAAGTTCCAGGTGATGTGGGTACATCTGGTCCTGAGATCTCCATGGTTAGAGCTCCTTTGTTTAAGTGCATACAGTGAGGTAAGACCTATGTCTGGAATGAATGTGAAAGAAAACATAGAATCACTGTCTTGAAATGCAAGAAGATAGAGCACCAAAACAAAAACGTGTGTCTTGGGGAAACTGAGTCAGGCACAGCTTTACCAGAATGACAAGGCCAGCCTCCTATGGTCACACTTCTCCCTCAAGCTCTAGCGGCTTTCTTTAACCAGCTTCCGGTTCTAAGCCATTGTACCTGCTCTTTCTTTTGCTTATGAGCACATCCTTATTATCTCTACCTTCACTATGCTTTGTGTAATTGTCTGACTCCTCCCACTAAGCCTGGAGCCCCTCCTCCTGGAACAGAGGCCACGCCCATCCTCCTGACCACTGTCCCTTTTGCTCTTAGAACAGCACTTGGAGGGAAGATACCACTCCTCAGCATGCTGTGTCTCAGACAGGTTCCCGCCTCCCTCTTATTCAGTCCAAAACACTGTATAGAGCTTTTAAAATGCCTTCATTGCTTCGGCTCGACAATAATGATGGTGATGATGACGATGATGATGATGATGATGCCACTAGTCTTCATTGTTTATGCAGATTTCAAAAAGCACCTTGTATTTTTTCATCTATTATTTTAAGGAACACTCTAATGTGATAGTCTTGATAAATAATGAAATGTGTTTCATGTCATAGTCAATCACAATTTGTTTCCAACCCCAACCCCCAACACATATTTTAATTCAAGTCATTCTTTAATTGCTACTTCATGCCATCATTGGAAAGGTAGAAGAAACTAGCTTTAAAATGATATCTACCACCACCACCATGTTGGGCATTTCATGTGTCTGAGACGTAGTTCTTAAATTTGTTGTTTCAGTTAAATGTTCTGACACTTCCCTTTACCCTTCTTCTGGGCCAGGCCTTGATACAGCAGCCTTGTTGGCTGTGCATCTGGCATGGGAGAAGCTATTCGGCCACAAACGGTATCCAGCAGAGCTTCGGGAGTTTAAAATTTCAACCCAAGATGAGTTATGTTCAGATCTGGTTTAGCTGGCTCCTAGATTCTGGATGCAAATGCCTCAAAACGTTCATAAAACGGTAACAGAAGATTCTGTGGGCATGGAGTGGCTCTCACTAAACATCCCTTTAAGGAATTAAGTATAAATGAAGCAGACGCATATGGGTTCCATTGTCTTAAGTATATACAGGGGGTTAAAATAAAGGGGGCATGGGGGAGAAGTTCCTTGGTGACATATGTTTTGGAGTTTGTTGAACCTAAGATGTTACAAAGTTCCTCAGGACATTTATCAAGACTGAAATGCCACTGGCTGCACCCACTCTCGCCTGTGTGGTCTGCGACTGTGGTAAGCCTTCGCCTCCCTGCTGCTTCCCTGATGTGGAGAGTCACCCACTGTCAATAGTGCCTGCAGAAGTGAAGAGGCCCATCCTTTCCTGGGCCTCTGGGAGCCTTGGGTTTCCTAAGCCACACAGGAAGAGGCACGCCTGCTTCTCCAAACCTCTGCTCCACATTTTCTCCTACAGTTTTGTCGGTTGCCTGTAGTCCCTGAGGTTGGTCAACTGGCACACAAGGCCAAGCTGGACTTGGTCTCAAAAACCTGCAGTGGAGTTCCTTGCCTGCTGGCTCTTGGAAGACATGGCGGACACGGTGTTCTTTAACTTGGGAGCCTCGCAGGCCCATATGCATTCCATTTCCAAGGGTGCCTCTATTGTCTGCTGGGCCCCGAAGTGCCCATAATTATAAATGGAAAAGGCTTTTATTTTTAAAACACAGTTACCCACTGGCTCCAAGGCTGTTTGGTGGGAGAAGTAAGTAAACTATCCTTTTGTCTCTAATTCTGCTCTTAGTTTAGGCTTTTGTGTTTGGCATAGCTTCTATGCAGTAAATAAACAATATATTGTATCACAAATGCAGCTGAATCAATTCTGTTGCTGTTGTCTCAGCAGTAGCTTTTGACTATGTTGTGTGAGCTGTAGAAATCACCATCCTCCTTAGGATGTAGAAGAGGCTCGGTTGGTACAGTGCTTGCATAGCACGTGGAACACCTGGGGTTTGATTCCCAGCACCGTGTAAGCCAGATATGGCTTGGTTCCCACTGGTGCCATCAGTACTTAGGAGATGGAGGCAGGAGGACCGGAAGTTCAAGATTATCCTTGGCAGCATCCTGAGATGCTTTCAGCCCATCCTGAGATTAGCATAAAATGTCAGTTAAATGCACACAATGAAGGGAATCACCAGTCAGTTGTCTAGCTGGTGCAAGATGACCCATTTTCCATTCTTGCCAGAAAGGCTATAACGGAATCAGGAAAATAATTTAAAAATATTTAAAATATATTTTCCTTCATTGAGTTCCTTAGAACATCTTGATGCAGTTTTAGGCCCTTGTTGAGCAAATAAAAGAGAAGTATGTATGCTGAGAATAAAGCAAAGGCTCCTACTCGTCTACGATGGATAATTTGACATACCAACCTCACTGCCACGAGGTACCCAGATATTTGGTTAAACATTATTTCTGAGTGTGTTTGTGAGGTCGGTTCCGTATTTAAGTTGCTAGACTGTATGAAGCAAGTGCCTCCCTGATCCCCCACTGTTATCACTGGTTTTCTTGGATCTCCGCCTTACAAGAAGATGGCTGAATTTCTCAGCTCCCGTAGTTGCCCGAGCTAATGCTTGCTAATCAGTTCCTGAATTCACAGATCACCCATGACTTAAAATGTCTTATAACTTTTCCCACATTACAATGGTACATACGTGATGTGCATTCAGGAGAAGGTGAACACTGAAATTTTGGTTTTGATCTTTGCCTGAGCGAGTGACGGGAATAAAATAACACTCTTAGATGAGACAGTGATCGTGAGCCCCATCACCCAGTTATTCAGTCATGAGAGTAAGCAACACTTTGTATATAATACCCCAAAGTATATGTGTAGACAATGAAAGTTTGTGTTATGGTAATTTCGACCTTTGGTGAGGTTAGTTGGATGTGTTTAGAAGCTAGGAAAATGTCTGTATCTACCTTTCCTCTTTCATCTACCTCTCCTTCCTGTTTCTCTGGAGAGCCTTGACTGATAAAATATCTACTTGGTGTAGTAAATGACAGGAGTAAGATTTAGCCTTCATAGAACATGTATCTGTCACTGAGGCAAGCTTAGAACTCTGGAGTGAATGCTTGCTGCCAGCGCACACACAGTATTACCAGAGACTCCTTGATATCTCCTTGCCCTTTTGTGCTTTCCATGGTCTCTAATGATTTTCAAGTGAACATCTGCAGAACTTAGCCTTCCCTGCTTTTTTATTTTTTGTCTGCCACTGATACCCAGGACGGCAGTGATCCCATCCCTCATCCCCAGCGCCTCATCTCCGTTCTCTAGTTGTACATTAGGCTCATGACCAAGAACAGATTCAATTACCACCAAAAAAAAAAAAAAAAAAAAAAAAAGAAATGCAATTTAGTGGAGCACATGGTTGTATTCAAGACCACAACACAAGCAATCTGGTGCACAGCTCTGGATACAATATGAAAGAGATTTTTTTTTAAAGGTTCTTTTTATTCCTATCCATGGATGACTAGACAAGATTCGTCAGGGAACATTCTGGGGAGGGTCCTCTCTTTCTTGGCAGAAGGGTGGGGAGATGACCTCATACATTTGTTCCAGTACTCATTTTTACAGCTCCTTTTGAGAACTGTGCCTGTGGAGGCTTTTGCTCCAGGGCAAGTTGGGACTCTTGGTAGAATAATAGCTTACATATCTACATAGCTCTGTGAAAAACCTGACTGCACATATGGTGATCAAGAAAATAGGTCCATTTTCTAAGCAAATACAGCTACTTTCATGGTACCTGCCTTAGCCTCCCTGTCACTGAAATAACTTCATCTACAACCATTGTAAACAGGGATGAAAGAGGGCATCAATTTTTTTGTTGTTGTTGTTGCCCACTGATGTCTCTCTCCATTTTACCCCCTAAGAGGACAAAATGATACTTTCTATGGCTGAATCTATGAATGTATCAGACTTTTATGTCTTTCGTGTCACACCATCGAATATCTTGTTTCATATTATTAGTGATAACAACATGAATATGGACAGCAAGACCATGAAAGTCTTCAGTAGAAGCAGCAATGTTATTAGCAGACATGATTGTTTTGATATGCTACTGCCAGGGCTTACCAAGCCTTGACTGGAATTCGGGTTTATTTGTCAGTGACCATGAGTTTCTTCTTGTTCTGTCTATCATAAATCTTATTTACTTCATTTTCCTGTAAAAGTGCTTGGTTGTCACCTGACCAACTTAGTTCTCTCTGCCCTGATCTCTAAGAACTGCTGTTGCTGGTCTAATACCATATGTACATTATCACAGTGAGTGCGCATAACACATGACAACTTTGTTTCATCCCCACCTTATCCCCTATACCCAAGCTTGGTCACTACTGATCTATCCAGGACCAGTGTCTAATCCATTATGAGCCAATCCAAAACTAGGTCATGAGTGTCTAGATCCCAGCCTCATTCATGCTTGCCTCCAAGACAAGATACAAGTCTTGGTGATTGGTTTTGTGATGAGGAAGGAAGTTGTTGAAGTTCAGAAGAAATGAAGAGGTCTGGCAGGGGGGAATGGGGGAAGAAAGGGGAAGGGACAGGAGAGGAGAGAAGGGGACAGGAGAGGAGAGGAGAAGAGGGGAAGAGGAGGGGAGAGAAGAAGAGGGGAAGAGGAAAGGAGAGCAGAGGAGAGGAGGAGAGAGGAGGGGAGAGGAGAGGAGAGGAGGGGATAGGAGAGGAGGGGATAGGAGAGGAGAGCAGGGGAGAGGAGGGGAGGGGATAGGAGAGGAGAGCAGAGGAGAGGAAGGGAGAGGAGGGGAGAGGAGAGGAGGGGAGGGGATAGGAGAGGAGAGCAGAGGAGGGGAGGGGAGGGGAGAGGAGAACAGAGGAGAGGAGAAGAGAACAAAGGAGAGGAGGGGAGGGGAGAGGAGAGGAGAGGAAAGAGAGCAGAGGAGACAGGTAGGAGAAGAGGAAAGGGGAAAGGAAAATAGAGGGAGGTAGAAGGAGAGGAAAGAATTACAGAGCAGATGCTTCCTGTATTCCTGTGGCTCTAGCAACCTTTGAGTCCTAGCTGTATGCTTGCTTAAGAATCCAGAGGAAAGAGAGGGGACAGGAGAGGACTAGAGGACAGGGGAGCAAAGGGAAGGGGAGGAGAAGGGAAAAGAGAAAAGGAGAATGAAGAGAGGGAAAGAGCAGGCAGGGAAGTGAAGGAGAGAACAGGAGAGAAGATGCTTTCCCTGTGCCCATGGTCCAGCTTCTTTCAGAATCTGGCTGTAACTTGCCTTTGAGTCCAAAGTGTTACCCTTGTATCATCACACTAATGTTCACCTTTTGGTTAATTTTTTTCAGATTCTGTTTCTGTTATTAATAATTCAATAAATCTTAATGAGTCTTTTTAATACCTTCTAATGAAACTGTCTCAAGATGTTAGGTGCAACCTGGCCTTGCTTCTCTGTTGGACTAGACATTGCTGATCACTTTTCAAGATGCACATGTCATCTGATGACAAGGAATCTAAATCTAGGATAGCAGGATTTTCGCTTAGGGACCAAATAAGATGTTGTCTGGGTCAAATCCCCTCTACTTGACTTTGCTACCTCAACATGGCTGACCTACTATGTTCTCCGTGAGTCTCTTATCATTCTTGTTCCTGTTTAGATCCAGCCACTTTTTCAAGGCCATGACATATCTACACACACACACACACACACACACACACATGCACATGTGCACAAACACACACACACACACACCAACAAAATAAAGTAAACCCTGACAGCCTTCATTATCCATCAATCTCTTCTGTCTTCCTTTAAAAATATTATTTTCTCTCATTTCAATAATTAAGCTCTTCTTTAATTGACTGACTCTTCATACCATGCTTTAATGTTGCCTTTTTTTTTTTTTTCAGCAGTGTTCACTAATGCTTTTATTGCACAGAGGTTCTCCTGTCCTGAAATCACCCCAGTCTCCACAGCCCAGGAAGAAAAAACACTCAAAACCGCTTGCAGATGCCTGAACACATATGGGCATGCAGGCACACACAAACAAATGTCCCCACACATAAAACAAATCGATTTCAGCATTAAGACTCGATGAGAGTTCACCCAAAAAGCTGTCAATGAATGTGAGTCACAGGTACTCAGCCCTCCTGGCATAAGCTGTGAGTCCTTACTGGTCTCCATGCAAAGCTTTCTTTGTCTATGTGGGGTTTTTTCCTAGGCTTGTGAAACTTCCCAATAAGTTAAAAAGAAGCCTTAAAATCTTCTTCACTCTGAGACAAAGCAATCATGTAGTACTATCCATGGTGGCTGGATAGAGGTGATCTAGATAGGCCCTGTAGGTTGGCCAACAAACAACAACAAAATAACAGCCACAACAAATTTTACTATACGAAAGGCGCCTTATCTCATCAGGGAACCAACTATTGGGTGTAAAAATTGAAATGCTTAGTGACACAAAAGACAAAACAATGCAGAATAGACTGGTGTTCATGAGCTCAAATGAGGCTGTGAGAATGTGAGCTCTAAACACAAGCTCTAATTTTTCCTGGCTACAAAGTGACGTTCAGCATGTGGGATTCCATTTTCAGTGGTGAGTTCATCTTTTACTGCCTTTTATCAGTGCAAATTATGGTGTGCCAGGTACTTACTTCTCTATAACAGGAGGGGTCAAGTAGATAATTAATGAGACTCAATCTGTAAAAAGGAATAAAACCTCCAATTCGAGTCCTGGTTTATGACTCCATTTATTATGCAAGCGTGAAACTTCAAAGAGAACTAACTCAACGAGGCACTTTAATTACATTTTATTATATTTAAGAACTTTATGGAAATTTCTCCTGCTGCAGAGAAATGTTCCCTGAGAACACTTCCCTCCACTACAGGGGCCCTGTTCCCAGAGCCACTACAGAGAGCAGCCGCTGGCACCTTCCAAGCAGCTGCTGGGTGGAACACTGGCCCAACGTGCGGCCAAGGACAGTGGCTCTTACGGAGACTGAAGCCACAGGACCTAGCCCTCCATCCCTGAAAGCCTTCCTAAGTTCAGACATCCCCAGTGACACACTGGAGGGCTCGCGTTCAGAGACAAGTTTTTAGTGGACCAAATACAAGCTGTTGGTCTCACGAAACCACACTGGTAGCCACTTCCACAACAGAAACAAAGCAAAACTCAGACCAAAGAAGGAAGAGAATATGCATCTCTGGCCATGTTGTACCTTAACTTAGAGGAACATTATCATTCTGGGCAGAGAGAGAGGAGACCTTCTCTTTAATAGGCCTTATCTTCTATGTAACACAAAACCAAGGAAAAAGGACTCTTAGGTTAATGTGCAGTGGTGTCCGGTTGCAGGGCAAAGGGCCAGGTTCCGCCCTTCTGATCCAGCTCAGCTCCAGTACCAACTTGTCTGTGGCCTTGGGCAAAGCCATTTATTGTCTGCACTGGGTCTGCCCACTGCAAAAATGACAGGGATGGTTCCATGAATGCTGACCTCATTGGAATATTGTGCTGACAAGTTTAAAGCATGTTCTCTCTTTCTTTTGGGGGGAGAAAAAAATTGGATCTATTCTGTTAGATTTATATAGTGCAATTCTGATGAAGGGAGACAAAGAATTTTTAGAAAGAAGAAAAGCAGAAGGAGAATTGGTTGACAGAACAGCATGTTCAAAGGTGCTCCTCTAAGGTAAATAATAACTGAAAAGTGACCCTGATATGGGAGGAAATTCCCCTTAGACTTGAAAAGTTTGGTTTTTCTCTTACCATTCATGTGGATCACCCCTGTGACTTTTTGAATGATAAAAATCTAGAGGTCATAATTCACTTTAGATAAAGAAAAAAACCTACAAATTTTCACCAGGTATTTCTAGTCATTGACCCAAGGGCTACATTTGCCACAAGATAGCTATGAAGGTGGCCCAACACAGAATTGTAAACTTACCTAAGACATTACAGTTTGTTTAGTCATTTTGGGTGGTGTAATCTAACCTGCAAATTTCCTTCCATTTCGTGTGTGTGTGTGTGTGTGTGTGTGTGTGTGTGTGTGTGTTTTGTTTGATTGTGTGGTTGTGGAGTATAACCTATGCTGATGACAGCACTGTGTGGTAAGGTCAAGGAGCTGGGAAAATACAACTTGCATGCAATTTTCCACTAGAATTTTTACTTATGGAACTTCAGGTTGAGAAGAGATAGATGATGGTAGATAGATAGATAGATAGATAGACAGACAGACAGACAGACAGATAGACAGACATAATACATAGATATATAGGTGATATATAGATGGTAGACAGATAATGATGATGAAGATAGAGATAGATAGATGATGGATAGATACATACATAGATACATAGATAGATACATAGATGATAGCTATATAGACAGACAGAGCCTCATATTGACTGCTGTAAGAGTGTGGCCACAATTTATAACACACCTGTTCATTTATGAAGACATCATTCTTGTCCTCAACAATCAGGAAAGATCCACGCCTTGCAGCTGTGGCAGGGTTTTCTGATGAGGGCCCCATGAGAACAGAGGAATGCTGTACAAGGAGACAGCACTTACAAGGTCATTCTGAAAGCCTTTTGGTGGAAAAAAGACCTTCATAAGTGATGAAAGGATCCTTCTCAGACAATGTGAAGGGAAAGTGCTCTCTCTAGCTTAGAGGACATGCCGGCAGGGATGATCAGAGAGGCCTGTACATGCCTAGGAAGGTACTGAGGCAGGAAGTCACACACAGGCTTAGAGAATAGTTCCACAAAGATGGGGCTTCCGGGAAGAGGGGAAATGTGAGCAGTCAGCAACAGGTGCTCTCAGAGAGAGAGAGAGAGAGAGAGAGAGAGAGAGAGGGAGGGAGGGAGGGAGAGGATAATCTGTCATCAGGCTACATTTTTATTCCCCCACATCATGCGATGATGGCCTTAGCTTCTAGGACCGGTTTCTTAATTCCTTAAGCCAAATATGAGTAATAGTAATGCCTATACACACCAAGGGGTTGTTATGGAAACTGTATTAGGTAATATGTGACAGCCACACAAAATAATTAGCAAGAGACTGGCGTGAAATTACTTCTCAATCAATACACACTCATTACCATTCGTGCATTTGGCAAAGACTTTTTGCCTTTACTCTGTACGTCAAGCGAAGCCATAAAATTATCTTTAGAAAGACCATGGCATGATAATGTTGCAAGGAGAGTGAAGGGAACAAGACTATGACTGGCTGTCTTTGAGGGAAGAGCGTTTGCCATGAACCATGGCGAGAAATGTGCAGAGTCAAATGACATTGGACAAGAAGGTTCACCTGTCTGCCAGGTTTGAGACTTGAATAACTGGTTTGGATGTTGCTAATATCAACCCGAGTGGAAAATATGCAAGGCACAGAGATCTAGAGAGTCGGTCAAAATTCCGTTTATTCACATGGGAAAGGTGAATTATCGGGGAAATTTGATGGGAGGTTGAGCAGGTACTTATGACTTGGGTCTGCATCTCTAAACGGAAGCCAAGAGCCCTGTGCACGGCAGTCCCCTTTCAGTCTAAGACGACAGGCAGCACTTAGGGAGTTTCCATATTGGATGAGATTACTCATGGAGAAAGCCTAGATAGAGTGTGAGTCTGAAAAAGAGAAGTGGGAGAGAAAAGAGAGAGGAAGTGAGGCTGCAGGAATGAAGGGCAAATTCTGTAGAACATTCAGAGTTCTCTGTCGGCACAGGTCGCAAAGCCTGTTGTTTTTTTCTTTTTCTTTCTTTTTTTTTTTTTTTTTTTTTTTTTTTTTTTTTTTTTTTTTTGCCAAGCATCTACTGGCATCTCCTCCGTCTCCCTCAGGTAACTGAGCTCTTTGCACATCACAACTTTCTCCTGTGCCTCTTTAATCTTCTTAGGCACACGGTCATGTTGCCATGAAGGGTGTGGCATAGGAGACAACAAAAGGCAGTACAAAAATTCCATGTAAAACAATCTCTTTCCCCAAATTTCATCAGTACACCTTGCATTTGTAATCGGATATATTGATATGACTTTCTCAGCATTTAAAAAACCAGAATCAGGATGTAAAGTGAATAAGTTAACTAATGAATAATAAAAATCTTAATTTAAAAAGTGAAAAAAAAAATCCAGAATCATTCCAAACAACAAAAAGGAAACACTGTAAATTTATCATTTTGAAATATTCATGATAAAGATAAACACCATAGGTTGTGTTTTTCTCATTGCTTTTACAAAATATCTGGCAGAAGCACTTCTAAGCAAAGGGGAATTTGATTGGATCCCAGCATGAGGGTCTAGGCTGTCTCTCGAGGAAGGCATGGCAGCAGCTAGCTGGTAACATGGCATCTGCACCCAGAGAGCAGCAACAGCCAATGCTGGCGCTCAGCTAAAATTTTTCTTTTCACTCAGTCCAGTACCCTAGCCATGTGGTGCCACTCCTATTCAGGAAATGCCTTCCCACTTACATTAACTCACAGGCACCCCCTCACAGGCAAACTTGGAGGGTAGGCTCCTAGGTGATTCTAGAGCAGTGGTTTTCAGTCTTCCTAATGCTCTACCCCTTTAATAGTCTTCTTCAAATCATGGTGATTCCCAGGTTTAAAGTTACTTCATTGCTACCTCATGACTGTAATCTCACAACTGTTATGAACTGAAATATAAATATTTGATGTGTAGGATATCTGATAGGTGACCACTGTTCTAGATCCTAGCAAGCTGACAGTATTAATCATCACATTTGCTTCAACCATAGCACACCATAAATGAAGTAAAAATTAATTTGCAGTTCATATCACAGATGAAGGCTCTCATTAGCACACAGAAGGCTTCTAGGAAACACAGTGGAAAGTACAAATAGCAATATTTGTATATGACCATGCGTCACAAAGGCACAGAAGAAGGAAAACAAACAAACAAAAAAAAAACCAAAAACCAAAAACAAAACCTAGAAGTAGCCCTAAAGAAATGGCAAACAAGTGTGAAATGCTGAAGCAGCATATTTATAGCAGAGTTTTTAGGTGGGTTGCTTTCAAATAGTGTGCTTTGTCCATGAGACTTTTCAGGAATAGACACTCTCATACATTGCAATTGGAAGTTGAAATGGATATAACCCAAATAACCTTGAAGAAAAGATTTAGTAATATTTATCAAAATTACAGATGACTTTCTCTTGCATCCGAAGTCTCATTGTTAAGAGTCTGGCCTACAGATAATCCTGTATGTGAGTACAAAATGATATATAGAAAAGTTGATTTGTTGTGACACTTTTTGTAATAGCCAAAAGCTGAGCGCCCAAAGGACTATAGCAAGACACGTGGCTGAGTAAAGTCTCATGCTTTCTTTAGAGTCAGTCATTAAAAACAGTGAAAAATAATGAAATGAAAACAGGTTGTTATGTACCTTTAAAAAAGGAGGAAATCTCTAGGACATAGCACTTCAAAATATAAAAATAACACTTTAAATTTTTAAGAACAATTATGTAATATATTGTCCGTGTAAGGAAATGGCTAGTAAGAATACACACGTGCACATATGTACACATACACATGTATGACACACTCACATGCTTATAACTACAAAAAAAAAACCAAACCATATATCTTTAAAAGCAACCCTTTCAGCCAGGTGTGGCGGCCCACACCTTTAATCCCAGCATGTGGGAGGCAGAGGCAGGTGGAACTCTGTGTGTTCAAGGCCTGCCTGGTCTACAAAGTGAGTCTAGGAAAGCCAAGGTTACACAAAGAAAAAGCCAAACAAAACAAAACAAAAACAAAAAAGAGGAAGATCTGTGTTGGAAGAGAAAAAGGTGACAGATTCTCTTGCCACTGCCCTGGGTATATCCCTGACCCTGAAAGTCCCTAGTTTCTGAAGGTGTGGAAAGTTAAAATGGGAAGCCCCTTGGAGGTAAATTCCTCATCCGCAAACATTGCGTACACAGGTCTCCAAAAAGTATGTGGCGGAGATTTAGGTACAAGGTTGCAACGTTGTAAATTTAGAGTTGGGAGAAAGATCAGGTAAAGTCTTGACTAGAGCAAGGGTTGTAGGCTTTTTCCACTAGCATCATATTCCAAAACTCTTATTAAATGCCTCAGGTGTATTAGAATGCCCCAAAGATGCCCCAAAGAATGCCCCAAAAATGCCAGTCCTGCTCGAGGGGGGGGGGGGCGGGGAGGGGAGAGAACTTGACAAAGATTATGGACGAATTATCAACGCCTAAGAACCCAGCTGTCTGCCAGGCAGGTGGCCCAATCCACTTGGGACAGAAACAAAGTTGAAATTTTTCTCCTCTGTCTTTTCGTAGGGTCATGTGACTTATTACCTATTAAAATGGAATAAATAAAATGCTTTAGCAAGAATGTGAACTCCAGGAAATTAAAGTAGGGGGTGAGGGGGGATTTATTTCAATCACAGTCAGTTAAATCCTGACACTGTTTCACTGTTTATGAAAAGGTGGCTGCTAACCAGTGACTCTGTGGTTCGCCCCCATCTAGTTGGCCAGGTCTTTGCGTGATCGGGCGCCACGTTCATGAGTAGGGAGGAACCCCACCAAGGCCTGAGAACTACTTAGCAAACAAACCAGGAAGAAGCATGGGAAATTCCATCTGGACGTATACGGAGTGCCCAAAGGATGCGGGCTGGAAATGTCAGCTTCGAATAAAACATTCACGGTGGCTCTCTATCGCGGTCCAGATGGGCCAGAGCTGTTCTTAAAGCAAGAAATACCCAATCGATCTGCTTTCTTTTCATGGTCTGTGGTATTAGTCAGCGTTCACTCAGAAGCCCACAGGAAGGTAGCTCCTCCTTATGAACCTCAAAGGGAGGATGCAATGCCAACCTGTCAGTTCTGTTCCTGTCATCTTCCTCAGGACCCATGCTCGGACCAGCGACTGTTAACGCTTCTGCGCACAAGCAAGAGATCGGGTGGATCCAACCTTTCTTTAACATTTTGCATACGATGCACGGTGATGTTTTAATTCATTAGCTAAAAGCGACACGATCTGATTTATTTTATCATCATCATCATCATCATCAGGTTTTTCTTTTTTACTATTTAATTAATTTATTTATATTACAATTCAATTGTTTTCCCATCACTTGTATCCTCCTGTTCCTCCCTCCCTCCCGCTTTCAGTGCTGTGGTGCATCCCTTTAATCCCAGCACTCAGGAGGCAAAAACAGGTGGCTCTCTGAATTCAAGGCCAGCCTGGTCTACTGAGAAACCCTGTCTCGAAAAACGATCTGATTTAAATGCCTCCTCAAGGGCCCTCAGAATCACGGGGATTAGTGAAGGATACTCTGTGTAGTAATTTCTGTTGGCTGACTCGAGGGCAGCAATGACCTCAGAAACAAGCTGCCAGCAGGTAAGGAAGTAGAAAGTTTTAGAATCAGGGTCTTTGGAAGGAGAATATGATTTGGATACCCCAAAGGCTCATGGGCTAAAGGTTTGGTCCCCAGCTGATGGTAGTTCTAGGGAGTACGGGAAATTTAGGCTGTTGGACCTGCGCAATGTAAGGAGTTCGTTCATTGTAGGCATGCTATGTTGGGACCCGGACCCTTTCTTTTCTTTTTCTGTTTCCTGGCTGCCATAGGTTCTGGCTAGCACCTGCTCCCTGTGATAACAATCTATCTGCCTTACAATAAGCCCATTGCAATGAGACTGCCAATCCTGCACTTAAACCCCTGAATTAATGAGTCAAAATAAACCTTTCTGTCTGATAAGCTTTTTATCTCCAGTATTTTGTCACAGTGATGAAAAGCTAACACGAAAACCTCCTTCTCCTTCTCTGGCCATTACTGAAATCTTAACCAGAGGGCTTGGCAGGCAAGGAGAAAGAAGGGCTTGCATTTGTAAGACTGAATTAAATTCTGTGTCTGACTGATATTTGACCTATCCCATCATTACTTGACAATACTAACGTTTCTTTGAGCACATAATAATAATAATAATAATAATAATAATAATAATAATAATAATAATAATAGTATGTGTTATTATTATGTATGTTATAAATGTGTTTGTGGCCATGTGTGTGCCTGCTCAGGTACATGTGTCTGCCACAGTACACATATGGAGGTCAGAGGACAACTTTCCACAGTCAGTTCTCTCCTCTTGCCTTTACCTGGATCTGGGGACTAAACTGGGCTTGCCAGGCTTATGTAGCAAGTGCCTTTACCCACTGAGCCATCTCACTGGGCGGAAATTGTAACTTCTGTAGTGATGAGGAGGCCAGCAAGCTGCAGGACATTTGAGCAAAGCTCTGAATAAATCCCAAGAGTCCACAGTAGCGAAGCAAGGTAGAGAAGCAGCCTTGCCAAGGCACCCAAGCCACATCAAAGTGCATGGGTTTATGAAGAACCATCTGAAGCCTGCTTAGGGCATTCGTTTTCATAATTCACTGATAATCTTCTATCTGTTAGGACACTGTTGGGAGCTAGAGACATAATGATATGATCAAACAGACATATCCCCAGCAGTGCAGGAGCTGCTTAGAGTGATAGGCTAGACAGGCATTAAATAAATACCCAGCCACAGACATCTTTTCGATGCTAAATACTACAAAGAAGTGCTCAGCGCTGTGGGAGAATATAGTCTTATATAGTGAGCATATTTGTCTTAATCAAAAGGTTGGAGCAGGTTTCTCAAGGAAGTGATACCTAACCTGTCTTGAAGTAGAGGTGAGAAGAAATTCAATGTGGCCAGAATAAAATATGTAAAACGTCTAGGGGTGAAAAAAAAAAAAAAAAGCACGGTTTATTTGGGAAAGAGACAGGCTTGGCACAACATGAGAGTGTTTTTGCACTACTAAGGACAATGGTTCTTTATTTGGCAACAAAACTGGCTGTATTTCAAGCACTTCTTCCCCGTAAGGTAGCCCAGGGTCTGCATGGCAATGACTGCAGAGCAGGTTAGGATGCGGAGGAAGTCTGAGCAGCAGCCGGGAGCTGTGCGTGTTTGGAAGTCAGTGAGCAGTTAGCTGCGTATTATTGCTTTCCGCTGAGTTGTAGGCTAGAATCTGCTCCTTTAAGCTTCTCGTGCTTTTTCGGCTACACACTTTGATTGGTTCGGGTTGAGTGCAAACTTCTGCTTGCATTCTCTCACCGCTTAATTTTGAATGGTTGCTCTTCTAGCATCTGTTGGGAAAGGTGAATTATTGTCCACTAGCCCATCAGAAGCCATCCTTTCACTGGTCGGAACTTTATGGTTAGAGATTTCACTCTTCCTACTTTTAGAGTCTCAAAGAAAAGCATTTTGTTCTTCCTTCTGTCCTTGTGTCCCTGCATCATCATGAGAAAAATATTTTCCCTTCGGATGGTTAGAAATTGACTCAAGGTGAAGCCTCTCTCCTTCCTTCCTCCCTCCCTTCCTCCCATCTCTTGTTGTTCTTCTTTTCTCTTTGTCCTTGATTCTAAGTCATTTTTGTTGGGGTCACAGAGCCCATTAATTTTTTTGGAACAGTTGCAATCTCTCAGAAGACTGCACTTACATATTTCACATACACATCAGCAAATTCTAAGCATTTCCTGGTACTACAGTAGAAGGAGGAAGTGACCACAGTTGCTAAGTGCTGATGCTGGCAGTGCAGAAATTGCTAAAATAACTCACAGAACAAATTGGAAGACCTGGCCAAGGGCTGGGTGGCCTGGAAATGTGTTCAGGGCTGTCGCCTTCCAGACATGTAGCTATGTGGACACATCTAAGAGTTTCTTGAACGTAATGACTCACACACTATCTCGGGTACCACAATGAGAGGCTGGTGCGTCCGTTCTGTATCTGTGCTGTTTACGGCTATGCCATCTCATGCTCTTCTGTCTTTTCCTTATGGCACCTGGGGAAATAGAATGTATATCTCCCATCACTCCCACACTATTGTCACAAACACTGTCTTAGGAGAAAGGATCAAGAAGGTGATGAGTTAGTTTAGGGATGAAGAAAAGTGTACCCAGTGCTTGCCCTCCCTCTCTCTGAAGCAGACCCTGAATGGGGTCCACTTTTAAATTAGAAGTAAGGCCAGGAAACAAGGATGGAAGGTAGGGAAGTAAAATGAGCAGAGAAAGGGAGCCAGCTGGGCATCAGTCTTGCTAGGGGGCTCCGGAACAGCGCTCAAGTACACTATCAAAAGGTGAAACCGATAGGCAGACATGGTGGCACTGAGACAGGAGAACTAATCAGATCATGAGTTCAAGGCCAGCCTGAGCTTCAGAGAGAGTTCTTACTTAGCCTTTCAACAACCATAGAAAGACCTTATCTTCATAAAAGAGAAAAGGAAACAGGAGGCATATAGAATAATGCCCCTATGCAAACATAAAAGTGAGCACATAGCAATGACTTTATTTGACTTGTCAATTATTAAGGGGGCAATAAGATGTCGCAATGTACTTAAATAAAAGTTTCCCCCATTTCCCTAATGGACAAAATCATTGGCTCTTACAGGAATGGAAATTATTTGCCTTGCTGTAGTGGAAGCCCTTATCAGCTCTACAGCCTATGTTCTACAAGTGACACTTGTGCCCCTCGTAGACTTGTCAAATATGCTTGGTGCTAAATAGTGTCTTCTAGGCATGACAGGGAAGCCACACCCATGAAACCTCAGAAATATGGTCATCTAAACAACAGCCACATAAGGGCAACCCCAGTTAGTATGTCAACACAGACAGGAGAGATCTCACAAGGCCCCATGCCTAGATGAACAACCACAGTCAGTGGCTGCTGAAAGGGGCAGATCAGTCTTCTCTGGAGATGAGCCCTTGATAGGATATACAGTCCCCATGGTCAGCTCTAAACACATGTGTAAATACAAGCAATACTAAATGGGTTTGGTAGTATGTGTGTGTGTGTGTGTGTGTATGTGTGTATGCTTGTGTGTAAAACAATAACAATTAATGAAGAAGAGGTCATGAATTTGAGACAGATAGGGGGAGACACTGCAGTGTTAGAGAGGAGGGAGGGGTGTGGAAATGATATAAATATAGTACTAAAATATAAAATTCTCAAATTTTAAAATTAAAAAATTTTAATTAAAATTTAAAAACCAATACTGAGTAAGTACCCCTACCCTCGTGGCCTTTACAGTGTAATGAGCTTATTAGTAATTTTCACAATATCCATGTTATTTAAGTCTTTACATTGCATAACTGTCAACATACAGAGAAAACTAACAAAAGAAAGGAAATTAAACATTTCCTCTCCTATTTTGATTACTTCCATTAAATTATTCCTTTATATCAGTCTATCAACATCTTAATCTTAGTGTTAATTTTGGTGTATATTTTGTGTACAAGTTTTCTTTTTTACAAAATATGGAACATTTCACAAATTTGCATGTCATCCTTGTGCAGGAGACATGTTAATCTCTGTATCTTTCCAATTTTAGTATGTGTGCTGCCAAAGTGATCACTGTGTACAAGTTTTCAATACACACATGTTCTTGGCAAATTCTTTCCTATGAATGTCATATCACAAGTATATTCAAAAGGAGAAGTTCAATAAATCTGAGTAGTTTGCCAAAAAGAATACTTAGTCAAATAATCAAAGTTGTACTTTTTGGAGGTGGGTGGTAGTGATGCACGCCTTTAACCCCAGCACTTGGGAAACAGAGGAAGGCAATCTCCATGTTCTAGACCAGCCTCATCTTTGGAGTGAGTTCTAGGACAGCCAGGGCCACACAGAGATACCCTGTCTCACAAAAAAAAAAAAAAGTTTTGTATCTTTGTAAAATAGACAAGAGTCTATAAAAAGTCAAACCACACCTAAGTATGTTTTCTGCTGATTTCACAATTGTCTTACGTCTTTGGGGCATTCTAGTAAAATACACTTGTCTGAGTAACTAATAAACCAGAGGAATTTATCACTCACAGTTCTGGAAGATGGAAACTCCAAGATCAAAATGCCAGGAGAACTGTCATCTTGTGTTAGGCCCATTCTTCACAGATGACAGTTTTTGTGTCCTCACTTGGACACAGTGCTAAACAGGCTTCGTCAAGCCATTTTAAAATAAGATATTCATAGTGGTAAGCCCACATTACTGGATCACTTCTGAAGAGCTTTTCCTATTAATACTATCACCTACATGTGCGTGTGCGTGTACATGTGTGTGTGTCTCCCTAGCCTAGCATTGACTGGGGACTTGAAATCCTCCAGACCTCCAGCTTTCTGTGTACACAGGCAAAGGACTATCTCTGACAGGAAAAGTAGAGAGGTCACAGGTGAAAGACAAGAGTAAATGCGGGAGGATGGAGAAAGGTGACACTGAGATCTGCGGCTCTGCCAATCCTTTTTGGGTACTTGTTTACTTGATATTTTACCTCCTTCACACTTCTTACAAGAATGTAAATTCCCCGAGGGCCAGGCATGTCAAGCTTAGCTTGTACTATCTCCCCAAATGTAGCCAATTGTGCAGCCCACGGTGGGCGATCAATAAATTGTTGATGGATATTGTTGAATAAATACAGACTGAGCCTTTGAGATGGGTTGCAGTGCTGGTTTAGAGGAAAGGAGTCTGAGAGAACTCTAAGAGGCTCCTGTAATCAGCCTTTGTGTGGTGTCCTTGGACATGATCAACTGAGATTGTTGCCAATTATTCCTTGGTCAACCTCCACCCACCCCTGTTGTGTTTACATCAAGAACAGAGGAACACAGAGTACGGAGTACTTGCATCATACTTGAAAATGACTAGTGTCACCATAGCATACCTCCCACTCCCTGCGAACCTCCGCGCATTACTCTCTATTCTGTTTTGTATGCTTTACAGGCCTTGTATACACACTCCAAGATGTGGGACAAAAAAAAAGCGTGAAATAGCAGAGAGACATTTTCTGTGGTGTGTGTGTGATGTACTGGGCCAAGAGAGAGCTCTGGAAAGTCTGAAAAAGCTAAATTGCATGTCGGCCTCCCCAAACAGACTCAAAAGCTGTACTGGTTTTATTAAGTAGCCAGATGGCTTTCCAGAGTGGCCAGAAGAGAAGACAGGTCCCAGATGACAAATGATGAGGGCCCCTCCCTGTGGGCAAGTTTTTAAGACAATGTGTTGACATTAGGCATGGAATAAATCCATAACTGTGCTGTTCATGCAAATTTTCAAAGAAGAGCAGGTGCTGTGCACTGACCTTACCTAAATCAAACTTTGCTGGAGAAAATAGCCCAACTACTTCAAATTCAATTTCATAATCCTGTACTCCTATCCCCCCTCCAAAAAAAACTGGCAAAACAATTCCCAAATAAAAACAAAGTAGGGGAAAAAATTAACTTGAAAATTGTCTTTTGCTTGAAATGGGTGATACATGTCTTGGAGAAATCTTGAGTCACATCTGGCTGCTTAGAATCTGTTCATTTTAGGTGGACTGTGCATAAGTGTATCATATTGTCAGATCATAGAGAAATGCATTATGTATATATAAGGGGCACATATATCTTTATAAGCATTAATACCACATATTCCTGTCACTAAATGGTTTCCATGTAGAGAAAGCACTACAGATTGCTTAGGTTTGTCTGTGATAACAAGATTGTTCTTTGTACCTTTCTAGGTACAGAAAGGAGAAGGCTCTGAGAGTCTGAACTCCCCAGTTGAATAGTCATTAGTGAGCCAGTGGTCTCCACAGAATAAAAGAGCATTTGTTAAGGTTACCTTACTTCCTATTACTATCCAGGGATGTAGTTAGTCTTTGAGAGGATTTAGAGACCAGACAATCACTAAAGAGAATTGATGCTACCAAGGAGCAGGTACTGCTCATTTTTGGTGTCAAGAGAAATAATTTTTGCTTTTGCTGAGCTTATTCTGTGCAAACAGGGCAAAGGGATGAAGGACATATTTTACAAGACTCAGAATAATAAGCGTGCAAATTTATAATGGAGAACATGCTAAATAAAAGATAAGTCTGTAGAGTAACTATAAAAATGCAAGTAGGAACTTAGTAAAAGGAGTTGAGAGAGTCTCAAGGAGGCTAGAAATTGGCCACCTATTAATAAAAATGGAGCAGGAAGGTAGCTTGTAGGTTCATGATTGAAGCCCAGGGCTCCATCATCCTCAGCATATGAACCAGGCATGGTGGTGCATGCTTATCATCCAGAACTGGCAAAGTACAGGCGAGAGGATCAGAAGTGCAATGTCATCCATGTCTATGTAAGGAGTTCAAAGTCAGCCTGGGATAGTGGAGATATTCTCTCTCTCTCTCTCTCTCTCTCTCTCTCTCTCTCACACACACACACACACACACACACACACACACACACACACACATGCACACACACAACACACATCCCACATGGTAGGTAGGTAGGTAGGTAGGCAGATGGATGATAGATAGATAGATAGATAGATAGATAGATAGATAGATAATAAATATTTAGGATATCTGCTGCTTCCTAGGACTATAAGAAGCTCTAAGAGTAACTTCTGCCCTACAGTACCTCAAACTGACATGAGGATATAGCACTACTCAGGGTGCACAATGCACAACTTAAAATTGCACGTAGTCCAAAGAAAGCCATCCAAAATGTGAGAAGGACGGTTTCCTAGAGAAGGACCAGGCTCTGCTCAGGCCACCTCTACTCAAAGGATGGTTGACTCACATTCAAAGCCAGATAAAGTTGCCTCTAGTTCTTGCCTGTTCTAAACTCCAAGCATTTTTACTCTCAGCAGGGGCACTGTGATGGAGATGATGTGTGGCCTTCTTTATCCAGCTGCATTTAATGTGTAAAAGAGGAAGGCACCTGGTACATAGGACATATGTGAGCGTATTTAACCTGATGAGTACTCCAGGAGGAGCAAGAACTCCAACTCAAGTACATACCCCCCTCTCAATTACCACTGCTCATCCGTGGATATGAAGAATTCCTTCTGTAAAACTTTAGTTTTAAGACCACTTCTCAGCTCTGCCCTTGACAGAGGCAATCCGCGTCTGTTCAGGGCACCTAAGTCCAGGAGGTGGCTAAGTCTAGGTAGGTATAGGCCCAATGAATCATGGAAGGTATTATCTGCCTCAGGACTGTTCCATTTGAAGAATGGTTACATTGACAACAGCTCCACCCCCATTCCCATCCAGCCCCCGCCCCCACCCAAAAAAGTGGAAGAAGTAATAAATGCAAAGCATATGCCAAGCTCAAGGGAGCAAAGAGTCACCCTGCACATATTTTCTTCACAACCCAAAGCAATCAAATAGAGCAGAGTGAATGCACATCCCACAGCGTCCAGACTCTGTAATTTCAGAATCCTGAATTGCTCATGGAAAGGATTGACCTCTGTCATCTAAGAGCAAAAGGACAAGAGCACTGAAAGGAACAAGCAAACACCTGGCTTCTATTTCGGACTTTGCTGCAGACATCCTGGCAGCTTGTCCAGAACTTACTATCTTGTGGGTTCTATGTGGTTGGGAGAATTCAGCCTTGTGGTTTTCTTCAGCCGTGGGAATGGAGAAATCCTTTTTCTTCTTTTTATCATCTTTCTGAAACTGTCGTCATCAGCCTCTCTCCCTTGGATTTTGACCAAGTGTCTTGGGACAGTATGAGACTTGGAAAGGAAAACTGTGACTTTGACTTTGAGAACTCAAACTCTATCCTCTAAGCTCAAAGTGGGGGGTGGGGGTGTGCTGGTGCCTCCAGAGCAGCATGCTGAGGGGGGGGGGGACACCTATGAACAACTTGTCTTTGGGAGAGGAACACTGGTTTTCAGATAGTGTTTCCTTTGAGAACAAAAATATTTTCCACTTATAACAGCTCACTAGGAGGAGGAAGACTAACTTAATTCTGTACAGAATTACTAGAGCTTCGGATACGTAGATAACTAGTATTCAATGTACTAAGTACCAGTCATTTAAGATGTGTTCACACTTAGGAGAAATTTCTAGACCCTGTCCTTGTAGAAAGGCTAAAATGAAAACCACTGTTCAGCAGCTGTACATCGGGAAAGCAGCAGTCAAGACCAATCCCCCAGCTAGCTCTCCTGGCGTAAATAAGAGGATGCGATGTGTAACAAAGTCTGTGAGGCATCAAGTATCTGGCAAGAGTATCTATCTAGATAAGGCACAGGGAGAATGGCCAGAACAGACTAGCTGGCACCTAGGAGCTCCTTCAGTGTTCAGCCCTAAAGCTGCAGAGGAGTGACTGTGTTTGGCGAACAGCTCAGTGGAGAAAAGGGACCAAGGAAAAAAACCTTGGGCCCAACTGACCGAAATATCAAAGTTTTATTTTCCTCACCTATAAATTGAGAGTAATAAAATTCTAGTCTGCTGTACAAAATAAAGAAATATTTTTTCAATGCTTAAGAAAAGTTAAGTGTTCTCCAAATACACAGTCAGTCCACCCTCAGTCTGCATAAGGGATTGGTTCCAGGACCACCTGTAAATACTCCCATCAGCAGGGGCTCTGGCTCCTTATATAAAATGGCATAATATTTGCATGTAACTTGCACGTCCTTCACAATACTCTGGAAACACTAATAGTTATGCTATATTGTTTATAGCATAGTGGCAAAACATCCATACATGTTCAGTACAGAGGTAACTATTTATTTTTTATCCACGGTTGGTAACTCCACAGATATAAGAGGCTGGTTCCATGGCATCCCTCTAAAGGAAACATCAGAGCTGGTTATAAAATCTGAGAAAATGTGAAGGGCCCAAAATAGGATCACAGTGTAATGCTGACACATCTTTCCAGCCAAGGGCATTTTGGTAGAAAAATTCAACATCTGTCCTGAGTAACTAGCTGCCTTGTACGGATGGTCACCGGGGACACTTCTAGCACTCCTGGTACAGCAGTGTGCTTTCAGTTAATTAGGCATTGATCATACCTCTTTTCTTGCCATCACTCCCTGTGAGATCACCATATGCACTCTTCGATGATTTCTCTCTGTTCTTGCTCTTTCTGGGCTTGTGACTGAAAATGGGACCAAAATAAACTCTTCCCATACAGGTAGGTGACGCCACAGCTCATTGGTCCGCCACTGCCAAACACTCCCAACTTTGTTCCTCTTGCTTCTATGTGAAGACAGCATGAGAAAAAGGATGGTTTCACATTGTAGTGAGCTCAGTAAACCTGGCCTACTGCTTTACCCTTCCTTGTACATTTGTAACTAAGAAGAAGATTCAAAGTTTTGTCCTGACGACAATGCCTAATGGTCACAGGTGATTATAATTTTCCCATTGCTTTGACATGGAGACAGCTTGTCCAATCACTTCTACAGTCCATATATTCCATCCTATGGTGCAGTGCAAAGACCAGCAGCACATGACCAGAAAGAGAAAAGCTTCTTAGGAATTTCTCCTTGCCAAGGTTGTAGTTCCTAAGTACTTGCTAGAGTTAGATCAATATGGCAGCTAATTGGGAATTCCCCCCTCTTCAGTTCTCCGTCTCCTTTCTGTGAGTTAATAAGAAAAGGGAGTTAATGAAGAAGCAGAAGACCAATTTGAATTCAAGTTCTATTAGCTTCTTGAAGTTACAAGTAAGTTCAGCCTCCTCCGTAAGAGCTATGAGAACACAGTGGCAATGGCTTTGCACGTGAGAGTGCTTGAGTAAATTGCAGAGTAGGTTGAATAAGAGTTCCCAGTGGCATCCACATCCTGAACCTCAGAACCTGTGGATGGTACCTTATATGGTAAAGGAGACCTTGAAAACATGATTAAATTAGAGACATTAAAAAAAAATATGAGATGGGAGAGCATGATTCTGGGTTATCTGAATGAGTACTCAATAAACCTGCATGCGTCATAACTAGAAGAAACAGGATATTTAACAGAAAAGAAAGCAATATAAGGGAAGAACCAACTGGGTTCAACACACATAAAAGCTTTCTTACAGCCACGGGAGCAATCTACAAAATAGACCACCTGCTGAGTGGGAGAAAATATGTATAAGCCATTCATCTGGCATTTACTTAATAAAGGTATGTAAAGGAAATCACTCACCTCAATATCGAAAAAATAAATCACCAGATTAAAAGGTGTCAGGGTACCTAAACAGACATTTACTCAAAGAAGACAAGAAGATGCCAATGAGTTTAGCACCACTAATCACCAGGAAAGTAAAGTGAAAAACCACAGTGTAATTTCCTTCACACCTGTTAGGATCAGAAGTTATCAAAACACAGAAAGGCTGGCGAGCACAGACAAGCGTGTGCAGAGACAAGAGCCTTTGCACAGCATTGGACATGTAAAGCAGCACAGCCATTAATAAAAACAGTATATAGTTTTCTCAAAAGATTCTAAACAAAACTACTATTAAGATCCAGCAATCTGCTTTTGGGTATAGAACCATAGGAAATAAAGTCAGCATATGAAACAATCAAACAAACAAACAAGTTGCCCAGACTTCCATGTTCACAGCAGCATCAGCACTAATAGTCAAATATGGACTCAATCTAAGTATCTGTCTTTTTCACTTCCATTTCATTTTATTTACATCTATACATCCATTTTCACAAATAAGTAATAAAATATTCCTACAAAAGGAAGATACAGGGGAAGGGAGCTTATTTCAGCTTACTATTCCAGGTGATGATCCACAGTTGTGGAGAAGTCAAGGTAGGAGCTTCAGAGAGCTGGTAATATCGCATCTATAGTCAAAAACAGAGAAAATAAGCGCATGCATGTCTGTTTGCTTGTACTCAGCTCAATTTCCCTACTTCTACACAGTTCAGGACTCACCGCCTAGGGAATGGTGCTGCTCACAGTGGCTTGGTCTTCTCACATAAATTAACTTAAGATAATACTCCATAGATACACACACAGGCCAACACAGCATAGAAAATCCTTTATTGATATTCTGTTCCCACATGACTCTAGGTTGTATCAAGTTGACAATTAAAGCTAACCAACATAGTAATAAAGGATGAATAAAAAAAGATGTGTGTGTTTATGCATGTATTTTATAAAATTGAACATTCTTTAGTCTACAAAAAGAGGGATAAAATTTGCAGATGGACCTGCTTGATATTCTGTTAAATAAATAAAGCAGGCACAGAAAGATGCTAAATGACCCTATATTATGTGAAATGTGAAAAAAAAATCCAACTTCAAGAAGCAAACAAAGAGTAAAATGGCAAATGCCAGCATCACTAAGTAATGAGTTAGAGAAATGAGAAGATTTTGTGCAAAGGATAAAAAAATTCAGATAGGTAGGATGAACTAGTTCTGTAGATCTTAGATAAACGATGGAAGTTGTCGTTAAATACCACTATATTTTATACACGAAAAATTTTTAGTTGATATCAAATGTTCTATACATATACAGACACACAAAATGATAATCAATATTAAATCACCTAGTTTGCTTTTATAGCACATACATGTAATCACACACTTTTATATCTTACTGTATAATATATGTGTATAATGTATATATAATCTCTATTTGAAAATTATACCTAAAAAATAATGGGAGGGAAAAGCAAAAGGGGGAAAGCTAAACCTAAATGATAGTAAATATGACCATAATGCTTATATTTGCTTTTTTTAAAAAAAGGTTAATCTTTCAGAGGAAATTCATGGGAAGAGTACACCAACCAGTCTGTCATTTTAAAAAACTAGCAATACCAAAGGGAAGTTTTCCCAGTATTTCCTCTTTACAGCTAACATGGTTGTCTGCTCTCTGTATCACGCCACAGTAGAAAGATATGGAAGAACAATGTGCTAAGAGGAATGGGTGAGATGCCCATGCTCCCTACAGTGCATCAGTCAACTCCATGCTAAAAGGTGTCATCTTCCCAGAAAGCCAGGCTGAAATCCCGTGATCCTTGGTTAATATTAAAACACACAAGCACGCACAATTGCATATTAGTAATATTTCTTGTCAAAAATCCTTTAAAGCAATGTATAATTTATTACAAGTCAATCTAGTAAATTCATGATGTGAGATGCTCCCTAAGATCATTCCTGGGCTCTTCAAGAAAGCAAGAAAAAGGCTGGAGAGATGGCTTGGCAGTTAAGAGCACTGGCTGCTCTTCCAAGAGGTCCTGAGTTCAATTTTCAGCAACCACATGGTGGTTCATAACCATATTTCCTGGGATCTGCTGTGCTCTTCTGGCCTGCAGATGTACATGCAGATAAAGCACTCATACATAAATAAATAATTTTTTAAAAGAAAGCAAGTAAATATAACATATATGAACTTTGTCTGCTTTATTTATTTTAGCATACTATCAGCCAATTTCATCCATGTGTGTGTATGTGTGTGTGTGTGTGTGTGTGTGAACGTTCTCAATGAAAAAAAAACAAAACAAAACAAACGTGAAACAACCAAACCAAACAAGTAAGTTGTGGCTCAGTAGTGGAGCACTTGACTAACATGTACAAAACCTTGGGTTTAATCCCTAGCACAACAGGAAAAACAAAATTAAACCAATAGTAGGCTGACTTAGTTGAATTCCAGAAGTTAAAAATATACCCATTACTAGGAAAGGGGCAGTGGGGATCTATAGAGATAGCAGGGTACAAGGGATCTGATCAGGAAAAATCGAAAGGGAGCCTCTTTAGGAGATGGGGATGGAAATATAGGAGGAAAGATAAGGTGAACATAAAGACGTCTTTAAAAGTCATAAGGAATCATGCTGCTAGCTATTTAAAAGAAACCTATAATATATATAATTCTGGGTATAAATATACATATAGAGTTTAAATGAACCTTTCCCATCTGGGCTGGCAATGCTTCCTCCAAGAGCCAAAGGCCACCTAACGAAAGCCTCTGGTTATTGGTCAGATCTGTCCAAGAGAATCTTAAAACATACATGTATTGCTACTGTCTTTGCTGCTCCCCAGAGGCGGAAGATAAGTCCTTATTGGCGAAGACACCATTGCCTTAGTTGGAGTTTCTATTGCTGTAAACAGACTCCACGACCACAGCAACTCTTATAAAGGAAAACATTCGATCAGGGCTGGCCTACAGGGTTAGAGGTTTAGTCCATTATCATCATGGTGGGAAGCACTATAGCATGCAGCAGACATGGTGTTGGAGAAGGAGCTGAGAGTTCTATACATCTGGATCCTTAGGCAGCAGGAAGAGTGAGTAACACTGGCCCTGGATTGAGCATCTGAAACCTCAAAGCCCACCCCCAGTGACACACTTCCTCCAACAAGGCCACACCTCCTAATGGAGCCACTCCCTATGAGCCTACGGTAGCCATTTTCATTCAAACCATCGTGACCATATACTTCAAAAACAGGAGTCAGGCCGGGCGTGGTGGCGCACGCCTTTAATCTCAGCACTCGGGAGGCAGAGGCAGGCGGATCTCTGTGAGTTCGAGGCCAGCCTGGTCTACAAAGTGAGTCCAGGATGGCCAAGGCTACACAGAGAAACCCTGTCTCGAAAAACCAAAAAAAAAAAAAAAAAAAAAAAAAGAAAGAAAGAAAGAAAAAAGAAAAAAACAGGAGTCAGACGCCCCTGACCTGGAACTTATCTGAAGATTTCTCCTTGAGGTCTAGCTTTCATAGTACTAGAAGACACCATGCCAATTTCCAAAGGAGAAGGAAACCAACAGTCCTAACCAGCTATGACACCTATGAACCATGTCAATGATAAATACAGCACAACAACATTAAGGGTGCAATAGTGGTATACCTACCTTGGTGGAAACCAACAGCTCCCTAACTGGGCCTGCTCAACAGGAGGGAAACCATGTCTGATCCTGGAAATCTAGGTAACTACTCACTGTTAGTGCAGTCATGGATATTTGAAGAACCTACAACCGCTCCTTTACTAAACCAGCACAATACCAAACAACAGTTTAAACAGTTGTTCTTATACCCACCGATAAGTATAGTCTTTACCCCTTATTAAGGAAATGTCTTTTTGCAACAGAGGACTACAGAAAATCGTAACCAAACAAAATACAGAGATGTGGAGCCCAGTCCTGCACCTACGGCTCGGGGAAAACTAGAAGACGTGCTAGAAAGATTTTAAGAGTCAAAAGATCAAGTTTTCTGTTCAATTGTGTCTTCCAGTAATTTCAGAAGCTATACCCATGCAGTCTCCCCAACACGACTGTCTAAACATGAGCTAAAAAAGGACAACAATAAAAACATGTCAGAGTGGATAGAAAAAAGACCATAAGGCCTTAACCCTACACAAAAACCTACAGGCAACTAGGTATGCTGAGAGTGGGAAAAATAATCTTCCCTAAGGAAGAGCACACCGATTGGTTATCCTATACCAAATAGTAAATGAGCCCTGAAAATATACATACAAGCAGCATTATACAGACTGCACAGGTTATATTTGGGAATACACACACATACACATGTATGTATGTATGTATGTATGTATATACAATATTTGTATGTGTACATAATACTTAGGCACATGTATGTAAATAGTAACAATTAATGAAAACATAGGCCATGAATTTGAAAATAATGCAAGATGGGGAATATGGGAATGTTTGGAACATAGACAGAGAAGGGATAAATGTTATATTATAACCCCAAAAATAAAAATAAAAAATATATATCTTATAGATACTTAATGGCACATCAAATTAGAGAATATAAAATAAGTGTTAATTTTCTCCAGTAAATTCTTCTACTTTAAATAAGTATAAATAAGAGAAAGCGCACCAATGTGGTCAAATGTGAGCATTCTAGGATCTCTCTCTGGTTTTGTTTTATTTTATTAGCCTTGGCATTCCTGGATTCACTCTGTAGACCAGGCTGGCCTTAAACTCACAGAGATCCACCTGCCTCTGCTTCCCAGAGTGCTGGGATTACAGGTGTGCACCACCACACCCAGCTTGCATTCTAGGATCTTGGTGATGGGTTTAATGGGTGCTCTATATAGTATTTTTCAACTTTTCTGAAAGTATGATACTGTTAAAATAAATGATGATGGATTAACATTTTGTAAATATTGAAAATATTCAGAGCCCTGCAACAGTTTCCTCCATTGTATTAAAGAGCATCTAGAGTCATCGTTTAAATCAAATTGTGAATTATTTTGTTTACCAGTTTTTAATAAAGTAATAATTAACATAGCCACGGTAGCGCTTAGCAGTCACAATATGTTAATGTAATTATATTGTAACTTGGCCACTGAACACTGTTCTTTATTACAGACAAAAAGCAGCTGCCCAGCAAATCCAGGCCCCTTCTAGGCTCTTAACATTGCGTTGGTGAATCTGGCTTTCTTCTGCTGTTAGGGGCCCAGCACAGGAGCCCAGTGTGACTGACTATGTACGTGTCTTGGTTCTTTTATTCTGCCTGCTTGCTCTTCAGATCCCAGAAGTTCTTCCAAATCTGCAACGGATTATATTGTGTGTGTGTGTGTGTGTGTGTGTGTGTGTGTCTGTCTGTCTGTCTGTCAAGCAAGATTCCTGTCCCAAACTAATTAACATTAAGCATGTTCCCCATCATCCCATCAACAACAGTCAGGAAGAGAGCCCTGCATAATTACAAAACTCCTGCTCTTCCTGGACCTGAACGTCCTGGAAAGGGGAAACATCAAAGGGGAGAGTGGTGGAGAGATGAGCAGTGAAGAAAGAGAAAGGGAAGAGAAGGAGAAGGAGCAAGAGGGAGGAGGAAGAGGGAGAGAAAGAGGCAAAGAAAAATGAAAAAGGATGTCAATGGCGATGCTATAATTCTAGCTCCTGAGAGGCAGGGATAGAAGCCTTGCTACAACTTTGAGGCCAGCCAGTACTGCATAGCAAGACCCTATCTCAGAAATATTAACAGAAGAAAGAAACTGTGACTGTCTTTTGGGACCTCTTTCAAGACGATGACATTCTGTAGTGTGCAGGGCTTCATGAGGGTCAGTGAGAACTTCCCTCATTTTTTTTTCCCTGAATATTTGCACAGCTTGGAGACACGCATATGAAGTACCGAGTGATGTGTCGTGTGCAGAGGGTCAGGTCGTGACCAGAGGCACGGCTGGCGATCTGCAGCCCTCACAGAAGATGGATACAATAGGGAGATTGTCTTCACCAAGAACAACAAAGGGACATTGGGTCCTCCAGCTTTCTATCAAAAGGCTTAAGTGATTTTATGGGAAGACATTCTATCCCATGTAAATATTAGCTCAAGAAACAATTGAAAATGGAAAACAGTTCGGTAAATTTTTAACTAGGTAACAATTACCCAAGGCAAGGCATAGAATCCATACCATATCCCAGAAATATCTAGGTCCAAGAGTCCAGCAACTGCACAGAGGAATAGACTATGAACTCTGGCCAAGATCTAAGATAATAATATCACCTACAGTGTGATGTTACAGCAATGATATCAAATATAGTAACACTTCTCTGGGAACTTATTGTCACCAAGGGAATTTCCCTATTACCCCCACACCCAACCCCAGTCACTACCACTGTGAAAGAAAGTCCTATCTGATCTCAGAAGGTGGACAGGAGATAATTCACTGCTGGGTTTGGAAATTGCTGCAGGTGTCCTCAATAACAGGTGCCCGAGGTGCCTGGTAAACATTAATAGACAATATCCAGTGGGTGCTAATACACACCAGGCTGTATGTTAAGAGCGTTGTATCCCGCCCTCCTAGAACCCTGACAGCAGCAGGTATTACTACTTGAGTGGTTTTTACAAGCTAGCGACTGACGTCTTAAGAGGCCAGGCCACTTGTGTATGGCCACAGGAAGGAAAAGCAGGGTTCAAATTTACTTAGAATGGTGCCACGGACTTTTAAAACTATAATTTATGTTCATTCTTTGAAGCAAAAAGACAACAACATAACTATTTAACAATGGTACCATTTTGTTTAGCTCTTTAGAGCTTTCAAAATTCCTTGAAAATGTCTTTTTTTTAAATTGACAACCACAAGAACACTGTGGCACCATGGCACAGGCTCCTTCTCTAAACAGGAACGTCGTCACTGGCAGAATTGCCTCCGCCAGCCAAACAGGACCAGGCTGCTCAGGGGCATTCCTCAGCCTCCTTGGTGCCAGCTCCTTTTGCACAATTCTTGCAAGTATTCCAATTTCCTTTAACCTCATGCCCTAGGAATTCAATTAAAGAAGCCACTGAGCACTGTCTCCCGAAGTCCACTCATTGTCAGCCTTTTGAGTGTAGCTCCTCTCTGATGTCCCTTGCCACATGTTCTTGCCTCGTTCTGACTGATCTCCTTGGTGGTATTAGCCTGGTATAAGCACTTGGCTCCACGTGTTCAGGAATTTCTCTTGACTTCAGCTTTGATGAGTCCCCGTTCCTTAATTAGAAGAGTGTAGGAGGGGGAAACATCCACAAAGCCTGGAGTGCAATACAAATTATCTGTTGATTTCAGGTATTTTTTTTAAACTAATTATGTACCAATATGTGGTTTCTTTTGCTGTCTGACATAAGGGTTGGTTTTTTTTTTAATCCCATTTTGCAGACAAAAATCATGTCCTATGGTTGATAGATGTCAGCAGCACTACAGAGATGGTTTATTACTAAGCCTGTCTGGCTTGGGGATAGCTGTGGCAAAAATAAAACAAAGACCTCAAACTACAGCAAAGTAGAAGGTCACCCATGCCACGTAAACGAGAATGAAAAACTATGGCTTTGGGAAAGTATACTGCAATCCGTAGTCGCCGTCTCGGCATGCATCCCAACAACACATTAGAATCTCAGAGACGCCTGCATGTACATGTTTATTGCTTCACTATTTACAGTGGCTGAGATATGGAATTAGCCCACAGACCTTTCAACAGACAAATCTACAAAGAAATGTAATGTGCATGCATGTATGTGTATTGTGTATGTATGCATCTATACATGTATGTATGTGAATACTGCTGAGCCATTAAGAATAGCATTTTAGGGCCAAAGAGATGCCCTGCCATTAGGAAGACCTCTTCCAGGAAGCCTAGGTTTGATCCCCTCCCCCACATGGTACTTTACAGCAGTCAATAACTCCAATTCTAGACAATCTGATGCTCTCTTCTGACCCCTAAGAGCACAAAAAATACTGCACAGGCAAGTATTCACATAACACACACAATTACACACACACATTAAATATTTAAATACAAAATAAGAAGGATAATTTGCGGACTTGTTTGAAATACGCTGAATGGTTCATGTCTACATGTGGTCTATGAGAACTGTTTCTTACTGGGAGACCTGAATTTTAAATTATATTTTACACTGAGCATTTCTGCAGGATGTGATTCTTTGAAAGTACTGATAGACTTCCTACATCTTAGTCACCAAACCAGACTTTTAGCTATTCAAACTAGAGTGTGAAGATTGTTGGAATTATTTTTTTTTTAATTATAATTTTCAAAACCGTGAGAATCCCCAGGACTGAGTTTTGTCCCTGAATCTCAAATAGCAACACGCCAGGAATTTGAAAACACTGAGAATCTTTCCCTTTTTCCAGTGTAACTTGTAACTCTAAGTTGCATCACTATTTGCCAAGTTCTTGCACTGCTCCAAGGACTTTACCTGACAGGGGCAGTGAGGAAATGAGAAAAAAACAAGCACACAGATAAGTGCACAGAAAAGCTGGGACCGGTGGGCTTGGCCACCTGATGGAGAAACCATAGAAACCGGAAGCTCACAGTGTTTATTATACACAGTGGAACAGGAAGCGGAGCTAAACCACACAGCTAAGTCAAGGAGACAGACACAACCAATCTCGGTAGAAGCACCCTCTGTCAGGGTGACTTGGAGTCGCAAATATCTGGGTGCAGAAAGCTATGGTGCACATTCTCTGCACACGCTCTACGTAAGCAACCCGAAGGACGGCTTTGTCACCTTCTCAGCCTTGCCTGGGGAAAGCGTCACCATTTCCAAGGGACTGGGGCATTAGAGGCCTTGGTATGGCTATTTTCAAACCAAGAGCACACATCCACTCGGGGTTCCATTCATTTGGGGCCTCTTCCACTCCCCACATTTGCTAACAAGTGAACGTACTTGTTGTTCGTATGTTTTGCTTTAAAGATACTATTATCAACAGCGAACTGGAAGATATTATGTGAAGTGAAATAACTCAGACACAGAAGGATAATTTGTTCATGGTCTCTGACATATCTGGATGCTTTGGGAATAGTGACTGTTGGAGGCTGAGAAAGATGGAGGGAGGTTGGACAATGGACATCACGACTCAGTAAGACAAACAGTAAGATCTAGTGTTATGTAGAGTTTTTATAGTTTGTTATAACCATAGCATACTTTAATGAATTACTAGAACATGGTGCTTGAAGTGTCCAAACGTAAAATAATGAGAAGATATATATATATATATATATATCAGGATACTAAGGCTTCAAATGATAGAGTCTTGCCCAAGATAGCAAAGCAGTAACTGGAAACTTCTAGATGCAATCCACCTCACCTTTTGTTGTGGTCCAGGTCCTCAGGATTTTGTTATTCCCATGTGACAAGGTCAACAAGTCCAAGCATAACTGCTATCAGAAAGGTGGTTTGTAACTTTCCAAGGCCCCCAAAAAAGGGGGCCACAAGGGGAGGCCATGGGGGGGGGGCAGTGGGAAGAAGAGACAGGAGAAAGGACGGGCATGGTCTTTAGTATGATATTTGGAGGGAGGAAGAGGTGTAGCACTTAAGCAGCTGACCTAGGGCAGGAACATAAGCGGGCTGTGGCCAAGTGGTCCAATATGTAGATGCAGAGAGACGATGGATAGAGGTATCGTGGCCTAGGCTGCGACAAGAGGAAACATAGGTGCATGGTCCCGGGATGGGCTGCCTTGTGAAGAAAAGACGTGCTGTCAAGCTTATTTGCTTTTCTTAGGACCTAGCTACCACCAGCAGTCTGTCTTTCCCCAGACCAATGAGCAATCCCTGACTCTGACATCAAATCATCATAAAACATATAAATACATGTAAAATGTTTTGAGTTTCCGTCTCTGGAATTAAAGTGCCTAATGATTTAAGTTATGGACAGTCCAGATGTTGTCTTCCAAAACACATCTGAATATTAACTTGAAAAAGATGTGCTAGTCAGGTGCCCTGGGTCTGTTTCCCTTCCTGCTGGATTTGGGATACCTCCCTGTTGTCTACTTTCTCTGTCACTGAGGGAGCATCTTCTCTGATCAAGCAAGCCTCCTTGCCTGTGTCACAGCTGCCTATTCAGGAAGCCGCTATAGGAAACATGCGTCTACAGGCTCCTAACTTCCCTGTGAATTTCAGAGGCTTATGATTACTTAGGGGTATAAGCTGTACTTATCTTTGTCTTCTGCATTTTTTGGATGAGTTAAGGCTCAGAGACGGAAGTCTCTGTCTTTGTATTTTCTGCCTCCCTATTATTACGCAACCATCATACTAACATTAATGAAAGCTACCTGACTGTTTTGAGCATTTTTTTTTTTTCTGTCTGACATTATGTGCACTGCTTTGTCATCATCTTCTGATTTAATCGTTGTAACAAGCCTAGGATACTTAATGTTAGCTCTGTCTAAAATAAGAAGAGCCCAGGTAGGGAAAATAAATCACCGGCTAGAATGGCTGTACTGAGTTCAATGATTTTTACCATTAACCATAGTGACACTTCAATTCCAGTGTACCTTGCCCTGAGTATTAGCTGAAAGGAGTCAATTGTGTCTGTGCCTTGAAGGGTGAACACTCAAATACGGCTACCCCATATATTCATATTTCTAAAGGAAGTTCTTGCTTTGCTGAAATTCTCCCCACTCCAGCCCATTGTGGGCATTCTTTCTGAGTAAAACACTATTTTTCTGAAGGTGCTAAGTAAAAGGTCACACTTCGCTGGGGGAAATAAGATAGAACCTCTTTTTTTGTAAGCTGGAGGGATGTGCATATGAGGGTGAAGCACTTTAATTAACCTACTTGGTGGAGGCTGAAATTGGAGGGCACAAATAAGGCAAAATGTGTGTAAATATTAGTGGTAAATGCACCCTTGCGTGCAACTATGTGAGATCCCTTGCTGTGCTTGGAGGATCTCGGTAGCTGGAGAGGAAGGAAGAAAAGGCAGGAACAAAAAATTACCACTCACTGTGCACTTTTCATTAATAATGTTATATATCTCACATGTTCTTCAGCACAAAAGCGGAAAGAAGAGTCAGATTTCCTTCATTAATGCTGACAGAATGGAGGTTCCGGGGGGTTAATTAATGTCCAAGGTCTTTTAGCTAATTAATCGTATAGCTAGAATGAGAATAGAGACTTCTTTAATTTTGAAACCCATGTTGTTTTCTGCTGTGCCGCGGTGCAATAAGTGCCAAAGATAAACGTGGTTCCTCCTATTTTCCCCAGGCTCCACCCCAAGGGTAGCCAGTGTGACAGCACATCCCCAAAGTGGGTCTCCTGACATCTGCTGCATTCTTCTCCTGCATCTCCAGTCCGGAAGAGGGATTATCTGACAGCACTCCATGGGGCCAACGCTTTGGGGTCACAATCTTGGAATGGGAAAAGGCTTGTCTTCATTTTCAAACTGGTTTTCTGTTTAAGACAAGCAACATAAAAAGCCTTTTGAGCTTCAGAACTGACCACAGGAAGGACTTCTGCATGCCATTTTGAGCTGTGACTGTTGAGAAACAAATGCCTGTTTTTATTTTTAAATGTTCCTTCGATGCATGAAGACATTTAAGAAACAAGAATCGGGCTTGTAAAATGCCCGATTTATCCCCAGGGAGACCTCTTCTCTGGAGCGCAAAGAGAGAGACCCTCTCAGACGGCGTTGTACAGCATAACAGGTGGGCTCTGAACTGTGAGGGACTTTGGGTGTATTCTACTGTTGTGAGATCACTGGCTCTCTTCCTCAATACTAGCCTAGACAGACTACATCTGTAGGCATTCATGGAGGACTCATAATTTAGTGCACATCTCACTGGATCCTTGCCTTACTATGTATTAAGAAGCAAAATTGATTAATTATGTCTAGACTTTGGGACAATATCCTATTCAGTTGCCACCTGTACTTTACATGGGTAGCCAATGAAATTAATCCAGGACAGGTTTTGATACCAAATGCCTCCTGGAGACAGTCTGAAGTATAAAGCGTTACTGGAAGGTTGAGGTTGACCAAGAGTGCTACATGAAGGTTGACCAAGCAAATGGCTTATAACACCAACAGCGACTCCAAGTCGGGAAACATTCAATCAAAAGAATTCCAACCGAGGTTTTGAAAGCCTGGTGCTAACAAATATTTGGTAAACCCAATGGAAGAGCTGTTTTTGTTTTTTGTGTCACAGCATTAGTGAAATCTCCTTTCAGCTACTTTGAAGCCACGCAGTGGAAGGGAGAATGGCTCTCACTGTTTACCGTGAGGCAGAAGAAGAAGAAGAACATCTTTCTTTGCAGTAAAACTCAGGAGAAAGAAACGTCAAGCCTGAACTCTTTTTCAAAGGTGCATTCCTTGATCATAAGATTGAAGCCTCAAAGGAAACTTGACTACTTCAAAAGCATGCATAAAGGTTGAAATATAGTATTTATTTTCACAAACCAAGATCCATCGAGTGGTCTAAATTCAAGCTGTCTACCACTTTCATTTATATCTCACTGGGAGACCTTAGGAACATTATTACCTCTATTTTTCTTTCTAGAAATACTCGGATGACAGCTAACCTTCAGATTGAAGGATCCGATGATTTCAATGAAGGCCATCACTGTACAGAAAGAGCTCAAATGAAGAACGCCTGCAGACCTGGGATCTTAGAAAACAAGCAAGACACACCTGCCCTGGGTATGGTTTTTCTGTCTCTCTTCCCATCCAGAAGCTTTGCTTGCCTCTTGCAGGCTCTGAGAAGATTCAGTGAGTTGGAAAGAGATGGGTTTCCGAGCCAAAAAAAAAAAAAAAAGAGGAAGCTGAAAAGCATTCTAAGCAAATGGTGCCGGCTACAAAATGGCTTGGATTTTCAAGTCTATCTTTTTAACAGCAGCAGTGGCAACAAAGGGTGTTAGTGTTGGAGGGACTGATACAAAGTCCAACACAGGCAGGCATAACTCTAGGCCTGAGATAAGGATGACAAGAAGTGTTACTACCATGGTCTGTTCTATTTAGTTGCTGGAGCTTCCCAGATGGCTGAACTCAAGAAGGACTCTGAGCTAACCCTAAGATTCACAGGAAACATGCAATGATTGACTGTTAGTATCCCTTTAACAATAAATATGTATCCTAAAAGCAACATCGTGGGATGGGTATTGGGAGTCCTGTTTTGTAGAAGATGAACCTGAGACTTAAAGAAACATAGATTTCCCCCAGAAAACAGTTGTAGAACTCCGGAACTTGAGTCTCTACACGTCTATCTCTTTTCAAAGCCCCCATATGCTTGTGCTGCCTAACTTCTTAACCAGGGTCTTAGGACACCATAAAGGTTACATAACTGAGTATGAGGTTCCTGAAAACCTTTGGCAGCAGTAAAATGTTTGAGTGCAGTGACCTCATGAAATGTTTAATGAAGCTTGGGAGTTTCTATCAATGTTTGCCTATGTTATGTCTCGCCTTTTGGGTTTAAACATAAAACATAATGCACTTTGCACTGTACATGCTTTTACCACGCAACACTTAGAAACACTGCCTGAAACCGCCTCGCTTAGTTCTGAGACTGTTCTGCCTAAAGAATTGTGGGTTTCCCCGTGTGAACCAGTTTTTGTTCTTGTAGAAGCAGGATGGATTATTTATGTAAAACAAAGACTCTTAACATCTTCCTGTCTTCATACACCAATAATATCTAGTGAGAAAGCTGCTTAGTAAAACAGTCCCAGAATGGCACCACTGCAGACGGCACTTACCTGCAATTAGCGTGGAAAAAAAGGGAGGGAGGCCATCTTCCTACTTCTTGTCTCGTGAGCATGCGCGGCAGTTGGTTCATTTTAGAACAGTAAGGCTAAACTACGGTAAGTTAATCAACTCTGAGTATTTCATTTCCTTTGGTGAATACTATAAAGTCACTCCTAATAACTGCTTTCTTGAGTCAGGCCGGTGAGGGGTGAGCCCTCCCCACAGATAGCTGCCTCAAGCCTGAGATCCCTGCTGTAAACAATGTTCCTCCGCGGGCTTTAAGAGACTGCAGAACCCCTGAATTTTCTACTGTAATAACATTGGTTTTGCCTTAACATACTGTAAGAAAGTTCTATAAAAAATAAGCCACAATTTCTACGGATATTTTCACATCCACCGTAAATTTACGTATATGTGATTCACTATAAGCTTTTTTTCCAATCCTTAAAAATCATAAAAATGCCCAGGCTAATGCAAAAATATGGTATCAATTTTGCCGGCGGTCATTAGCAGACTGATCTTGATTTGTACATTTGTCACATAAATATGTTTAGACACTCACGTAGAAACCGCGCAAAGAATATTAGCTCAAGACAAAGTGTTGAATGTCAGCTCACGAAAATTATACCCTCATCTTTTTCTCCTACTTTCTATTTCCTTATTATATCTACACCTTTCCCCCTTCCCAAGCTATACCTAAATGGAGGGCAGATTTGGAACAACAGTAAATTGCAAATTTTTCACAATGCAAGCACAGCCATTTCAAAAATAGACCACATCTAAGTTTCCATGCCATCAATTTTTACTGACTCACATATTAGGATTATTAAAAGTGGAAAACCAGCAATTACTAATAAATAATGAAACAGGAATCCTTGTGTCTTATTAGTAGGAAGGTAACCTGTAACTGCCACAGGAGAGTGGGATGTTTTCGACGAAGGCTCAACATAGAGTCCGACACAATTGCGTGGAGAGGCTTGTGCAGATACTTGCTTGAACATCAGTCTCCATGGCAGAATTATTCACAATGGCTCAAAGAGAGAAATCAAAATGTCCATCGACAGCCATCTGACAAACAGGCTGTGCCACAAGCATACAGTTAGAATACAATCCAGCCTTAAAAAGGGATGAAATTCTGATACACATAACAAAGTGCATAAATATTGAAGACATTATGCACAGTGAAACAGGCCAGATGCAAGGGAACAAACAGCATCTGATCCCACTTATATGAAGTACTTAGTGTAGTCGGCACAGAGACAGCAAGGAGGATGGCGCTTGCCAAGGTGGGGGCAGAGATTCTTGCTTAGTGGGCATAGTATTTCCATCTGGGGAAAGGAAAACATTCTGAAGGGGGTAATGCAGGCTACCGCACCCCACTATGGACATACTTAATGTCTCAGACTTGTATTCTTAAAAATGGTTACGATAATATACTTTATACTCATTTTGTATGTTTTTCCACAATAAAAAGAAAACTAATGGTTTATGAAAATAATACTTTGCACCATAAAAGATTTGGTAGATGAAGCTTGCAGTTATCAATTCATTTTGAAATAATATCCAGATTTACAATTCAATTAAGCACTTGATTAAGTTAAAAAATTTCGCTAATTACCTACTACTTAGAGGCTTCTTTTGAAGTGTTCCTGTCTCCAAATATGTGTTAAGCATTGACTTTGAAGCAAACACACTGACCCTAGGAACACAAAGAACTGAAGTCATAGGACCTGTTATAACCTGAAGGTTTGATGCTTGCAGAACCTCTGAGCTGTGATCATTAAGATGTGCATGCCTATAATCCCAGCACTCAAGGAGGCAGAGGCTGGCTTTCTGTGAGTTTGAGGCCGGCCTGCTCTACAAAGCAAGTCCAAGATAGCCAAGGCTAAGCAGAGAAACTCTGTCTTGAAAAACAATCAAACAGAAAGATGTTGTTATTAGGAGAAGGGACCACTGTAGGTGATCAGGGCCTGAAGGGGGATGTCCTCATGAAAGGGCCTGGTGCCCTCATTAAAGATGCCCCAGGGAGCTACTCAACCCTTCCACCATGTGGAGAAAACAAACTAGGAAAGTCAGAGTCCTCAGCACAGCCTAACCTCACAAGCATGCTGACCTTTGACTTTCTCAGCCCCGTAATTGTGAGAAATAAATCTATGTTGATTATAAATCTTTAGTCTATGATACTCTGTTATAAGAGGCCACAGGGCGAAGATACTAACCTAAAGAGAATGATAGGGAGCACAGTCACAGGAAATCCACAGCATGTCCATCATTATGGTCTTGTTTTGAGAAGTGTTGACAGAGCAAAATGACCTAAAGTACCTCAGATGAATGGGGAAGCTGAGGGCTGGAGAGAATGCTCAGAGGCTAAGAACACTGGTTGTTTATTCAGAGGTCCTGAGTTCAATCCCTAGCAACCACATGGTGGCTGACAACCATCTATAATGTGATCTGACATTGTCTTCTGGTGGCATGCACACATGCAGACAGAACACTGTGTACATAAATAAATATTAAAGAAGGAGGAGGAGGAGAAGGAGGAGGAGAAGGAGGAGGAAGAGGAGGAAGAGGAGGAGGAGGAGGAGGGAGGAGGAGAGAAGAGGAAGGAGAAGAAGAAGAAGAAGGAGGAGAGGAGAAGAAGAGAGAAAGAAGAAGAAGAAGAAGAAGAAGAAGAAAAGAAGAAGAAGAAGAAGAAGAGAAAGAAGAAGAAGAGAGAAGAAAGAGAGAAGAAAGAAGAGAAGAAGAGAAAGAGAAAGAAGAAGAAGACGAAGAAGAAGAAGAAGAAGAAGAAGAAGAAGAAGAAGAAGAAGAAGAAGAAGAAGAAGAAGAAGAAGAAGAAGAAGAAACTGAGACAGCTTCCTAGTCAGGTGGCATTCTTTCCGAGCCTCAAAAGACAAATGGGAGTTGGCCAAGGGAGGAAAGGAACCAGATGGGAAGAACATTCGGGGGGCAGAGAGAAGGCATCAGTGAGGGTAACAACCTTGAGCCAGGTGAACTTAAAAATACAGCGTTACCAGATTGGTGAGGCCCTGGCATAGCTCATTCAGGAACAAGGCTCTTCCCTTGGGCCATGGACATCCTTCAGACATTGAAAAGAAGAACATTATTGTGAAGATTGTTGTTTTAGAAAGACCATCTTCAGGTGAAGGCAGGGTAGATGTGGTATGGCGGTCACTGCTCATTCATTTGCAGGCTCTGAGGTCTGTGACTGGTGTTTTCAAGTCTTGTTTTCAAGTCTCACTATACTCTGCAAAAATTATTTTGGCATTGGGTTTTAGACTCAGGATTGCTTAAGAGTGTGCATGTGTTTGAAGTTCTTCTGTAAGTTCAAAGAGCTATTGAAAGGGCACGGGAGGAGGGTTTCTCCATGGCTGTAGACGCCTTTGTGATCCTTCTATTCCATTTGGCTGGCTTTTAGCACTTTCTAGGCTTCTTTTCCTTCTGACTAGGATGAAAGCTGTTGGAGAGAAGTGGAAAGCCACGGGAATGCTGGAGCAAAGTGAGGACGCTTCCTTTGGAGACTGCAGCCATTTACCTTCCACCCTGGAGCCGTTGCTTCAGGTGGCCAGGACTTCAAACCAAGATGACCTTCTGCTCACTGTCTCTCCTGATCCCTTGTGTACTTCTTAGAGCTCTTTCTGTAACAGACACTGTGGCTCTTATATCACACTGTCAGAAACTTCCTCTTATCCTTCAACTAATTCCAGCAAAATGTTTTAATTGCTGCCAGTAGATGCTTAAATCACAACTCCCAGATAACCTTTGTTTTATGGATCATTAGTGCCATACTTCAAAGAGATGAGGGGGAATTAATAAAATATTACATGAGAGAACTCTCAAAGAGAGATTACCTTCTTGCCAGGCTGGCCTTTTTACTCCTCAGATGAAAGAAAACACCGTTCTCTGTCTCTGAGAAAAGGCTAACAAATCCAGGACCCAGGAAAACAGGTATGCAGACCAACTTCACACATGCCCCACCCACGTTTTCCTACTCAGATTCAAATGGGAAATGTCTGGACTCACATATTCTTACAGGTGTGAAATTTTATACACATTTCTTCAGATGAGATGCCAAAAATAGGAGGAAAAACAATTACAGAAAAGCTGGGAAGCTCTTAAGTGAATGGCATAAAACAGACGTATCAGAGGAATCCCGATGAAGAGTGTAGATGAAGAAATCCAAAGCTGTGAGCTCCCTAGTAGCCATGTGTGTGTGTGTGTGTGTGTGAGCAAACACATGTCCACTAGATCTAGTTGCCTGTTTCATGATTTTTCTCTCATTGGCTGTGTATTCACTTATTCGGTCATTAAATATTTAAAGAATTTCATTTTCTGTTACTCACTCCCATCAGCAAAATTAATTGATATATGGGACCACAGTCCCTGTTATGTTTCTAAAACAGATTATCTGAAGCAAAGAATTTTTTTTTTAAGGATTCAATTGACTTCTACCTTAGAAAGCTACAAAATCGAAAAGCATGGTACTAGCCTCTGTTATAATAATCTTTCTGCTGCATTATTACATGACGGAAAGCACTAGGAAAAGAGGAATAAATGGCACTAATCTATTCATGAAGGTGGAGTTGTTTTGATTAGATCATAGCATAAAGTTATGCTTTCTGAATCCTACTTCACTGGAGATTAAAGATATGTGAATGACCTACCCTGGCAATAGGCAAAGAGACCCCTTGTTGTTGGCGGTGTTCTTACATAAGGCAGAGGCAGAGCAGATAGAAGTCCGTTGTTCATCCTAGGTTGATGCTGTTTTATGCCTTGGGCTCATAAAAATCAAGTTCAGGCAGTGTAGCTCTGGAGGAGGAAAACAGAGACCCGTGTCCACAGACCTGGCCTCTGCCCCATAGTGCAGTCAGACCATAGATACACAGGGCCCCAGCTACCACCATGTAGTGCAGGGCAGAAGGAGAAAGACAGACCTACAGACCATCATGCCACATAGTGGATGTAAACACATTTTTGTTTTGATCCCAAGTGTGGGATGTGAAACAGACTTGTGTGAGGGCGTGTGATGTTTGTCCGCTGGTAACAGACTTGTAAGAGAGATTTGTGATACATGAATGATAAAAAGGCAACTGCTTTTTGTGGGGGCATTGTCTTTGCCAGCTGATAATCGTCCTGGTACGGACTCTAAGAGAAGATAAATATCCAGAGGCTTGGCTTTTCTGCTCTTGCTTCGCTTTGCATCATTTGGCTGTTCATCGCTCTTCTTACAGATGCTGCTAGAGAAAAAAACACTCTCCAGAGAATGTTGCTTCAAGGTTCTGGCTGCTGTGGTTGTGGTCACTTTTGCTGTTTGCTATTTAACGAGTCTTCTGGAATCCTGACGACAAAGAGTGGAATCACCCCCAAGGAACCACCACAATGTGCAAGTATGTGGTGGACAGATGGGAGAGAAAGAGAAGTGGAGCAGCTTGAGCATTATGAAGAGAGATGGGACTGGAGACTCCAGGGTGGAGAGGAGTAGCCTGTGGTGAGTAGCCAGCCCTGCTACCTAGAGCCATGGCGAAGTCCCAGCCTGAGTTGCTGCTGAGGGCTATGTTTGTGTCCTTGACTACACTGTGACAAGGGTCAGTGTCAATGCCCATGGTTCATACTACCACTAGAGAACATGGAATGTCTCTGGTCTGATTAGCTTCTGGGAATCACGTGGAAGCACGGAGTCTGCAGAAAACTGGCCCTACCCCTCTGGAGAGCTTGCTCTGCCTCTCACCAGCTGCAGCACTCTGAAGAGCAGGCTCAGTGCCTCGCCCAGGCAGCACAGTGGAGCTGGTCCTGATAGAGGGGGCACAGGTAAGCCAGTCCCCCTAACCACCACTACTATCACCAGGGTTATAGCCCAGGGGAACTGACTCTGCTCTTCATCTTCCATGAGAAGGTGTGGAGTAGCCTGTTATGAGTTGCCAACCTCACCACCTGGGGCCATGGTGAGGTCTTACGTAGCACAAGCTCATGTCTGAATCCATAGCTACATGGCAGCAGAAGTCAGAGTCAATGTCCAAAGCTCATATTTCCACTAGAGTACATGGGAACATTGCTGGTCAAGGGAGACATCAGGAATCACTTGGATGTCCAGAGACTATGCTGAACTGTCCCCATCCCTCACTGACTGGGATGCTCTGGAGAGCTCACCCTGCCCCCTCTACACCTGTAGCACTTGGAAGAGCTGGCTCAGAGGACATGAGAGCAGGAGAGCTAGCCCTACCCACTCCCTGGCTATAGCCCTTGGAAAAGCAGGCTCTGCACCTCCCCTGGGCAACCCAGTGGAGCTAGTCCTAATGGTGAAGCCACAGGTAAGTCAGCCCTGAGGCTGCAGCACTTGGGATAGTGGGCACCTCACCTTGACTGGGCAGCACAGTGGAGCTACCTATGGAGGCATGGGTGCAGATGAGCCTGCCCTGATGGCATAAGATGACCCTGCCTCTTGCCTGTGCCATCATTGGGTGCCCTAGCCAGAGTAGCGCTGGAGAGCTCACCCTGGTGGTGCAGATAAGGGAGAGCTGGCAGGCTGACTTACTCAGCTCCCACCCTGGCCCAGATCCAGGTTTCTAAGTTGGCCCATCCCAAAATCTATATCATCTGCAAGTGATCAGAAAACGTGAACAAGCTGGTCCTGCTGATCCAAAGCTGCAGGATCTCCATGACCCAAGGCAACAACAGGATAACCAGGAAGAGTCGCAGTGAGGATGCAATATTGATGATGTCACAGTAGCTAGAGTTCTCAACCCAGACCAATGACTCATTACAATGGACATTTGCAAGTGAACATGTGTGGACAGAGGAACATACTGTGGGACACACTGTGACACACTATAGCTTCCATAATGAGATGCTTCCTATGCTTTGTTTTTTTGTTTTGTTTTGTTTTGTTTTATATTGCTTGTTTTTTTATTTGCTGGGGGAGGTTGAAAGGGCAAATATGAAGGGATGGGGAATGATGTGAAACTCTAAAGAGTCAATAAAAAGTTAAAAAGTATATATATATATGACTGTTGGTGGAATCATTTAAGCACAGAAGTCCTGCACTCAGAATATAAAGCTCTTGCCTCTGTGTGTTTTCCACCACTTTACTCTTCTCTATTAGTTTGTCCCTGTGACAATATAACACTGGGTTAATTATTATTGCTCTATGATGTATCTTAATAACCAGGAGGGAAAAATACCTCTTTTCTATTCCTCATTTTAGAGTGCATATCTCATGCTTCCATATTTAAAGTCATCTTGTAATTGTAGTTAAAATTGTATGTTTAAAGGTGTATTTAGGTGGAGAACACATCATGACATTGAGCATTCAAAATCCCACAATGGTGTATGTTTGCAGAAATGCAAAGTTTCCTTTCATCCATAACACCTCATAAAAATGCATTCTATGGCACATCATACATGTCTCCACAGTTGTGGTAGGTCCTTCTAGTCTACCCATGACTGAACCAGAAAGGAGCTTTTTTTTTTTTTCTATATTGAAGCTGTATAGTTTTCATGGTCTCTCACTAGCCCTAAGGATTTGCTGACTTGTATTAATTTTCATGTGCGCATATTACCAACAAATACAAGGTAGTTATTTATTTCACTTGGATCTTTATACATTATTTTTATGTGTTTTTAAACCTTGCAGCACAATATTAATAGACATGATAGCTAGCACCCCTAGCCTGTTACTCCATGCAAGGGAATGCTTCCGAAGTGCTGCCAGGATGTGTGATAATACCGCAAATCTACAGTTTACCTTAAGGACATTGAGTCCTTTTCTTAATTGGATTAAAATGATTTTTCTTGAAAATTCAGATTGGGTTTGACTAAATGTTCTTTGGTAACAGTAAAGATGATGATAAGAATATTTCTTTTAATGCTTTAAAGTGGAAAATTAGAATTTAAAATACTTCAGCACTGTTCCATTGTCAAGACACTATGACTTTAGGATTACTTCATACAGAAGTGTGGCCTTTTCCTATAAGTAAAGTATATATGTATACACACACACACACACACACACACACACACACACACACACACACACACACACATATATATATATATATATATATATATATATATGCTACATGAGGAAAAGTCATGTAAGAAAACTAAATAAATAGACTGATAATCTCTTTTGTACAGTTTTTGCAATGAAAGTTATCCTTAAAAACAAAACAATCTGTGCAAGCTCAAACCAGGTAATGTGTCAGTGTGAAGGAGGAAGGTGGACGTAATGTTCCATCCTTAGCTGGGAGCTTTGCTAGGTGATAGCTGCTCTTGGAAAGGAGGAACCTGTTTTCTTTAAGGGTGTGGCTCCAGCGGGTTGGCCAATGGGTGGCCACACACCCAAGAGTATACAGGCAGCACTGATTGACAGGCTGATTGCTGAGGTAAGTTTATCTAAAAGGAAGGAAAGAAGAAAAGAAGGAAGAAAGGAAGGAAGGAAGGAAGGAAGGAGAAAGAGAGAATACAAAGTTGGATGGGTATGGAAAGTGGGGTGGATTTTGGAGGAATTAAGAGAAAAGGTGTCTAAGACACATTGTAAAAAAATTTCAGTCTAAGGTAAAAACAGTATGAATTAAATGGTATTTTTGGAGGTTTTATTTGCCTCATTTTTTTTCCTTTTTCTTTATAAGTCTTCTGCCTATATACTGGGGTTTTCTGATTTTTATAAGATTTCTGTGTGCGCGAATATGTGTGTCTCCACATCAGTACGTGTTTCCTGTGTCTTTTTTTTTTTTTTTTGCCTCATTTTCTTCTGTTTATTTTTTTCCTATCCCAATTTTTTAAAATCTTATTTTATTTTATATTACGTTTAGATGCCTGCTTGCTTTCTAGTGAGAGAAAAAGAGGAGTTGATTTGGGTGGGAGGGGAAGACAGGAGGATCTGGGAGGAGTAGGGAGAAGAGGAACCATAGCCATAATATTTGTATAAAAGAAAAACCTATTTTCCATTAAAAAACAGAAAAAAAAATCTCAATCTAAGCTTATTTGGGGTTAGAAGTAAAGGTGATTTGTAGTAATAACTGTGAGTATCGTGATTATTGATCTTTTGACATTTTCTATTAATATTAAGAAAATATTAAAATACATTTTTCTACAAGGCTATCTATTTAATATGGTTGCAACTGTGTAGTAATTTGTTGGTATTACTTGTTCTCATATTTTCCAATATTTCTATAATTCCATTTAATTTTGTTTCCGCCACGTTGTTTATTTGAATATATTCATTGATATATTCAAAAATCACCAAATCCAGATAAATGAAAATATATACTATCTTCAAACATTACTAGAAAATGAATCAAGGGAATAGATACTTCCTGATATCTTTGTTTCTTCTCTACGTTTTTCTCTATTTCTACACAAACATAGATGCCGACCTGCTTTGTCTCCTTTAGTATGAATTAATTTGAATTGTCTGATTTTCATATATACAAGCTGACTCATCAATAAGTAATAAAGTGACTACTCAGTAATGTAAAACTATGCAAAATGATGAATGTGTGCTATTAAACGTACCAACAGGTTATTCTTTTGATTGCCTAGTGTTCTTTTGTAATGGATATATCAGAATGCGCTTGTCTGCATCTCTGTTGACTAGCATTTTTGCCTGCTTCTACACTTCGCTTATTACAAATAATGTCATTAGCACTCATGCGCAGGTCTTTGCAAAGACTTATGCTTCCCTTTATCCTGAGGAAACAGCTGACGGAAAATTGCACTGCAAATTGTTTGCGTACTTTTGCATCCTCTAAGTGCCATATGAGAGGACCACTTCATCCACGTGCCTCTTAATGGACAGTGTGGTCATTCTTTGGATTTGGGAAATTTTTATAAATGTGCCTCATTCCTCATTGTGGTTTTAATTAATGTTTCCTTAATTATTTGTGAGGCTCAATACTTCTTTGTGTACATTTTTGTCCTCTGTGGAGTTTCTTTGGTAAAATGTGTTTTAACTTCCATATGTTGTTTAATGGGCTTGTTTCTCTACTTTTGGGCTTTGGGACTTTAAAAATATTCTACATAAATCTTTATAAATATTTGCTAATAGCTTTTCCAGCTGTTTCTGCACCATTTCTTTGAAGAGACTATCTTGTTTCTACTGATTTACTTTTGTTCTTTTCTATCGCCTCATTTTGCCATGTATACATAGCTTATTACATGGTGCGATATTTAGTTCAGGTGACATTTGTCAACCATTATGGGAATTACTGGTGTGGTAATATACTAAGCTTGGAAGCAGAACATTCTAGATATCCAAGAACTCTATGTGTTTGTTGTTTATCATTGTTCCTTTGGTTATTGTAGGGACCCTGTATTTGGGTGAATTTTAAAATCACAGTATCAATGTCTAGCTTATCTTACTTATTCTGCCCTACCCACTGGGAAAAATTTGAATTTTAATCCATAAATCATTTCAGCAGAACTTAAATCACAGCAATATCAATTGCTCTGTTACAGAAACATGAACTAGCTCTACAATTAATTAGGTCATGTCCTCTGTCACAGTTTTCTCTGTGTGCTTTGGGTTCTTGAAGCTGTTGTAAATATATTTTAATTTCTATTTCTGATTGTTGTTAATGCACAGAAATACAATAGTTTATTGACCAGTAGTCTGAATCTTACTGAAGTTATTTAGTTTTGGAAGGTGTGTGTGTGTGTGTGTGTGTGTGTGTGTGTGTGTGTGTGTGTGTGTGTTCCACTACTCTGTCTACATATACAGTCAAGTTTTCTAAGAATGAAGACACCCTGAGTTCTTTCTGAGCAGTTGCCTTTTACCTCTTTCCCTTGCCATATTGTACTACACTGGCCACAAATACAATATTCAGTCAAAGTGGAGATGTGTTGTTGAAAAGCAGGTAGCTGGAGCCAGATGGTGGTGGCACATGCCTTCAATCCCAGCACTCTGGGTGACAGAGGCAGGTGGACCTCTGTGAGTTAGAAGCCAGTCTGACCTACAGAGTGAGTTCCAGGATTTCCAGAGCTACACAGAGAATCTCTGCCTCAAAACCCAAAAACAACAACAACAAGAGCAAGTAGCTGGATGTGGTGGTTCACATGTATAACCTAGCTCTCAATATACTGACACAGGAGGATCACAGCCAGTATAGGGCCAACCTGGTCTACATGATGAGTTTGAAGCTACCTTAGGTTACAGAGTGAGATGTCGTGGTGATTAGAGTTAACAGACAATGTAACAGAATCTGGAACCACCCAGCAGATGGACCTCTAGAAAGTCTGTAAAGGGATATTGACATGTTCATTGATGTGGGAAGGCATATCTTAGTTGAGGATGTTGCCATTCCCTGGGCAGGAGATCCTGGCCTACATGAACAGAGGCAGTGAGCAAAGCACTAAGTGCATCTGTTCATGGCTCTTTTCTTATGATGGGGAATGTAATGCTGATGCCTTCTCTTCCTTGGTGAACTGTAACTCTGACCTGTGAGCAGAAATAAATCCTTTCTCCCTTAAATTGCTTCTGTCAGAGAATTTTATCAAAACAGGGAATAACCACCCAACATAGTGTTCTTTCTTTTCCATCAAAGCCAATTTGTGATGCTCAAATATTCTTGGATGTGTCCACTGGAGCGTGTCCAAGCCACCAAGGGCTACAGAAAAAAGCTGCCTCTCCCTCTTCCAGTGGCTAGCTGTTGCCAGTAGCTCCACAGCTACGAGTGGGGTTCTGTGCCTAGTTCCCATCTCTGTCCTGGGGTTGGCTTGGGTTTGCACAGGTTGCATGTATGCTGTCATGACCACTATTATTTCATATGTTCAAGCTGTCCTGCCGTTTCCAGAACATGTTTCCTTGAGGTCATTTATCACTTCTGCCTCTCATCCTCTTTCCTCCATCTCTTCCACAATGATCCATAATAAGCTTTGGGATCCATTTAGAGCTAAGCATTCAGCAATCTTTTCTTCTCTGTGGCCGGGCCAGTTGGGAGTCTCCGTGCTAATTACCATCTACTACAAATGCAAACTTCTCAGTTGGTGTAGTTTTTATGCTAACAGAATCTTCAGGGGTAAAGAGAAGAACCACTTAACAATCTAAGTTCAAAGGACTCTGAGTTTTAAATTATTCTGATCTGCTAAGTGTTTTGATTGGGATTCAAGAGTAGATCCTGTATTCAGTAAGAATTGCATAGAACACTAGAGCTGATTTTCAACTTACTTGTTTTATTTGGTATACTTTTTAAGGAAGGTCTTTATTAAAACCTTAGCATGTCATTCTCTTAATAAGAATAATAAACTACTTGGTATCTTTTATGTCATTATAATATAGGTGGACATCAGGATTCAGTGGTCACCTAAGGAAGGCTCCCTGCTTCTGTGACCTAGAGCTACAAATTAAACAGAGACATGTCAATAGCAACAGAGGCAGAAACTGCTTCTTGGAAAAAGATACACTTCCAATGTATCAAAATTAAACTTATTTTGCTTCAATAGGCAAATTTCCATATCAACAAATTAAAAATAATCTTGTGAGCACAATTAAGGCCTTAAGTTGAGAAGCCAACTCAATAATCTACTTTTTGTCCTACCATCCCTATATATTTCTATATTCACCCTTCTTTCTTTTCAGGCCCTATCTCCAAACCTAAGAAAAGAAAAATAAAGGAAAAGAGAGACATCCTTGAGTCCAACCTTGTTTTCTATCTGGATAAGACCAACAATAACTTATAACCAACTCCCAATGAAAACAAACATCTATAGCCCAGGAAAGCAACCAAAAACCTACCCAACCCCTCTTAAGGGAAATAGGGCATCATGCTCTTAGGGTTTCTTCTGTCTGATTTAGGATTAATAATACCTTTAGGGGCCCAAATAAATTGAGGACAATGGTTAAACCAGCTAAGAATAGCCTTTGTGATCCAGTTTCTAAATGTTGAGAAATTCCAGGCTTAATAGAAGTCCTGTCTGTGACAGTCTGAAATACTATTTGCTATGCAAGATAAGAAGTCACTCTTGGAGGAAAATATTGTTAACTGTAAAAATATGCAATTATAGACACAGATATGATTATTTAAGATGAGCCTAATTTTCCTGCTCTTGAGTGATTGAAGCATGGTTGCTGACTATAAATACCATCCTTTAGGTTTTTTCCACCAAGAATGTCAGTAGTTGAAAACAGATTGAGGACTTTATAGGCAGTTGGAAATGTTTATGCTTTCATGAGAGCTTCTGGTGCTCAGCCCATCTCTCTGGAAGCAAAGAAAAGCATCCCCATGCTGGATTTTCTTACTAGGGCATGTTCAAATTATAACTGTCCTACATCATTCACTTGACTAAATATCTTCAATCTAAAGTATCTGATCTGAAATTTTTAAATAAGCATAGTGGATCTATAAACACCCTGTTTTGAGTTTGGGGGTCCAGTCATCTCAGGCAGCTGCAGTCATCATGTGCTGGACCTAAATTGTTACTGAATTCCTCTCTCCACTGTCAGTCTCCTTGGGCAATCACGGAACTCATCTTCAGAGCCCAAAGTTGAAACTGAATTTGATTTCGGCTCATGGAAGACAGGAAATATGCTCTATGCCTTCACCTCAGAGTCTAGCATCTGGTACATTTCATGCACCAGACAATGTCAACGCCTCAAGGATGTGTCTGTTCTTCTATATTTGAACCATGGCAAGCAGAACTGGGGAGCTCCATGTGGCAGTGTGTTGGAACTGTTTTAGAAGGATTGGGAGCCGTGTGGAAGATGTGTCTCTGGGGCAGGCTTTGAGGTGTCAGAAGATTGATGTCAATCCCAGTGTCTATCTCTCCTCCTCATGATTGTGGATCAAGCTATAAGCTCTCAGCATTTTTTTTCTTCCTGTCATCATGGACTCTAACCCTCTGAGACCACAAGCCAAATTAAATATTTTCTTCTATTAAAAAAGGAAGGGAGGAAGGAATGAGGAAAGGAAGGAAGAGATACATTTCTAAGAAAGAAAGAAAGCCAGAACAAGGAGGAAGCCTAACAGCTCAGATGGCAAATGCTATACAAAGGGTGGGGACTTTTATGTCACATAGCATATGTTTCGGGGTTGTTTGCATAGTGTGTGTTTTCTTGAGCATGCTCTGTCAAATGTTATATATGCAACTTCACACATCACATATTTCACTAGCATCTTGACCTAGGGTGTGTATTTTAAAAGTAAAATATAGCATAGTTATACTCTGGACTGTCTCTGTACCTGCAGCAGTGTTTCCAGCCAGTTTTAGATTGCCTTGGCCTGGGTATTGCCTGCCTTCCTCCTTACCAACAGGTTTTTCTCCTATGCTAATTTTCCAGTTTTTATGTAAGGTCTCCTAGACTTTCTACCCAACTTTCTTGCCTCAATTATATCTGACTATTAAATGCCCCTAAGACAAATGGCAGAGGGGGAGAGATCACTGAGGGAAAACACTGAACCTTGGTAATATCCAACATCTGTGTCCTTTGCATTAGAACATTGGCAAGAACTGTAATGAGAAATGCAACTTCTAAAGACACTGAGTAACCTTACTTTGGCATTTTAAATAGGTACACACCACACACACACACACACACACACACACACACACACACACACACCACCTAGCTTTTCATGAGGATGCAAGTGAAAATAACATCAAATCAGTACAAAATGTTGGAATTCATAATACTGGCTTGGTGGTGTCTAAGAATATTTTCATTAGGGGACACTCAGAAGGTGCTCCAATGGGCCTCTGTAGCTCAGTATATGTCTCACAGGGCTCCCATCACCTATCTGAAACAGGAATTAATGGTGCTAGCTCCGATGAGCACTGCAAGAATGGTATATGCCTGAAGAGGAATTCCTATGACTGCCCAAAGCAGGACAGATGGTATGAAGCATGCCTAGCCCAAATGATCACTGTTCTCAGAAAAGGTGGTAACTATTCAGGGACTGTCCCAAGAGATCCTGTAAGCCAGGATCATCAAGTTACAGATATTTATGTTAGAAGGAATGAGACTTGTGAGGAGACGGAAGCCTGAGGGAAAGCCACCTGTCCCGAGTTTCCCTGTTGATTATCCCTGAGCCACAACAAGAACCCAGCTCTCTTCAATCATGGCCAATTGCTCTCCCCACTGCATTATTGCCTGTAATCATCTGATATCTGCCACCATCCACCTTGTCAAAACTTGAAGTAAAGAAACAATATGGCATCTAATAGTTAAGGACTCTTCTCTCTAGGATATCGATAGTTCAGAGGAGTGCATCTAAAGCACATTCAAAAATTGTAAGTCCCTGAGGAGTGAGTAAAGTCAACACCAAACAAATACCAGCACCTCAGGGGACCCAGCATGCCTTCCATTTCTTACAGACATTCTCTGGCTCCAGATACCTATGCTGGTGACAGTGCTCTTGGAGCTGATTGTCCCATGAAGACACTTGAGAATAGTCAGTGTACAGCTTAATGGTCTCTGTCCTGGTCCTAAGTCGTAGGTCCAATAGCCAGTTCAATGAACATGGAGGCATCCAACTGGGCCACTGAGCCTGATACATTTGTACTCACGAACCATTTTCCATCCATGTCAGTTTATGTCCCACTACAATTCCTATTTTGAAATCCTCATCCTATTGGTTACAGCATTAGGAAATGGGGGCCCCTGGGAGGTTATGAGGTCACAGAGGCAGAGGGTGACAGGTCACCCATAAGAAAGGAATTTGTGTCTTCAAAAGCTCTGGAGCTGCTTCACCCCTATCACCTCATAAGAGGACTGTGAGAAATCGCTGGCTTCTCACACCCTCAAAATGGCCTTACCCGACAACAATTGCACTTTCAAGTCTTCAGAAATGTGAGGAACTAATTTCTGTGGTTTATAAGCTGCCAAACTCAATGCTGTCTGTGCTTGCATACATTGTATTATGTACCAGAGGTCCCACCCTTCTTAAGACTGCATTGTATTTCATCATGTATGTACAGCACATTTTGTGTATTTAGTTATTAAAAGCTATTTGAATTTCTCCAGCCTTCTAACTACTTCAAATAATGTTGCTACAAGGATTGAGTTATCATTCATATATATATATATATATATATATATATATATATATATATGTGTGTGTGTGTGTGTGTGTGTGTGTGTATGTATATATTTATATATACATTTATACACACACATATATATACATTTATATATGGTCAGAATTACTAGATAATTCGATATTTCTATGTTTAACATTTTTGAGAAACTATTTTCTATAGCAGCTATACGTTTTACATTTCTCTTGGCCATGCACAGTGGCTCCATTTCTCTCATCCCTTCACCTACATGTGCTATCTACAATTTTTAAAACTATTTTTAAAATTATTATATGTATGAATGACTCATGTATGCATGTATGTGTGCATATATTCATATGTATGTGTACCATGTGGGTGCCTGGTACCCAAAGAATCCAGAAGAGGGCTTTAATCAGTAACTAGCAATGGTGAAAATCAAAATTAGAGTAAATACAACACACATATAGAAAAATCACTTTACTTTTCTCTCTCGGTGAAAGTTTTAAAAGCCAGAAAAAAAAAAAAAAACAGACAGCCTCAATCTTAGGGACCATTTTAGACACACTGAGGCCAACCTGACCCTTGCTCACAAAGGCAAGGCAACGTTAATCACTGTGCTAACCCACCAACTCTTTTCTTCCCTGTTGGTGAGAAATTATGAGTTCTTATCTTCATTTTCCCCCTAAGAGAACAAAACCCAGCACTAATCTACTTTCCCAGCACCCTCGAAGCCAGACTTTTTCCTAAAGCATTAGGGAACTGAGGGATTCACACAACTATCTAACAAGATCCGGTTTCCTGATTACAGTATAGGAAGAAATGGCTAATAGGTTAGAAGTTTTGTCCTCTGGGGCTTGACCCTGTAAGTTTCTACAAGACTCAATATCTTAAATTCTCTACTGCTCAGTCAATCTGTGAATAATGCTTGCTAAAACCCCACTGGGGTCAGGAAATAGGGTACAAAGTGACATTTCAGTCCCATCCCTGAGAACAGTACAACCAATTTTGGGAAATATAAGGTGCATGCAAAGTGGAAATTCATGATCACTGTCTACAGGTGCAAACACTCAAGTTCGTTTGAGGCAATAACATCATAAAGCAAAGAAATTCATGTAAATCATACCATGGACTAGTCCAGTCAACTGCAATGAGGGAAAGATGGAGTTCATACAATGTAAGAAAGTATAGCTTTGACGTTATAACCAGAGTTTGTCACCAGACAATTCTGGAATTCCATTTATCTTGCAAAATGAAGCATTCAATCAAGATCAATTATTTTTATCACTTTTCAAGGGCAAGAACCACTTTTTGCTCCTTACAAGAAAATCCCATATAAATTTGAGTCCAAGACACCTTATAGATCTACTTCGAAGTCCCTGAACCTTAAATCCTAGACTTCCAAATGGCACAATTTGAAATCTCTAGACATTTTCTGAGACACTTTGTTTACTTAAGTGTGAATCTCAAAGCATGAGAATCTGAGTTCAATATGAGAAATGGATTTGAATACAATTAGCTTATAAATTACTAATAACAGAACAAAAGGTGAAGATATTTTTAAAAATCTTTCTATTATACAAGATTTGAGATCAGCAGTCTATTAGACAAGCACCTGGGACATTCTTAATAATTCAAAATACTGATGAACATTTGTTGGGTATTGCTACGTGCCAAGCCCTCTATGTACCGGATGCTAGGATTTAAATCTCTTCTTGGGGAATATTCATTCCAACAGGTTCTTAAAACAGAAAATACTGGTTATCTTGAGAAGTTCCAAAGAAAGCAAGGTAAGGACACAGTGTTCTCAATTAGAGCTCTTAAGCCATGGGCTATTTATTTTATCTGAAGCCAACTACTTTGAACAGATTTAATATGCATAACGCAGTGCAAGAATGGTTTGTGCAATAACACCTCAGTGTGGAAAACTAGTGTAGTCATGACTCCCAGCCTGAGGCGTACTGAAGTCCCAAGCACTTTATCCATTAGGATCAGAAGGAAGATAGGAGAGCTCTGTTATCATCTATCACTGTTACCTTCCATTGTGAGACAGGCCTCAAAAAGTAAGCGCAGGTCAACAATGTAACACATAACACACACACTCACACACACACACACACACACACACTGCTCAGAACATAGAAACTGATCAATCTATCTAAGTCACTTTTCATCTATGGTGCAAGTACCCAATAAGGATATAATGTGATCCATAGCCATACTTAAAATGTATAAGGAAGTTTAAATTATTTTAACTAATATGTTTTAAATTTTTATTAATTTATTTTTGTATCTTGACTGGTTTACCCTTTCTTCTCTCCTCCCAGTCCCTTCACTCAGCCCCCAACCACCCACTACTCCTCCACTTCTGTTCAGAAAATATTTTTATTTAACTCAATATATGCAGTATATTGTTTCAACATAAGATCTCTATAAAGTTATTATGTCCACTTTTCTGTTGGAGTTTAGTGGGTACTTCTGCCTGCCAAATTGTATAGACCAAAGGTTCTCTCTAATAAACCATGATGTGAGGGAACAAAGAAGTGCAGACAGAGGATGTGTCTCCAAATATTTTAGCCTTAATTGCCCCAAACCAGACTTTGAATGCTTGTAGCTTATTTAGAAACGTGATTCTGTACAACAGGAGTGCAAGGTAGGAGAGTGAACTCTAATAGGGAAAACCTGTGCAAAAATACATTGCGGAGTACTAGTGCTATAGGCACCTGGTGGTTATTATGCAGGGCCATCTGGTCACCCACCGGACAAAGAGAAAACCAAGTGGTCTCTACTCATCCAGGCCAAACGCTAGCGGACGAAGAAGGCTTCTCTTAGAGATGTGAAGGTGGGAATGGGCATCCACCAGGAGAGGAAGCTAACAGCTTCTGGCTGGGGCAGGAAACAAAGCACTGGTGAGCTGTAATCCTGACAGCTCTGCTAATCTAACTGAAGCCTCTAGGGCAGTTCCATCTAGAGCATCACGCAGGGCCATTGTTTTCTGGCGCACGATACCATAAACACCTATGAGAATCACTTCACAAACTTTAAGTACACAACCATTTCCATGGAGACATGACTGCCATACCAGGGCCAGGGAGGACAAGAGACCTCAGAATGGACAGGGAGAGAAAGTGTTTGACTTATTGTGTCATGTGACCTCATACTTGGAATTGTTCGCGTGCAGTCAACTCTATCTGAAAGTCTAGCCAGAAACCATACTATTTGAGTTTCCATGTGCTTCTTCTTATTGCATTGTTTTGTTGTTCTGGAATTCATCAAATTTCAAAACAAAAAAATGCACAATAGCTAATCATTTCCTAGAAATCGTATGTACTGAATAAGCATGTTCCTACTACATAGACTTGAAATGATTTGGACAATCATCTAATCAGACTTAGAAGAAACCTCAGAAGGCAATATGTCAAACAAATGTCCCTAAGTGATGTAAAGCTTCTTGGAAGCCTTAACTAGAAATGGGCATTCAACGTGGACCGCTACCAGAGAACACATGTGGGATGGGAAGCTTAAGAGCTGACACGAATCTGGACTGCTAGCCCACATTCCGTGAGAAAGTGCCGTCTTCTAATGGGGTAAAGCTCAAGGATGCCAGGCGCCTTCAGACACCTCTTACCAATGTTGCCAGTTCTGTGATGTGAAGTGTTTATGATCCTATTACAGACCTCACTACTGGGATATAGCAGACCAGTCTTCCAGCTCAAAAAATGAGTCTTATCGGAAGACCTCTGAGATGCCTTTGAAAGCAGTTGTGTTAGGACTGGAGAAGTGGTTCTGTCAGGCAAGTGCTTCCCACACAAGCATGAGGGCCTGAGTGTAATTCGGCAGTGCCCGGGGTATGTATCTGAACCTTAGCGCTGGAGGAGGAAAGGGCACTGATGGATCTCAGGAGCTCACCAGCCAGCCAGCCTAGCTACCTCAGTGAGTGAGAGACCCTGTCCCAAAATAACAAAGTGGAGAGGAAGACAATCCATACCCCCACACATGCACATGCATACACACATGCACACGAACATGTGTATATACCACCAATACAAACAGAAAAATGTTATTTGCTTGGCTATATGTATAGATATAGATAGAAATACAGATAGATAGATAGATTGATAGATAGATAGATGAGAGAGAGAGATGAACTTTAAAAAATATTGCTTTCTTGGCTTAGAATTTGAACCACCTTTTCTGAGTGCATTAACTATTGTGGTTAAATGTCCACTGTATTGTTAAACACATTTTATTTACCAGGCATAAATTGAGTGCCAGCCCGACTCCAGACTTGACTCTGTGAATGAAGTGTTGGAGACGATCAATGACCAGGGCCTCCTACTGTAACCCAATAGCTGCTAGCAATGGCGGGGGAATACACCTGAGCAGCAGCGGCCGGCAACACATTTGCTCTAATAATAGCATTCACAGCACTGCCAACCGCAGCCCCAGGGAGCTTAGCATGTCCGCTGTTGCCAAGACACAGTGCCCACCAGGACAGCCTCGGCTCATTACATAGTTAGACACAGAGTAGATTAAAAGGTGAAAAATTCAAACTCTCGTTCAGATTTGTTGCCAATACTTGGGGGTTTCTGGGCAACAGTCTGATTTCCTTTGCTTTCTGCCTGAAGTTCAGCCTCATGTGGCCATATGCTGAGTGTTGGGACTGTTACGAGTCTACGTCCTCCTCAGCTTCCAAGGCATTTTCATCTGATTGGAGGTGATAAGACAAATGGAACTGAGTCACGGCGTTTGATGAATCTTTCCCATTCCAGTAAGAATGGTTGGAGGGTGTTCAACACCTGAAATTAGGCAGAACTTCAAGTCACACATCTCCTCATTAAATTTATCACTCCAGAACCTGAATTTCCTTGACATGGAAAGCCTTTTTAAATAAATACTTGAATCTGGGAAGATGCCCAGCACATTAATCCTTGAACCATACAAAGAGAATCATTTTGTAAATGGAAATAAGGCCTTTAATATAAACTTGGCGATCATTCAGTCACTGAGCCTTACTTTGCAGGATCCCATTTAATCCAGCGAATGGTTCTGTTCTTTTCCACTCATGCAGTTTGAGCCACAAATATGTTGCATCTCACTTTGCTTCCCGCAGATTTTCTTTTCTTATCATGATGCTGAGGCAGCCAGGAGAATCATATCACAGCCTGGAAATGAATTATGAATCATTCAGTAGTTTCTGAATTCAATGGGATAAGAAAACCAACAACCCCAAATACACTACTCATTTTTTTTTTTTTTTTTTTGGCAAGAAAAAGAAATGTTATCATTTGTAAATTTGCCATAGACTCTTCTTGATGTAGCCAGAGAAGCAAATATCCTGTGGAGAAAAAGATGGGATAAAAGACTGAGTCGGATGAGCAAGGTGTGTTTTCCTGCATCTGTCGCAGCTAAAATGCACCGGGGTGGCATGGTGAGTGCATGTGGACATCGGAGCACTCTGTTTAAAATGTATTTCACCGTTCTCCACCAAATGAAATGTAAATATCTAGGTAGTGTTTTCTTCTGCTGCTATGAGTTAGACAGCCCTGATGGTCAGAAGGCCCATTCAGGGATGAAGGTTGGCCTCTCTGGGATGACTTTGTGATCTGGTATAAAGGAACATCTGTGTTGAGAGTCCACCTGTGCTAAAAGTAAAAAGTGTTCCTAGGAGCATCCCCTCCCATCCCCAAAGAAACTAAAAGAGTTCAACAGATGGACATTACATATCAGTGACAGGTTAAAAAAAAAAAAGATCATTATGAAAGAAACATGGTCATGCTTTGTGTCTGTTTCAAAGAAAAAACTGCTGAACAGTGGTGGTGCATGCCTTTAATCCCAGCACTCAGGAGGCAGAGGCAGGTGGATTGCTGTGAGTTCAAGGCCAGCCTGATCTGCCAAGCCTACACAGAGAAACCCTGTCTCGAGAAAAAAGAAATTAAAATTAAAGAAAAAAACTACAGTGTAAAAATTTGTGTCTTTCAACCCATGGCATTGTGAAAATTTTTTACAAAGAGCCTATCTGCTTAGTCTGTATGCAGAAAACTGTGCAAAGCCCTGTACAGCTTTATTGACTTGAGAGGTTAATTACTTTTTGTAATGCTCTCAAATGTAGTTTATTTGTAAGGATTTGTTAGCAGAGACTCATTAGCAAAAATGGTAAAGACGATCTCAGAAGGCGTTTTGATTCTTAGTCTTCATATTTGCCTCAAATCCAAAGCCTAATGTGCACCAGGAAAGTGCTCTCCTTCTGTGATATGCCCCTAGCCCCGAGCATTCATTAACTGACTCCTACAGCTGGAAAGGGACAGTTGCTTTGGTTCTGTTTAAACAGCTGTGCCAGAAACCAGTGTTGACTTACTCCAGTGTCCCACTTTCATTTTTGTTGCTACATTCTGATGGTACATCCTTGTCGGAGGCAACATGGGAGAGAAAGGGTTATTTTTACCTTATATCCAGGTTACAGACAATCATTGAGGCGATGTCCCAGCAGCAGGAGCTGGAAGGAGCCTAGCCATGTCAAGTCCACCATCAGTAGCAAGGAAGAAATACATGCGCGCATGCTCACTTGCTTACTTGTTTGTGCTCAGTTCGATTTCTCCCTTTTTATACAGTTCAGGGCCTGCTGTGCCACCCATAGTCAGCTTGGTATTCCCATGCCGATAAACTTTGTTAAGACGATGCCCCCGTATACATGCCCACAAGTCAACACAATTAGACAATGGCTCCTTGAGACTCTTCTCAGGTGATTCTACATTGTGTGGGGCCAACAGGTAAAACTAAATATCCGCCTCTTCCCAATCCAGATTTCTAATTGAGATGACTAGATTTCGCAAATAAGAGTACAAAATGAGCAAGTTAAACTTAACTCTTAGGAAACAGAAAGGAATCAATTTTCGCTGTAAATAAAATGCCTACTTCAATTTGAATTACCCGGAAGTCATGTAAACTACTATTATGCATGGGTCCCACGTGTTGTATACTTATGAGAAATTCAAATTTAATTGATCATTCTCTGTTTTATTGTGCATGCTCTTTTTTAAAATATATTTTATTAATTTATCCATATTACATCTCAATTGTTTATTGTGCATACTCTTAACTGCTTATGTTTGTTTCAGCTGGGACCGGATATGTCCAAGGCACAGGATGCGACTCTGGCACCACCTTTCACAAATAAAGGGGGAGTTTATGTTGAGTGGTACCCTAGAAAGTAACCTTTAAGAAAGAGGACATACTTTTCTTGCACACTACTGTCTGATAAGACGTGCTGAAAAGGATAAGGCCATTGTAGGGAATACAGAACAGGATTTTAGAAGGAAGGAATGGGGCTCTATCATATTGTCAGTACGCGAGCCCCAGGCTCCCTCGCTGCAGAGACAAGAGTCTGCTTTATTTAAACCACCATGGATTCTCTTATATTCAACTGAGCCCAACTCTGGTATAAACAGAATCTTGCACCCTTAGAGCTTTGTGAGCATACCAAAGTCTACAAAACTGGAAAATCCTCCAAAAGCTGAGTATTTAATACAATCTATGAAGGCTCACACACACAAAGATTCTCAGTGTCTCTTAGATTTACCTGACACACACAAGCAGACTCTGCTATTTTTCGAAAGTCTTGGATGCATCCTGGATGCTTCTTGCCAGTGTTTAAAAGTTAGCTCCAACAATTCAAAAAAAAAAAAAAAAAAAAAAAAAAAAAAAAAAAAAAGAAAGAAAGAAAGAAAAGAAAGGAAGAAAGAAAGAAAGAAAAAAGGAAAGAAAACAGCCATGACTACAGGAACTGAAAACAAAGTGGAATATGGGTAGTAATTTCATTGAAGCAGTTGGATGACCATTCCTCAGAAGGAAGTAATTTTGTTGCTATTTCTTGAGCATATTGTCAGGTGGCATGTATTTTTGGCTTTAGGGAAAGAAATAAAAAAATGATTTTCTAACAACAATGAAACCTTCTATAAGAGACTAGTACAGAATCCCTTGAAACTCTCCTGGGTGAGACTATTTTTATGTAAAATTCATTGCCCAAATAGGCAACATTGATTTTTTTTCTTTCAATGCTTGGCATTTGCTGACTTCAGCGTTGTTCTTGGTGCCATAAAAGATGTTGCCGCTGGCAGTTGTTCCCTGTAAATTAGAAGGGAAAAAATTTGTGTTAAATGATAGAGGTATGAGAAAAGGAATCTCTAGATATTAATGTATTTTCCAGAATCTGATTTGAAGATTTTGTTGTTTGTTGTTGTCGTTCATTGAGGGGAATAGAGATAAATAGAAAAGAGGCTAAACCAAGCAACCAACCAAACAAACAACTTTAAATGCAATAAGGACAGAATATTAAAAGAAAGATTATGTGAGGATGCTTCAACTGTTAAAATCTAGGCTCATGATCAACACATAAAGCAATGGCACTACCCAGTTTGTGGTGACTTTTGGAAAAATAGCCACCACTGACTAACTTCTACAAAGCTTAGAATTTTCATTGTAGTGTAGCTAAAATTACAACGGAAACTAGTATCCCCCCAAAATTCATGGCCACCTGGAACCTCAGATCTGCATCTATTTGGGAAAGGGCTCATTACAGTTGGAATGAGTTAAGATTGTGGAGGTATACATGGACCTTCAATTCAGTACCTGGTGTCTTTCTAAGACAAGAGGACATGAAAGAGAACAGGTCAGAGGTCTGTGTGCTGCTGCTAAACAGCGAGCGATGTCAAGTACTGCTAGCAACCATTCAAGCTAGGAGCACAGCATGGAGTCATCTTCCTTGGAGTCTCTAGAAGGATCTAATCCCATTGACACCTTGGCTCTAGACTCAGGAACCAATCAAGAACAGCTGGATTATGCTGAGCAACCCAACTGTGGTGTTTGGTTATAATGGGAATAGAAAACTCATCAGTCCACACTCCGTGCCTCCGAAAGCAAAATTGCAAACGATACTATGAATTAGATGAAGTTTGGAGAACCCTAGTTCTAATTTTCTAATACCCCTTGATCCTTACTCATGGATACTATTGACAAGCAATTTTTTTGCTTGTTTGCCAAATCTGTTTATTTGAAGGCCTTTCATTTGGCCCGCCAAGTTGGGAAGACTGCTATATTATCTCACTGAGGCCTTAGTTGCTTATGTTTGTATTTTGTGGCTACATTGTCTTTTATCTAAAAGAAAAACAAGCAAAGACAAAGAAAATAAAAATGAAAAATTATATCAGATTTCAAGGTCTCTGAGCCTTTTCAAACACAATCAAATAATCAGTGTGTCTTGTGTTTTCTAAGCACGTGGAGGTTTGTGAACTGGTCCGCCAACACCCAACCAATTGTATTTCCTGTTATTTTACCCTCACTTTGATAATTCATTAATAGCAAAACAGGACAAAATTGCTTCCATGACTACAACTAGAGAAAGTGTGGCTATGATAAACCCCAAGGGTCCCTGCAAATACTTATTCCATGTCTTTCCTACCATCACTCATTTAGAAAACAATCACTTACTCAATAAAAGTAGATCAAAGGGAGTCAGCAAGTGTATCTTCCAATAACAGATAGTTTTAGGTTTTTTCATGTCATGGAAAACAGTATATCAAAGCTGCTGAGTTGGCTCAGCAGTTAAGGAAATTGTTATTCTTGCAGAGGACCTGGGTTTTGTACCCAGCACCCACATGGCAATTTACCATCATCTCTAACTCCAGTTTCAAGGGAACCAATGTCCTCTTTTGGGTCTGTGAGCACTAGGATTACATATGGTACACAGACATACATATAGGCAAAACCTTTTTGCATGTAAAATAAAAGCAAAACTTTTTAAAAAAACAGTATTGAGGCAAGACCTAAAAAAGTCATATAACTATATGTGATGATTTTTTAAAATATTTGTGGGTATGATTTTGAACATAAACACAAAGCAAATGTATAGTAAATAACAACACTCTCTGGTTAACCTTACAACAAGCACTTTCATGAGCTCTGTAATACAATGGCTGCTACAAGAGGAGATGAGAGCCACCAAGACGTCCATAATCTCAGTGTCAGTGCAAAACATGGCAGAGCGGCTGAGGACTTAGGGGCAGGAATTAAACGGGTGGGGTTTTTTTTTGTTTGTTTGTTTTGTTTTGTTTTTACATCATATCACTACATTTTCCAACTAGTCATGAAGCTCTGGGCTGCTTGCTGACTTCCCTGTCACATCTTCAGCATATCACCATCACGCCCTTAAAGTACCTTTGAGTGTTGGCGAATCTGGATCCACTTACCGATTTGCAGGAAACATACAAGAGAAACTGTGGCGTGGAGCTATACACAGACAATTCACAAAATTAGAAGCGTGCAACACTCCATGTATCGAATACCTTAGTTTCTCAAAGGAAAACATGAAGGAAAAGAAAGCAGATAATAGCATAGTGTATAGATTTTAAAACATTTTTTTTTAAAAAAGGCAAAGTCAACATTTTTAATGGATGTGCACGGTAGCAAACAGCTGTAAAGAAAATACAAGAAAAATGGTTTCTGTAAAAGACAAGGAAGGAGTTGCATTTGGACAGGGATTCTCAACATGTGGGTCGCGACCCCTTTGGAATTGCCCAAGACCATCAGAAAACACATTTATTTACATAATGCTTCATAATAGTAGCACAATTACGGTTATAAAGCAGCAGAGAAATAATTTTATGATGGGGGGGGCATCATCACAACCCAAGGAACTGTATTAAAGGGTCGCAGCACTAGGAAGGTTGAGAGCCACTGCATTTGAGGTAGAGAAAGAACTATCATTGAGGTGGGACATGAAATGTATGAGAGTTGCTTGCGAGTTTCAAGTCCCCTTCCCTTCCACCATTTTTGCCCACATGCCAAGCTGATGAGAAAATCCTTGTTCTCTGTTGGCATCAGCAGAAAATTCAAAGCACGCAAACTATCTTCAGACTGTCTAGGACACCTAGAGTCCTCTCTAGGAGACTCATTAGATGAGTTCAACAGCTCTTCCATGTTTCTTATAGGGGGGGATTCCATTAACTCTGTAGAGTGCCATGGTCAAATATCCAAGATGGCAGACAAAGGACTATTTTTTGACCCCCTTCCCTTTATAAATAGGTCCTAAGTGAAACAGAGCCAAATGCTAAAATAGAATCAGGAAAAATCAATGATAACCCAGTCATAGGCAAGCAGACTATAAAAATTAATAGTTTAAGTTATTAGTATTTCGAAATATTAGAGGCACAAATAAATTAACAAAAAATAGAGCTATATAAGTGATTGCAGTCCTTGGGGTTTTAGCTGCACCATGTGGTTTGTAATATCACTTTATTTTTCCTCCTGACCTTTGACAATTTTCTTCCATTTCTATACTGTTCAATAAGAGACAAACAGGGAACACAAATGTTACCTACTCCCATGAATGCAGCCTACTCCCAGGGCTTAGGGAATCCCTTAGGTGTGCCCAATCCATTTTCTTTCTTTATCCCAGACACAGTAATTGGCATGGATGTAACCGAAGCAAGACAAATAGTGTCTCTCCATGGGTCTAGAATAAATTTTATAGTTCCACTAAAAGGCTTTTACGGGTTTTTGTTGTTTGTTTGTTTGTTTGTTTTTTAAAGTCACGTGTTAATCAGCAGTTGTGGGGGAAATGCTAACATACCCTGGTAGCTCTGTGGCTTTGCAACAGAAACATTTACTTCTTATTCTAGGTTTTTGAGGGCAGCTCCAGCTCTACTTTGGGCCTAAGTTTAGCTTTTGCTGCATGTTTTATTACTTCAGGATCCAAATTAAAGAAGACATTTCCATCCGAGGATTGCTACGCTCCTGGAACAGAACAGGAAAACAAGAAGCCTGTTAGAAACTCATGGAAAACTGGCAGAGCCACTGGCCACACCCTACACAAACGGTGTGAGAAGATAAGCATTCCATTTGAATAAACAAGGACAGAGAAGTAAATACGTTTTGTACAATAATACCACCTACCAAATGTTATATTACTATATTATTATTAATATGTAGTAATACACACCATTGATTACATTAATATGCATTTTAATTATATTCACTAACCGCAGGCGAAGAAGGACTGTATAATTTGCTGTTTCTTATACTCAGGAGTTTTATTGCAAACCCTCACTCACTCGTATTACATCTAAGTTTTTGGTCCTCTTTTGTGTTCTCACCATCTAAATTGTCACAGTGTATCGGAACACACCAGGTAGGTTTAATTAGCCCCGTACTTAAACTGTGTATATAAACTCACTACAGTTGAACTCATAAATTAAGTAGGGCCTGAAATAATTGATTGCTTTTATTTCTGAAATTTACATTTATGATGCGTGATGAGATTGGCATGTAATTTTCTATTATTATATTTGTGTAATTTGGGTATTGTGCAAGCCAGAATAAATAATGCTAACGTCTGCAACATTGAACCTTCAAACCATAACAGTTCATTCTAACAAAAGTTCTCAGCTCAGGCCATGTCTAATCTGATTTTCTCTGACTCCTGGCAATCATCCATATGGTTATTTTTCTGCCATTTTTCTTAGGCCTTGACTCTTTCCTACACCCATCAGTCATGTTACTAGAGACAGGAAAAAAAATATGTTGCAGACCACAGGGGAAGGATCAGAGATTAAGGCTTGAAATTGACGCCGTTCATTATAACTGCTCATCTTATACAAGCAGAAACTGAGTCATGTAAGCACACTTGGAAGAAATTACAACGAATTATGCAGACTCTCTTTGTAGATTCCTTCCCACCCATGTGCAGGGTTCTGGCACCAAGTACCAGTACTGAAAGGGGAAAATTAGAATCAACTTTTATATAAATGTTTGATAGATCTTTCTGCTAAAGCCACCTGAACCAGATTATGGCAATTTTAAACTATTGAGTTTTTCACTTGCAGCTGTTTGAAAGTTACAGTTTTCCTTTAAAAATCAGTTACATCAATGTAAATCTCTAATGTTTAAGATTTTTGATTATTTTGTTAGATCTTCTGTGAGCCCCTGTAATGTTTTAAAAAACCAAGTACCATAGTTCCAACATACAATGACACAGGGTACATGTTACCATTTGGGAAGGGACTAATGGAAAAATAGCAAAATAATCTTGTCTTCAAGGATAACAAAAATAGGATACAGAAGACCAAAAACCCAACAAGGGGAAATTTTTTCTGTAGCTCCGTGCCCAGCATTTGTAACTTGTGATGAAATTATCTGGGCTAAAATGGCTTAGCTGATCCAATCTCACTAGTTCTGCTACCTGCAGCATATACGGCCTCTCTTGGATCGACTCCACTCCATGCCCACAGTGAATTTCTCGGGTTTCTGGCCTCTCCAACATTCTGGAGTCTCTATGGAAACTTAGGTTCCAACTTCACAGCTTTTCACAATAGTCTTTGAGGGCCTGAGAGACGTTATTTTTCTGGAACTGATCCCCCTCAGCCATGTACCTCTCATGCCTGTGAAACCAGTACCAGGTGGGCAGTCCTACTAAGTTCTGTAGCGGACTCAGAATAAAACCTTTCGCTTTAGACCAACCATGTCAACAGTGGTCTCTGTATGCTTTGGTGGCTGAATCTACAAGATCAGTTTCCTAGGAAGCTATTTTTGATTAGGGAAGGATCCTTTCAGCTACCTTCTCAGTTTAGGCTTTGTCCTGTCAAATTAATTTGCATTTTCAACAGTTGGAGCCTTGAATAGGCAGTTTGTGGTCCACAAAGCGCCTTCTCTGTTGCTCAGTGCAGAGCAAAATGTGTCTAAATTGCGGTGATCCCTTTATGCCTTAGTTTAGCACCTGTCCTGCAAGTTTAAGCCCACTTCTGCTCTTTTCCTTGCCAAATCGTACTTGTGTTCTATCTAACTACCTCCCCCTTCCTTTTTCACGATGGAATAAGAGCAGAGAGCAATAGCGTTCCTGAATGCTATCTTGCCTTGAAATTTCCACCATCAAATATGTTACTCCATTACTTTTAAATTCAACCTCACTCAAGTTCTCAGGACAGTGACAGAATGAAGGTAGACTCGTCAGAAAATAACACAAATGATTTCTAGTCTAGTTTCTTTTTTCTTTAATACATTTATTTTATTACACATGTATAAAACAAACTACACACAGCAGGGAGAAACATGTGACAATCATGAGCTCTATAAACGTTACACTCATAGTGGTTTGGCTATTTGTATTTGTCCAGTTTGAAGTAAACGTCTTGCCTGTCTTGTTGGGTCTAAATTTCTGAATGAAATTCAATATTTATCCTGTACAGTCTTTGTTCCCCTCCGGAACCTCATGAACTGGGAATGCACTGTCCACATTTCTCTTAGCCCTTATAAACTCCCAGCAGAATAATCCACTTAGATCTGCTTACAGCATTGCAGGGTTTTTCTATCTCAAAGTTCCAAACTGTTCCATTGCCTCCCAGATTACCAGTTCCAAGAGCTTAAGAACTATAAGGTCACATTATGGCCCCATTTCCTCCAGCAAGGTGGCGCTTCCTAAATGTTCCACAGCCTTCCCAAACAGTGCCACCGGTTGAGGGCCACACAAGTCTGTGGAGGCCATTTCATATTCAAATCATAAAGCTGGTTAGCTGGCTAGTCACTGTGCATGTGGATATCAAGTTGTTCCAGCAACGTTTGTTGGAAAACTCGCTCTTCTCACCTTTATTGCTTTTGTTGGTTTGCCAAGGATCAGTTGGCTGTGTTTTTGTGTCTATTTTTGTGCCCTTTACTCCTTCCCATTGGTCTACTGGTTCTTTTGCCAATATTACAGCATTTTGATTCCTATAGCTTCCACTCAGTCTTAAGGTTAAATCGGGTGATTCTCCTGACTTTGGTCGTCAACACTAGGTTGGCACCTTTGTCTTTTTTTGATCTCCTTTTCCTCATTAAATTTCATAATTAGTTTGTTGTTATCCACAAAATAACATGCTGGGACTCTGACTGAGACTTTGCATTGGTGGATCTTGTTATCCGTGGACATGGAATACCTCTCCATTTGCATAGCTCTTTGTCTCTTCCATCAGAATGTTGTACACATTTTCTTGAACTCATAATTAGTTATTTAACTCGGAGAGATTATTGTAAATGGTAATATGCATTCTTATTAATTTATAACTCCCGTCATTTATTGCTGTTATATAGAGAAGTGATTGACTTTTTATATTTATTATATAATTCTAGAACTCTGCTGCAATCCCTTACTAGGTCTAATAGTATTTTGTTGGTTATTTCAGATTTCCTACATATATAATCATACACTATATGAATAAAGCAGTATTTCCTCATTCCTAATCTCGATACAATTTTTACCCCTATTTTTGGTGCCCCTTCCTCCAAGAGTTCAAATGGTAATTGCTATCTTGCACCCTGCAATCCACATTATACATCTGTGGTTGCCATTGGTTATGCTGGGGTCTAATATTAACTTTTGTTGCTTTATTAGAAAACTATTTTCTGACTGACTTTAAAATTTTCTGTTTTATTCTTTAGCTCATAATTATATTAAAACACATTTAAACTTCCTATGAGCATCAATGTTTATTAATCTTTGGCCGTCTAGAAGTATATATTGTAGTCTCTGGCTTGGGTTTTTGGTCATGATTTTCCAAGCTTTCCTACCTTGCACCTTGCCAGATGTGCCAGGGTCAAGCTGAAGCATTAGACTCCAGTGTGAATGACCAATGTGCTCTCCATGCTTCATGGGTTACTAGATTGCTGGCCTGTCTCTGCCCCAGGAAGAGGATGAAGTCCCTCCTGGAACGCTGGCCTCAGCAGCTGTGCCTGCTGGGAGTGATGCTTCCTCATTAGAGGCTGTCTGCACTTGGGGTGGGTGAGAAGCTTCACCCTATCTTGCTCTGTGTAGGTGGTAATCAGGAGCTAGCAAGTGACACGTTCGTTGGCAGTGATCTTGTCTTCACCCTGTCACATCCTGGGCCACAAAGCTTTCGAGGCGATTGCACCTGTTGACAGAGAGGCCATAAGAACAGACCACAGTGGCTCGGCATCTCTCCAGCTGAACAGCCTGTTCGTTACTAAGTTCCCACTCAGCAGCCTTAGTCCCATGGGTGGGACAGGAGGCAGAAGACCTCTCAAAAAAAAATCCATGTGCTACTATGAATGGATACCATGCCTTTGAGGCTTTCCAGGGCACAGCAAAGAGCTGACGTGTCTTCCTTCCTCTCTCAGAATGTTCAGCCCACTGCCCTGAAATGTGTCTGTCCAGCTGGTCAGGAAAACAGGTGTCAGGCACACAGCAAAATATTGAAGTTATGCTATGGTTTTTCTTTTCTTGTCTATTGGGTAGCTCTATTCCAAGTTTTTATCCTGAAGGAGCAAAAATAAATAAATAAATAAATAGATAAATAAATAAATAAATAAAAATTGGGCAGTTGTTATTCAGAATCTACACAGACTATCATCTATGATAGACCCCCTACACTCCATATAATCTGAGATTCAACTTCAGATTTTAGTTCACAACAACACTAGTTTTCAAAAACTTTCCATTTAGCACTCACTATCGATTACCATGCTCATAGTTGGTGATTTCCTTCAGTCAGTGAACGGATTTCACAATAAATTTCTTCATCCACTTACTATATCCTACTGAGGACTCACTATTGCCTGCCAGTCACTGACTGGACTGGTTGTGAGGTATGTACGTGAGAATAGAAATCCTGGACACGATCCCTGCCCTGTGGAGAGTTGTTATTTTAATGGGAGAAACAGAGCCAAATAAAATGAGTTCAAACTGGCATAGGTGCATTGTGGGAAATAGAAGTAGCTGTTTCTCATTACAGTAGAATGAGCTGTCTTGTCATCTTCCTCATTTCAGCGAAAAGGCCCCAACGCTGTAGCTGTAGCTGTAGCTGTGACTCTTTTCACTTGCTTTCCTTAGTACTTAGGAAGACAGCCTGACCTAAGATGAGTGTAGAGCAGGGGAGAGGGGTTTGGGGGTGGTGGGGGAATGGGGGGGAGGTGGTAAGGGATGTTTATATTGATCTATGACCCGCACGGTGGAGGCTAGAAGCTTATTAGAGAAATAAGATTGCATTCTGCATGAAATACAGACGGTCTGCATTGCACATTCTTGGGGGACATTTTGTGTTTACTATTCAAGTTGTGTGCTTTTAGCGTACACTAAGTCAACTCAGAAGCAAGAGTCAGAGCCCGCTTTCCCTCGTTTGCGAAGGGTCAGACACAGCGACACCCAGGAGACTGGGGCTTGCAAGTGGTAAGCAGCTCAGTCCGTGCTGAGAACATCCTATGTGTCCCAGGAAGCTTTGGTGATAATTAAGTTCCCTGTTGTTAGGGTTTCTTGTCACCTTCCTCTTAGCTGCTGGAACAGGAACAGCATGTTTCCGTCCTTACTGCCCAAGGACTAAATGAGCAGCTGTGTTTTGTCCCTGTCCTTCCCCCTGGACCCTGGCCCGGTTCTCAATTGCTTCCTTAAATGTCCTGTCACTTTGGAACCTCCCCAAAAAAACATTGGCTGGAACAGTGCTGCTATCTCTAGGCAGGTCCCATGACCTCCCCAGGTGACACAAATCCTTCATGATTGTATAGCTTCTGGTGTCTGAGAGGTGTGTGCCATGGGAGAGACCTGGGTGAGCAAAGCTCGGAAAAACTAGAAAGTTGTACTGTTGGAAGGGACTTGAGATTGAGTAATTCTCACCTCCAAATGACTCCTGCCCAGTAAAGAGGCTGAGGCCTCAGAGGTGAAATCAATAAGCGAGTAGCGTGGGAAGTGGCTGGCCCAAGGCCGGACAGGCAGGCCACCAGCTCTGGACACAAGTGCCCTGCCTCGATTCATACGCCCAATGGTACCATTTCTCTGAGCAATCCTGCAGTGCCAGCTGTACAAGTCCCTGCTGGAAACTGAGAGCCACAAGGTCATTTTACATGATAACAAAGAAAAAAAAAATTGTGGGCCATGTGTCAACTGCATGGACATTATCATAAAAAGAAGATATGACCTCTACTCCCGGGAAAGGGAAACAAACAAATATCTTAGTCTTGGGAATGGGAAATTTTTTAAATTAAAAAAAAAAAAAAAAGTTAAGCTACAGCCCTAGTATGTAATAAAGGAAGCAAATGCTAATGAAGAGAAACATGATTTATTGAGTTGAATAGTTAGCTTCTAGAAGTCTCCTGACTCCCAGGCTGGCATGCGTTCCACTGTGTCCCACAGGCTCTGTTTAGCCACCTGGAGAACAATGAGGGAGTGAGCGCAGCAAAACTTGAGTTCTGGCTTTGTGCTGCTGCACACACCTAAGAGGCTGAGAAGGAGCGGGTGATAAAGCCCAAAACCTGTGCAGGATGCGGGAAGAGGAACTTCTCAAGCAAAGATTCATAGAAGAGATGTGTATGTGTGTGTGTGTGTGTGTGTGTGTGTGTGTGTGTGTGTGTGTGTGTGCGCGCGCACACGTATCGTACATATAGAAAGACTGGAAGCGGGGAGGGAAGGAAAAGAGCTGAAGGAAGACCTTCATGTAACCCAGCACTGGAGACAGGCCAAGCAGATAAACAATGAACAATGCCCTATGATAATGGCTTTCCCACTCTGTCACAAGAATCTTGATTCTAAAAAACCAGGTAGGGTTTAACCAAAGGTACCAAACAGAAAGCAAAGCCACAAGGAACTTTATCTGATCCTTATGGGAGTTGATGGAAGGACATGAGCACATACATAAATTTTTTTAAAGGGACAGTTCTTGATCTATACTAAGGTGATGGTCACTGATATTGAGGATGAGTTTACGGACCCTCACCTAAGATGGCTACCACCCTCATCTCTCTCATGCAAGTCAGAGGACAGTTGCTGAAATTAACATGTTTCTCATTTTTTTTTCTACTTTTTCTTCCATTAAATATCCAAAACAGTGATGACCTAGAAGATAAAGCCAATTGTGGAAATTAGAATAAGAACGACTCCCCATAAGCTCATATATTGGAATGTTTGGTCTTCAATTGGTGGAACTATTTAGAAAGGATTAGGAACTGTGGTCTTGTTGGAGTCACTAAGGGGTCAGCTTTGAGGTTTTAAAAGCCCATGGCAGGCTTAGTGTCACCCTCTCTGCTTGCTGTCTGCAGATCAGGACACACGCCCTCAGCTACTGCTCCAGCACCATGAGTGCTTACCTGGTGCTCGGCCATGATGGTCATAGATTCGCCCTCTAAAACTATAAGCAAAGCCTCCAGTTAAATGTTTTCTATAAGTTGCCTCAGTTGTTGTGTCTCTTCACAGCAATAAAAAAAAAAAAAAAAAAAAAAAAGAGTATCTAAGACAGCCATGTATCTAAATATTTTATTTTTATGTCGGCTTATTTTCTATTTCATATATTGCTCACATGTAAATGACAAAGTAGTCTATTATAAAATTTGCATGTATGGGTTTCTTTTTTGAGAAGGCATGCCCAAAATGTTTTACACATAAGGGTATTACTTCAGAAGTATTTGGATACACTCTTGTTATGCAGTCAATAAGCATTCCTAGGAAGAACAACAAGAAGGATGAAATTAATATTTCTTTCTTCTTCCACTTCTTTCCATGAGAGAGAGAGAGAGAGAGACAGAGACAGAGACATATCTTTGGGTAAGTCATTGTATCATTAGAACCTATTTTATTAGCACAAAAATGAAGAAGCCAAAGGCTTCTGTGCCTCTGATATTCTTCTTAGCCCTAATATTTTACAAACTATTTCTGTAAAGCTATAAATTTTTCATACCAAACACTGTGTTAAATATATTATTTATATTATGCCTTTCTTTTTATTGCAGAGGCATTCCATCTGTTATGTAAGTCTTTATCACAATCATCAGCCTTTATTGAAGGCCTCTGCTTAGTCAGATGTCACCAAATGCTACCAGGAAGGAACGTGAAAAAGTCCACACTGTGGATTCCATTCATGACTATGTGGCAATCTCAGATCACACACAGACTCCCAGTATCTAATCATGCCCTCGGCCTTCTGTCACCCCATGCACAAGGAGTTGCTGTGGTCTCTGGGGACTGGAAGCTTGCTCAGTTGGCTGGAGTGAGCATTGTAGCACCTACTGGCATGGACACGAGGGAAGGTTCCTTTTAGGGAAGTGACAGCACTGCGCACGATGGTGCTCAGGCTCTGACATGCCACAGATTAGCAGGCATGCCTCTGGAACAAGGCATGTGATGAGCCTTTTGGACCACGTCCTGAAGCCCTAAAACTCAGTCCCATGCCATACAAACCATTTCAACCCAGTGAAAGCCTATCTCACTTTTTTTTAATGTCCCAAGTATAACAAATGAAAATGTGTGGTGGTGACTCTGATTCAGTTATTTCTAAATGCTGTGATTTTTTTTTTTCTGTTAGCCACAGCTTAGAGAAGAAAGTTGACAGAGCCTGGAAGCTGTGATCCATGTGTGTGAGTTCCCCACAGAAGAGTCTAGAATACAGTGGATGGTTGTTTAAAGTCATCTCTGGTGTCATATAGATGTACCTTTGGTTCTCATCTTCCTCTTTTACTCATCATTTGACCCAAGAAAAGCTCATTTCTCAGAAAACTGAGATAAAATAACTAAGCTGACACACGTAAATTACTCAAAGGACATATAGTACCTATGAGCAGGATGGATCTAGATTCCGTGGCTGTCATCACTGGTCATATTTTTAGAGTTAAGTCAAAGAGGTCTCCACCAAATCTGCCAGGGGCAAATATATCTTTAAAAAGCTGTTGACATAATTCAGCCACAAAGCAAACAGTTGGGTGCCAGATGCCTATGGCTTGTCCTGTTCACTTCTGATTACGTCAGCAGAGGCCGTATTATTCACTGCCAAGTAGGCCACAGAGGTGACAAACTTAAGGTACAGATGTCACACAGTATGCCTGAGGTATGACACAATTGGCACCACACATGCCTCCTTCCTGCTAAGGACCTCATGTAGATTTCCCATAAAATTGCTGTAGAGTGTTCTAGGCTCAAAGTTCAAATACATGTACCAACTTGAACAGAAGAAACTATCATAGAAACTTTTTTCAGAATAAGTGTCTGTTTTATCTGTGACCTAGATTCCCTCAGGAGTCAATAACTCTAAACATTTTTGCCTTTTGCTTCTGTTTAGATCTAATAAAGTTTTCATTGAAAGAGTTAAGGATAGGGAGCTGGAAGCAGTGGCAAATGCCTTTAATTTCAGCACTTGGGAAGCAGAAGCAGGTGGATCTATGAGCTTAGCTTGATTGTCATAGGCTAGCTAGCCAGGAAAAAAAAAAAGAATGAAGAAAAGGAAAGGAAAGGAAAGGAAAGGAAAAGAAGGAAGGAAAAAAGGAAAGAAGGAATAGAGGAAAGAAAGGAGGAAAGAAAGAAGGGGCAAAGGTTAAGAACAGGCTGGTGAGGTGGCTCAGTAGGCACGAATGCTTGCTCTCAAGCCTGATGGCCTGAGTTCAATGCCAAGAGCCACAGCACAGAACTGATTCCTGAAAGTTGACCTCTGACCTCCATAACATGTACCTTGTCATATACATACAATTCCCAAATAAATAAATGTAATGAAGTCTTAAAAGAAATGTTCTGCTTTGTCTTGTTCCATTTTAAGTTAAAGAAAGTTATCCCATGTTTTGAGTAGATAATCTATCTGCCGTTCTTTGTTCACTAGGACCTCAACCATCATCATCTCATCAGAACCCATGGGGCAAGTGAAGCTGATCACGGAATGGTGTGGAACCTACACCGTCAGAGCACTAGACGTGTTTTGTGGAAGAAGGAAGGAATCCAAAGTTGTTTGATTTATGTGAACCACACACGTCTATGAAAAATTATCACCAGAGTAAATGTTTACTATTATCCCACTGAGCTTCCTCTTGGGAAAATAAGACAAAGACGCTCATGGGAAATGTATCAAGAAGCAAATCACATTGTTTCTACCACTTTCTAACAAAATCTTGTGGGAGTAGTTTTGCCAATAGGATTTATAGAGAATACAGCAAATGTCCAAACTATGTGGCACATGGGCTCTAAAAATAAGGCTGCTTGAGTTACCTGCGACTCTCTGGGCTTCTAAGCCTTGATGTCAACATAAGCAACTAAGTGCTTAAGGCTTTGCCACTCTTACTCTCAGAAATACCTCAAATGGCACAGTTAGAAGTGTAAGTTAATATTACACTAGTTTACTGTGGCTCTATATATGACCCCAGAAGTAAATAACTGTGTTTGGGGGGGGGGGATACATCAAAATATATGAGCAGCCAAACCTCCACAAGCCTAAAACATCTTCAAAGACACTTAAGATTAGGATATCAGTCATCTTTGAGATCAATACACAAATGGCCTAACCCTACTAACTGCTGGTTTCTCTTCACTGTATATGCGTCGGCTGCTGAGGAAATGCAAAGAGAACTCCAGCAATGCATGCACAGTAGTTAACGCAGCACCCACTGTCCATATAGTTCCACTTTCACACTCAGAACTCCATTGCACGGGACTTACCAGAGCTCAGAAGAGGCTGGGACAATGGGGGAGGAGACTAGCAAAATCAGAATCCATGACTCTGCCCCCTTATCCCCAGCCAAGACGTTGAAGACATGGTGTTCTCACTGCCAGGTCCTTGTATGGCTCTAGGGACTTAGACCTGACTGGGGAATGCAAGGGAATGATGTAAAGGCAAACACACACACACACACACACACACACACACACACACACACACACACACAGGGTGGGGGGGGCAGGGAGAGAGAGAGAGAGAGAGAGCTGAAGTCAGGGGGATGGGACTTTCTGACAAAGAGACAGCAGAACACTGGAAGCCCAGGGTATTTATTATATACAGTGGAACAGAGGCATAGGGTTATTTCATGCAGATGGACAAAAAGGCAGAGTGTATGGTATATGGCTGCATCAAGGAGGCAGATTTGGCTAATGCAGTAAGGGCTATAAAGCTCTTCAAGCTATAAAAATATCTGGGGAGAGAAAACTACAGTGGATATTTTCCACACATAGTGTCAACATTTTCTCTCGGACCAAAAAACTCTGCCTTCCCTCTGAGCCTAGCCTGAGGAAGGCTTTGATGCTTTCTTAGGGGTCTGAGGTTTTGGCCTTCTTGACATGGCTGTGCCCATGCCAACAACATGCATTCGCTCAGGACTTCATATACCTGGGCTTCCTCTACAACATAAAGTTACTCTGTAGGGTGGGACTCCGTTTCCCTGTTCCGTGACATCCAGTTCTAGACTTGGAAGCATATGAAAAATATTAATGAACTAGAATAAATCATTTGCATTCACACGAACCCCTGACAACTAGCTTCAAAACTGAAGACACACAGGTTTTGTGCCTTACAGTCCTAGGCTCCTGTATCAGAGGAACATGTTCCCAGAGCAGGCTCTGCTCTCTGACTGCAAGTACTCCATGGCCCCCACTTGTTTAAAATGATGCTCCCTGACCACCTTTCTGCCTCCACTGCCTTTAAATTCTAAAGCTAGTCTCAGGCTCACGACCCCCACTGTGGCATCCAATCAGAATGCTTGGCGGCCTGAGTATCCTACCTGAGGACTGGGTTGGAACAGGCTGTGACCCAATTTCTGCCTCGTGAGTGAAAAGTAGACAAACGGGTTTTTTGAATTTCCTATTCTCTCTGTCTGTATGGTGTTTTAACCATATTCTTTGAATATGAGGGTCTCCTTCTGTGGAACCACACTGCAGACTCCCGTTCCTTTCAAATTTGCCTACAGCTACCACGTACAGCTTTGGTTACCTGTCTTTCCGGTCCCAGCTGTTGAGCAGGGCAGGCCGAGTCTTCTCACCTCCCACAGCAAAGACCTCAGAGAAGAAATTTAGCCAGTAGGAAACACGTGTTCAGAGTCTTCACCCTGTGGTACTTATTTAAACCAAATGAAGTCCTAGTCTTTATGTCCTGCCAAACTGAGCAGAAACTCAAGAACAAATGCCGCTGTAGACTTCATCTCCTCCCTATTCCTCTCCCCCAAGAAATCATTATATATTCAAAAAAATACCTCTGGTCTTCAATGGACTCCATATGCTTTGGAGATGCAAATTCACTCAGCCTGACCTACCCTCCCTCTAACCAGGGTAGCTCAAGGTTGGTGGCACCAGTCTCGGCTGACCACCCTCCATGCCTCTCTTCCCTTCCTATCCAACGGCAATGGACAGGAAAGAAACAAAGTCTCACAACGCACAGGCACTCTCAGGGCCCTTTCTCCTGTCTGGGGACTTTCCCTATCCTGGGGTTTGTATCTTCACAGTGTCTTGGCTGGAGTGACTATCTTAAGGGCCGTTTTCAGGCATTACTTGCATTTCCTGGTGTGCAACATGCAGTTTCCTGACAGTAAGAAGGCCGACCTATTCCTGAGTCGTTTTCTTGGGATGGTTGATAACACCCAGCAAGGATAGGGCAAATTATCTTAGGCAAGCTCCTTGCTGTCATTTCATCTAAACTCAGTGCACACTGCTTTCAGATCTTCTGCTACTGTAAATAGAGAAGTAATGAACATCCTAGTGCAGAAATCTATTGAGCTGTTTATGTTTTAAGGTAAGTTCTTAGGTGTGGAATTATCAGGGCAGAAGATACCCACAAATAACATTTTCAATAAAGAGCAATAAAAACAATCAGACATGATAGCCTAGCCTCTATCAATCAGGATTTGACAATATTTTTTAACTTTATCAAATTGACAGGCATCCTGAAAACCTTGCTTTTATTGTCATTGTTTTGACTTTTAGTAAAGGTAACAGTTTGTCCCCATGTATTAACTATTTTGCCTACTTCTTTTTCTGACTTGTAATATTTTTAGTGTACCGAGGCTCATGACTAAGTACTGATTCCTAAGGAATAAATGAGACCTCTAAAGCCCTGTAGAATTAAGTAAAGTTTTGTACTCTGATAACAGGAGTGATTCAAAGTATTAAAAACTCATATAATGGGGCAGAGAGATGGCTCAGCAGTTAAGAGCACTGTCTGCTCTTCTAGACGTCCTGAGTTCAATTCCCATCAACCACATGGTGGCTCACAACCATCTATAAGTGTGATCTGATGCCCTCTTCTGGCGTGCAGGTGTATATACAGATAGAGCACTTATATACATAAATTAAATAAATCTTTTTTAAAAACTCACATCATGAAATGGAAAGATGGTTCAACTTGGTGGAAGAAGAAAACCAACCCCCACAGTTGCTCCCAGACCAAAACATTTGCACACACAAATCCACTGCTGAATAGCAGTAGTGAGATGAACCTGCCACTCTCAAGGAAGACAGTCAGTCATGGGCCAGTGCATACCTGGCTGGAGTCTTTTTCATCTGCTCAGGACAAGAAGGGGCAAAGAGTCAAGTTCTGTGTGCTATGAAAGCCTTCTCCAGTTGCCCAGTGAGATGGGTGATTGGAATGAGAGGCAAAGTGGTGTGTTGTTCTGACAATTGTCTTTCCTGTGTACATAACCTTTAGGCAATGCTGTCAAATGTCTTTTTTTATAATATAGAAGCCTTATATGGGCTTTTGAACCCACAGACACACATTCAGATGAGGGTATAAAATGTACGAAACAAAAGGAGTATAAGAGAACCCAACTAGATTAAAATATATTTCTCAAAATATCTTAAAACAAATGGGACACAAATGTTCATATAAAATATTTATTATTTTATTTATCTGTATGGGTGTGTGCTTAAGTGTATACCACCTACACACAGGAGCCTGCCGAAACCAGAAGAGGAAGTTTAGGTCCTCTGGGACTGGAGTTTCAGACAGTTGTGAGCCTCCGTGTAGATGCTGGGAACCAATCCTAGGTTCTCGGAAAAAGCAACAAGTTATTTTAATGGATGAGCCATCTCTCCAGACCCAAATATTCTTATTTTTTTAACATACCAGGTAATAAAGACTAATACGAGTCTCCTAAATTTAGGCACAGTTGGATGTGCTCAGGATGGTATGGCCATCTGCAAGTCTCAAAAACTGAGAATTGGTGCTGAAGGGAAAAGATATGAGCAATAACCACATAGTGACAGCCCCGGTAAACACAACACCAACCTCTTTTATTGTCAACACTCATCATTTACAACAATGCTTAGTTTAAAGTGTTAGAGCTTGAGTAAAGTTAGATATTTTTCCCATTTCAGTTATGGGCGCTCAAAGCTCTTGGAGTAAATTAACAACTTTTGTATGAGAGATTTGTTGCGTTAGGCAAACATCATGACCAGTACCCTACAGAAACACCTCATGGAGTTAGTATACTAGACTCTCAATGGACTTCTTTACCCTGCTAGTTTCCAAATAATTGATACAGAGACCTGTGGGGTTTATTTATAAAATAAAATTAAAAAAAAAAAAAACCTTTAAAGCACCGTAA